>NC_055992.1:148764506-149364506 GCF_018446385.1 Zingiber officinale | reverse complement strand
GAAAAAGAAAAATCATGATTTTAGTGAAAAATCTATGGTTGAGGGATTATGGAAGGAAAATCAAGTCTTAAGGTCAAGACTCGATAAATTAGAGAAGACCCTTAGAAAAATCAAAAATGAAACACAAGGGTCTAAGGGTAAAAATCTAGGGCTAGGAGTATCAAAGTCATCCAATGTCCATAGAGGTTTGGGATACAAACCAAAGGTCAAGAAGGATGTAATTTCCTATCATAGGGTTCCATATAGCTATGGAACTAACTCTAAGGCTAAGGGTCAAGTCAAGGATACAAGGAAAGTTATCCCTAGAAGTATCTTTGCAACAACAAATGTGACTAAGACTTCTAAGAAGTCTAACAAAGTCACTAGGAAGGTCACAAGGGAAGCAATCCCTAGAGTTGACCTAGAAAATGTGACCAAGGCTTCTAAGAAGCCAAACAAGGTCACTATGAAGGTATCTAGGGAAGTTATCCCTAGTGAATACCTAGAGCATCCAAGGAGCACCAATAGGTTTTGGGTTCCTAGGAGCATTTTCTCTACCCCATAGATGGGTTAGAGAGTGTCAACTCTAAGAAGAAGGGTAGTTAACCCAATTTTGAAGAAATTGACACTCAAGGAACATTTTCAAGGTTATTATTAACCTTTGAAAATGAAATAGATTTATGATTTACTCTTTAAAAGAGTAAAATGTGCCAAATTTGAGAAGTATTGATTTTATTTTAAAATGGCACATATTGGGAAAACATAAGGAAATACCAAGTTGGGATTTTGGTATTTTCTTAGTGTTACTCTTGTGGAAGAACGAAATATGCCAACATTTGAGGAATAAGCTTAATTTCAATTGGCATAAGTTAATCAAGAGAACTAGAAATGTCAATTTAGGTTTTGACATTTTCTTGGAGTGTTTAGAGGGCAATCTAGGTTTAATTTTTAACTTAGCTAAGGTTTAAGGATACTTAGATAGGTAATCTAGGTATTTTATTCATGCTAATTTACCATGCTTTGTTTGCCCATTATATGCCATGGCATCATGATTATTTTTGCATTCATACCTTATGATGAAAAACACAAAAATACCATATCATGGCATACATACATCATGTAGTTATAGGAAATTTTCTTTTAAAAATTATTTCTTTTTTATGTATGTCATAACATTATCATGCATTATGTTTATTTCCTTAAAATTAAGGACAAATGACATTTATCAATAAGTATCAACAAGTGACATCCTAGGTGGATGTTCAATATCCACAAAATACCTAGATAGATATGCATGATCCCTAGACTAGGGCAAAACCAAATTTTACATCTCACAAAGACTTATAAGATGACTTGTATGTGTTTTGTTCACAGTAGATACAAGTGAGATGTTAGGATGATGAACAAAACTCAACATGCTGATTTAGTGCATTTGCTTGAGTTTTAAGTTCATCAAAACACATAGTTATGTGTTTTCCAATCATTGGAAAAGCTAATGTACAAGTTATGTACATTGAGCCCAAGGAATATAGTTGGATATTAGTTTTGAAAATATTTTTAAAATGATTTTGAAAAACCTTGGTGAAGGCTATCTTTTGATAGTAATCACCATTGAATAGTTAGACACAAACTTGAAGAAAACACTAAAGCTTTTGCAAGTTTTCAAGTTTGTGTCAATCTTTGAAAATATGATGTATTTTCATATAAAACTATTTTTCCATGATAATATATGCCCTAAATAATGTCTAAAATGATTTTTGGAATTTTGTAGAATTTTCTAAGGGTTTCTGAAATTGGCTGAAATTGAATTTCAGCAATTTCAAGTCTCCAATCGATCACCCGATCGATTGGAGTGCCTCAATCGATCAGCCGATCAATTGAGAAGGCCATTCTCACGAGTAGAAGCTCGCTAGATCGATCAGTCGATCGATCCAGACTGGCTGAATCGATCAGTGGATCGATTCAAGGCAGTGCAATCGATTGGGACCCAACTCCAATCGATTGGGGAACCTGATTTCAGCTAGGAAAGCTGATTTTCAGTGGTTTGACCCTTGTTTAGTCTAGGAAACCATTCCTAACCCCTCAAAATACATTTGCATACATGAAAAGGTTGTTTTCAGGTTGAAAACGAGGATGGATTGGTTGAGGAAGACTAAATTGAAGTTTAGGTTGAGGTTTGATTTCAATATTGAATTTTTGAACCTCAAAACTTCTAAATTTAGGTTTCCTAAAGGTTTAGGGATTCCAAGTCATTATTGGTGCAATGACAGAAGGTACGACCATGTCTTTAAGGGGAGGTACTCTTTAAAGACATGAAAACTATTTTTCATGAACCTTGGAAGGTGGTTAACCTTCTTTTAAGAACATGCTCAAGGTTGAGCGTTTGAACTTTAATGGGGAGTGGATATACTCATTGTTCAAGTGATTCAAGTTGGTATATGCTCATGGATGAGCATTCGATACAAATGAAGGGTATGAGACCTTCATTTGGGTTATTAGACCTTGTTAATGCTCAAGGGCGAGCATTGATGATAATGAAGGGTATAGGACCTTCATTATCGTGTTGATCACAATGAGTGAAGTTGTGAACAACGAAGAGCAACTCTTCAGGAGGAGAGTCTCAAAGGGGAGAGTTTTCAACAAATGAATTTGTTGATGTGTGCCAATAGGGGGAGAATGTAGGGTTTAAGTTAGGCCTTCATTATCTAAGAGGGAGTTTGCCTTCTTAGTGGGAGAATATAGGGTTTAACTTACGCCTTCATTATCTAGTGGCATGAAGGAAGTTGAGGCTATGAGAATTAGCCTAACTTAAATGAGGTATTGTCAAACATCAAAAGGGGGAGATTGTTGGTGCAATATCCCTCAGGTCAAGGTTGACCTGGTTGACCAAGCTTAAGTCTTGGTTTGGGTTTCGATGTTTGACAATACAAGACTTTGAGGATATGGACAAGTGCAGGTGCAGTTGTTCATTTGGGGAGATTATTTGGTGTAATTCCCCTCTGATCAGGGACTAATCAGGTTGGTTGAAGAAGAGTCAAGTAGGTCAAGGTTGACCAGATACTTGACTGGGAAGTCCTAAATGGGATGTTAGGCAGAAGGAAATCCTGGTGAGTGAAGCCAGGTGGAAGTCCTAGTGAGTGAAGCTAGGCAGAAGGAAGTCCTGGTGAGTGAAGCCAGGCAGATGAGAAGTCCTAGTGAATGAAGCTAGGCAGAAGGAAATCCTGGTGAGTGAAGCCAGGTGGAAGTCCTAGTGAGTGAAGCTAGGCAGAAGGAAGTCCTGGTGAGTGAAGCCAGGCAGATGAGAAGTCCTAGTGAGTGAAGCTAGGCAGAAGGAAATCCTGGTGAGTGAAGCCAGGTGGAAGTCCTAGTGAGTGAAGCTAGGCAGTTGGAAGTCCTGGTGAGTGAAGCCAGGCAGATGAGAAGTCCTGGTGAGTGAAGCCAGGCACGGGGAAAATCCAGATGGGTCAAGGTTGACCAGACATCTGGTGAAAGTCCAAGTAGGTCAAGGGATTGACCGGATACTTGGCACGAGGAGAAAAGTCCAAGTGGGTCAAATGAATTGACCAGACACTTGGTGAGGGAGTCCTAGTAGGTCAAGGGTGACCGGATACTAGTATAATGAACCAACAGGTCATGGATTGACCGGATGTTGGTTTGGGGGCTTGAGACTTAGTTTTGGGCAAAAACCAATGTCTGGATCGATCAGCCGATCGATTGGCTGATGCCCAATCGATCGGCCGATCGATTGGGAAGGTCCCCGCGACAAGCCTCGAGTGGGCAAGTCGCAGAGTGCACAGAATGTCTCTGAATCGATCGACCGATCGATCCAGAGACCCCAATCGATCAGTGGATTGATTGGGGTGACGCATTTTCACACAATAAAGGCTGGATCGAACAGCCGATCGATCCAAGCATTTCCCGCAGAGCACAAAGGTGCTCTGGATCGATCGACTGATCGATCCAAAGCCTCCCCGATCAATTGGGAGCAATCCAATCGATCGGGATTCGACCGTTGGCGTCTTACTTAGCTGCAGGCGTTCGATTTCTGCGGCATTGCTTACCGATTCATCTCAGATCTTCACCAGTGATCACAGAGCTTCTCCACAGGGTTCTCACTGTTGGTGCAGCGGAGGCCGACAAGAGGGGGGTGAATTGCCTGCAAATAAAAGTTACCCTCCTCAAAGCTTTTCAACTAAAAAATAAAGCAATACTTAATAAAAGAAAGAGAAGTGAAGACAGAATTTTTAACCTGGTTATAACCAAGAGGGTTGTTAATCCAGGGCGATGGAAAGTGCAGTAAGAAACTCCTTCTTTGAAGGCGGAGAAGCCTTGAACACTTTGAGAGCACAGAAGTTGCTTAAACAGTAATTACAGAGTTGAATTTCGTATCTAATCGTTGTACCGAATAGCTACCCGAGACCCCCTTTATATAGGGGTTCTAGAGCTTACAAGTTAACCTGAACCTTCGGGATCAGGTTTGACTCGAGAGGGATCGGTCGACCGATCCCCAGGTTCGGTCGACTGAACCTGCTATACCTGCCCAGTCTTCCATCCAGGTGCAGTCTCTAAGGATGAGCTTTTGTTCGGTCGACCGATCCTTATGTTCGGTTGACCGATCGGCCAACGGTCTTCCAGCTGAGTTGGCCCGATCATCTTGCTCGACTAAGTCTCTGGATTAACTTCGATTCGGTCGACCGATCAGGAGGTTCGGTCGATCGATCAGGAGGTTCGGTCGACCGATCAGCTTCACCAACGGTCAGCTTCTGACGTGGCATTCGACGTGTCTGCTGCGGTTGGCTTCGGTTAAAGAAGGGTTTGGTTGACCGATCAATAGGTTCGGTCGACCGAACCGTTGACAAGTCAACTTTCAGTTGACTTGCTCCGATTCGGCTCCTTGGGTGATTGCGGCCATCCGGAATAGGGCTCACCCGAACCTAGTTCCCGGCCTTCTCCTCGAGCAGGCTTCCGTCCGGCTTCTCGTCCCTCGAACGCCGCGCACGTTCTTCTTGCTCCACCGGAGTACTCTTCCGTAGCTCTCTCGTCCTTCGGACGCACTGAGTCCGTCGGCTCTCTTCCCGTGCCGTCCTTCTTGCTAGCTGGGTCTTCCGCTCGACTTCCTGCGCTCCTAAGTTCCTGCACACTCAGACACAGGGTTCAGACAAAATGCAGGACCTAACTAACTTGGTTGATCACATCAAAACTACCACGGGGTCCAACAATCTCCCCCTTTTTGATGTGCATCAACCCAAGTTCAAGTTAGGGTAAAACAGACACAAAAAGTAAGTTTAAAGAAAAATTACTAAACTAGCATATTAAGCATAAGTTTTGCAAGAAATAAAATTGCAAAACTATTTAGAAAAATATTAAAAATTTAAACTTTTAATTTTCCTAACTCCCCCTAAACTTGTACTCTTCTCTCCCCCTTTGATCACAACAAAAACGGGGAAGCAAGTTCTTACGATAGGGAAAAAAAATTTTAAGCATTTTTTTTAAAAAAAATTAAGAACCATTATTTGATTAATTTTTCAAAGTATTATTCAAGTGTTATGAGAGTTTTAAAAAATATTTGTACTCTTTCAAAGCATTTTAATTCTACTTTTAATGATTTTTCAAAAAGTTAATTAAACATTTTTGTTTCAATATTTTAGCTTCCAGGTCGTGGCGAGGCACTAGGCCTTCTTAGTTATTGGAGCAACAACCACTTCCTTAGACAAAGCCTTCATAAAGAAAATGTTTAATTTTCTCTCTATAAAGCTTTTAATTTTAAGAGATTAGTTTAGCACAGATTTTGGAACCCAATAGAGGTTCCTTCCTACTGAATTAATCAAGAATTTAGGTGGTACATAGTTTCTTGGTATTTTCCTAATTTGACCCTGATGATGTTTAACATACCAGTTTAATTTTCCATATAACCTTATTTTTGATTTTGGAAAAATATTTACTTTTAAACATGCATCAGATTTCAGTTCTTGAATTTCATTTTTTAACTTTGCATTTTCTAATTTCAAATTTTCATTTTCCTTTTCAAATTTATCTAACTCTTTAGAAAGTGCTTTAATAAAACGAAAGGACTGAGTAGAGGTAAGATTGCGTACCTGACTTACCTAATTTGGAGAGACTTCCCCTTCACTGCAACTTTCCTCTTCTGATGTTCCTCCCCCTTCATCGATGCTCATCTCTGAGCTTGACTCTTCTTCTGGCTGATGGTTAGCTAGTAGAGCTAATCCTGCGAATTCTTCGACTTCTGACTCAGAGGATGAAGAGTCGTCCCATGTTGCCTTCAGATTTCTGTGCTTGGGTCAAGCTGGCTTCTTGCTTCTTTCCTTATCTTTCTGTTTGCTCTTCAACTTTGGGCAATCATCCTTGATGTGCCCTTCTTCGTTGCAATTGTAGCACCGGACTGTCCTTCCTTTTTGATGACGTTTACTTGACTGCGATCTAAACTTGTTAGATTTAAAAAACTTATTAAAACGTCTTACCATTAACGCAGCTTCGTTTTCGTCGATTGACGCTTCGGAGTCGGGATCGTCCTTTTCAGCTCGTAGGGCAATGTTGAGGTTGTTGATACAGTCTGACCTGACTGTTGTTTTGATATTGACACTGATTTAAGTTTGTATCAGATATTAATTAAACTCAGATTGATTACTGATCAAGGTTGATCAGATAGAAGGGAAAAGTCCAAGTATGGAAACTTGGCACGCGGAGTCGGAGAGGGCTCGGTAGCCCGTTCTCTGGACTAGGTCAGAGAGGGCTTGGTAGCTCGTTCTCTGGACCGGACGGAGTCAGAGAGGGCTCGGTAGCTCGTTCTCTGGACTAGGTCAGAGAGGGCTCGGTAGCTCGTTCTCTGGACCGGACGGAGTCGGAGAGGGCTCGGCAACTCGTTCTCCGGACTAGGTCAGAGAGGGCTTGGTAGCTCGTTCTTTGGACCGGATGGAGTAGGAGAGGGCTCGGTAGCTCGTTCTCTGGACCGGACGGAGTCGGAGAGGGCTCGACAGCTCGTTCTCTGGACTAGGTCAGAGAGGGCTCGGTAGCTCGTTCTCTGGACTGGACGTGGAAGTCGGAGAGAGCTCGGTAGTTCGTTCTCCGGACTAGGTCAGAGAGGGCTCGGTAGCTCGTTCTCTAGACCAGGAAGGCTTTAGGGTTTAGGGTTGGGAAGCTCTAAACCTACATAGGCATTGGATCGGTCTGTTGACCGATCCAGTGATACTATGGTTATCTGATCGGTCACCAGACCGATCAGTAACTAATCAGTAACTCTCTGTAAGAATTATTGATCGGTTTGGTGACCGATCAATAACCGATCAGTAACTCTCTGTGAGAATTACTGATCGATCTGGTGACCGATCAGGAGACAATGGATTTCGAGAGAAAGGATAGGGGATCGGTCTGTGAACCGATCCACCTATAGCCTGATCGGTCCACAGACCGATCAGAGCCTTCCTGGACCGATCATGCTATGGCCTGATTGGTCAGAAAGGTTGTGGATCGGTCTGCTGACCGATCCACGATAATGTCTGTAGTTTCTGCTGTTTCTCTGCAACTTCTGATTCGTCTGATTTAACCATCTGCTGTGAGCTTTTTAGTTTGCAGGTTGCAGGTATCATGCCAGTGCTTAAATTCAAATTAAACTCCATCAAGAGAATAAAACAAAGGTTTCTTTCTACTGTGTTTCCCAAAAATCGGTGCAATTGGAGCATCAACGTTCACTGGCTGCGATCTGGCTGCGATCAGTTGACAGTCAGCTTGACTCTTACTTATTGGTTCAAGCTCAGAGACACCTGTGAAGAACATGGGTTATATTGGTGTGAGTTCAGAGAATCAGATGAGGAGGAAGAGTGATTGGCGACGCCTTAGCTTGCAGCAGCGATTCGGTGCAGGTTGACAGTGATTCTGTACAGGTTGAACGCAGTGGAAAAACAGAGGCATAAGAAGAAGGAAGATAATAGAAGAATAGGAATTGATCAAGCAAAGTGAAAAGGGTTTTTCGAGCTCTTGGCTGAGAAGCTGTTGTTTTCCTTCTTGCGCTCTGTTGTCATCTTCGTGTGGCTGTGAGCGTATTCTTCATTCTTCCTAGCCACTGATTGCTGTAAGTCTTGTGCTTCATTTACATATCTCTGAAGACTTTGTGGAGAGGTTACTCCACCGAGAAGGAGGAAATCTTTAGCCGGAATCTATCCGGGGTGTGATCTACCGAAAGATCAAGGAATCGTCCACCTTACGGACAAGCCGAGGAGTAGGGGCAAGTTATCCCCGAACCTCGTACATACTGGTGTTAGTGGTGCTTGTCTTTCTTTTTCGTGTATTACATTTTTGTTTGCATATTTCCGCTGCGCTAACGATTTATAGGAAGAAATTCCTTAAGCGTTTAGAGGAGGCTATTCACACCCCCCCTCTCTAGCCATCCGAAGATCCTAACAAGTGGTATCAGAGCGAGGTTCTCTTCATCCGGATTAACACCCTAAAGAGCAAGAAGATGGCTATGAAGGAAGGGTTTAGCACCAATTGTCCACCCTATTTCGACGGAGCGGACTTTCAATATTGGAAGAGCTGCATGGAATATTATCTCAAGACCGACATCTCAATGTGGTTCTCCGTCAAGGAAGGGTTTACACCTCCGAAGGACGAAGAAGGTAAGGAACTAGACTCATCAAGGTGGTCCGCCGAGCAAACTAGCAAAGGACAAGCCGATGCCAAGGCAGTGGTCACTCTACAATGTGGGACAGCCAAGGACCAACTCGTCAAGGTAGGTCCATTCATGAGCGCAAAAGACTTGTGGAACAAGCTCATCGAACTCCAAGAAGGAACTCGAGACTCTCGGATCGCCAAGAGAGATTTGTTCTTAAATCAATTACAAAACCTCACCATGAAGGAGAACGAGACAGTAAGTGAACTACACGGAAGGTTCAAAGAAATTATCAATGGTCTTCATTCCGTAGATGAACGCGTAGAGAATCGCGATCTTGTAAGGTATATTCTCAAAGCCTTTCTGAGGAATACCTTGTGGTCATCTATGGTAGATGCCTACAAGGTCTCCAAGGACCTTTCAATTGTTAAATTAGATGAATTTTTTTGTGAAATGGAACTCCATGAATTTGCTAACAAGGGTCAAAAAGAGAAAGACATTGCCTTAGTTGCAGGAGAAAAGAGCAAAGATGGAAGAAGGAAGAAGGAAAAAGAGATTCCTTCATCCTCATCCTCCTCCGAGTCCGATGATGAAGGTGGATCATCATCAAGCGAGATGGCCAACTTTGTAAGGAGAATCATGAGGAGGAGCCGGAGATACAAAGGGAAAGGTAAATCTATTGATCAAAATGTTGATAAAACTAATGTCACTTGTTTTGAGTGTAGCAAGAAAGGATACTATCGGAGCGAGTGTCCAAAACTCAAGAAGAAGGAGGAAAAGGCCAAGAAGAAGAAAGCTCTCAAAGCTACTTGGGATGAATCCTCCTCAAGCTCATCGGAGGAAGAAAAGAAGGAGAAAAGCACACATCAATTAGCGTTCATGGCAAGGGAGGAACCGGATTCCGGGAGTGATGGTGACACGAGTGATACCTCAGCCGCGGGTTCATCATCTTCGGATGATGAAGAGGTAACTTCTCCTCATTTAGAAAAATGTTATAAAACCATTGCACATTTATCTACTTTGCTTAAGAAATCAAAAAATCAAATTAAATCATTAAAAGATGAAGTAGAGCTCTTGAGGGCCCTTAGGGAAGATGAGGTTGATGACCTACATCAAGAGGCCCTTGAGGATGAAAACAAAGCCTTAAAGGGTGAAGTTGAGAAACTCAAGAAAATGCTTGAAAAATTCTCAACTAGCTCTAAGACTTTAGATATGATTCTAAATTCCCAAAGGGCGGTCTACAACAAGGCTGGGTTAGGATATCAACCTAAGGAGTCTAGTTTCATTTCGCTTGTGTCTAGAACCCAATTTCATAGATCACATACTTCTAGGGTTCATGAGACTAGGAAGGTTGTGACCAAGGCATGAGTTCCTAGGTCTTTCATTGTAGATGCATTAGGTCCCAAGATTTGGGTACCTAAAACGTCTATCTTTCGTGTCTTGTAGGCATTGGTCAAGGGGGAGCATCTATCAACTTGGTTTGTTGATAGTGGATGCTCCAAGCACATGACCGGGGACAAGTCACTCTTTACTACCCTTCAAAACAAAAATAGAGGTAATGTGTCGTTTGGTAATAATGGTAGTCTTAAGGTTATAGGAGTTGGAGACATTCATATATCCGAATGTCTCCAAATCAAGAATGCCCTTCTAGTCAAGGGGATGACCTTTAATCTCCTAAGTGTCAGCCAATTGTGTGATACGGGTTACACAATTGAGTTTCATTCAAGTCAATGTCTGGTCAAACACATTGACACACTTGACACGGTACTAGTAGGCACAAGGGTAGATAACATTTATCAAGTATCTTTTAAAAGTGCTACTAATGCCTCTGCTAAGTGTTTCATGTCAAAAGAAGAAGAATCATGGCTTTGGCATAGGAGGTTGGCCCATGTGAACATGAAGAATATTCGAAAGCTAGCCAACAAAGGATTAGTGCGAGGCCTACCAAGCATCAAGTACCAAAAGACAAAATTATGTGATGCATGTCAAAAGGGTAAGCAAACAAAAGTGTCTCATAAAGGTAAAAGCGCTACTGCTTTAGATTTATTGCATATGGATTTATTTGATTGCAGCAATGTCATTTCATTGAATGGAAGTAGATACTGCTTAGTGATCATTGATGATTTTACTAGATATACATGGACTTTCTTTTTGAAAAATAAGGATCAAACCATAGATATTTTTGTTTCTTTTTGTAGAAGAACTAAAAATGAAAAATCAACAACAATTAAAATAATTAGAAGTGATCATGGTGGAGAATTTCAAAACCATAGATTTTTAGAATTTTGTCAAGAAAAAGGATATAGGCATGAGTTCTCTACTCCAAGGACCCCACAGTAAAATGGGGTTGTGGAGAGAAAGAACCGAGTCTTGCAAGAGGCTGCACGAAGCATGCTCAATGATTACTCACTAATGGGCTGAAGCTGTAAATACAGCTTGCTATGTGCAAAATCGAGTCTTGATACATAGGTTTTTAGGAAAGACTCCCTATGAACTTTGGTTTGGGAAACCCCCTACAATTAAACATCTTAAGGTGTTTGGTTGTAAGGTGTTTATCTTGAACACCAAGGATCATCTTGGAAAGTTCACGGCTAAGGCTGATGAAGGGATACTGGTCGGGTACTCTCTCACCAGCAAAGCCTATCGAGTCTACAACAATAGGACTAAATTGATTGAAGAGTCCTCGGATGTAGCATTTGAAGAAATCCCTAAATCAAATGATCAATCGAGGGATGTAGGAGAAATTCAATTTGAACTTAGAAGTCTAAGTTTGAATGATCAAAACATAGAAAGAGTCGAAGTTAACTCCGATGATGATGAACAAAGGCAACAAAGGGCTCAGGCTGATCCTTTGCCTGATACTGAGTCCTTGCCTGTGTCCAGTGAGACCACTCATGAGACACCGCCAACACCAAGGCAATCTAGGATAGCATCTAGTCATCCCCAAGACCAGATTGTTGGAGACATCCAACAAGGGGTTAGGACCAGATCATTCTTTAGAAATGAGTCTAATGAGGTCGCCTTGATCTCAGAAATCGAACCAAAATTAGTTGATGAGGCATTGCACGATCCTGACTAGATCATAGCTATGCAAGATGAGTTAGGTCAATTTGAAAGGAGCCAAGTGTGGGACTTAGTTCCTAGACCTAAGAAGACCACCATTATTGGAACCAAATGGGTCTTCAAAAATAAGTTAAACCAAAAGGGAGAAGTCGTAAGAAACAAGGCAAGACTTTTAGCCAAGGGCTATAGTCAAGTCGAAGGCCTCGATTATGATGAGACTTATGCTCCCGTGGCCCGATTAGAGTCCATTCGTTTAATGCTAGCTTTTGCTGCACATAGAGGCTTCAAGCTCTATCAAATGGACGTTAAATCGGCCTTCTTAAACGGTTTCATTAAAGAAGAGGTCTTTGTTGAACAACCACCGGGGTTTGTGAATACCGAAGCTCCAAACCACATGTACAAGCTCAAGAAAGCTCTTTATGGGTTTAAACATGCACCTCGAGCTTGGTACGAAAGGTTGTCAACTTACCTACTAGAGAAGGGCTTTGTAAGAGGTCAAATAGATCCACACTATTTCTGCGTAGAGATGGTGAAAATATATTTGTAGCCCAGGTGTATGTCGATGACATAATTTGTGGCTCAAATAACAAAGGCTATTTGAATGAATTTATCACTCACATGGAAAGTGAGTTTGAGATGAGTCTGGTGGGAGAATTGACATTCTTCCTTGGACTTGAAATCAAACAAACTCGAGATGGCATTTATGTCCATCAGACAAAATACACTCAAGAGATGCTCAAGAAATTCAAAATGAGTGACTCTAAGGAAGTATCCACTCCAATGGCGACAAACACTCGCCTTGACAATGATGAGAATGGAAAACCAGTTGATCTAACGTAATATAGAAGCATGATCGGTAGTCTTCTATATCTCACAGCTAGTCGACCGGACATACTTTTTGCTGTGGGCATGTGCGCTAGATATCAAGTCTGTGCCAAGGAATCTCATTTAATTGCAGTTAAGAGAACCTTGAGATACCTTAAGGGCACAATTAGAGTAGGTCTCTGGTACCCTCGTACTGAGTCTTTTGACTTGATAGGTTATACCGACTCCGATTATGCTGGGTGCAAATTGGATCGGAAAAGCACTAGTGGGGGTTGCCAATTTTTAGGTTCATCATTGGTTAGTTGGTCAAGTCGGAAGCAACATTGTGTTGCTCTCTCCACGACCGAGGCTGAATACATTGCCATGGGAGCGAGTGTATTACAATTGTTGTGGATGATCCACACCCTAGAAGATTATGGACTTTCGTATAAGGGAGTGCAAGTGTTGTGTGACAACATTAGCACAATAAACCTAACGAAAAATCCAGTCCATCATTCAAGGACCAAACACATTGAAGTGCGTTATCACTTCATTAGAGATCACGTAGCTAGGGGAGACATTGCGCTCACATATGTTGAGTCAAAGTCAAACCTAGTCGATATTTTCACCAAACCTCTTCCAGAAAATGAATTTAGTCATTTAAGAAGAGAATTGGGGATGTGTTTGGCTCAATAGGTCATTTGGACTTATCATGATCAATAAGGACAATTAGCACGACAAGAGAAATTGGGAAATTAATTTAGGCAACTTGGGGACATCTCACACAAACTATAAGGTTTAACAAATTATTTTTGTTTGCTAGAAATGGGGTGAGATGCTAGGATCAGTCAAATTATTCAAAATGTATCATGCATCCCTTGAATAATTAGGTTGAAGAGACATAAATTGAGTATGGGGAAGACCATTACATAATTCATGTGTAGTTGGTTCCTAGATCTTACTCATATATCCCAACCAAGCGAACTTGGTTGGACCTTTACCTAGAATTTATCTAACTTTGGTTAATGTGTTGATTGATATTTTTGATCGATACCTTTCATGATTTTGATTGAAAATAAGACAAGCTATTGAGGTAATGATAGCAATTTGGATATATTTTGACAAACTTGAAACTGATCATAGCAAGGATGTGTTTTGAACCAGGTAATAAAAAGCATGAGTTTTGATTAATACCTTGGTTCACTATAGATCATAGTTTCAGAAGTTTCTCTGGTTTTGAAACCTTAAGGTTCAAAACGTCTGAACTCTATGCGTTTGGAGTTGGTCTGAGTTTTTAAATGTTTGGAACTTTCCGGTTCTGAACAATTTCAGACCGTAAGAGCTCATCTTTCGGAAATATTTATGTTTGTAGATTTTTCAGGTTCTAGGTTCTGAATTTGGAAGTTTATGAACTTTTTCAGTTCTGAATCTTCAGAATTTTCGATAGAAAATTTCTACGAAATTCAGTTACTGAAATTTCAATTTGTCAGACACTGGTCGGTCCACAGCCCGATCAGGTTATTCTAGCACACAAGGAGGCTTCCTGATCGGTTCAGGGACCGATCAGGAGGTTCCCTGATCGATCCGCCGACCGATCAGGGTATTCCCTGACCGATTCCCTGATCGGTCAAGATCTCTTATGATCGGACGGCTGTCCGATCATGATCACCCATTCGTCTTAACTCTTCCCAATCCATTCTATTCCCATTACACGCCGAAGCCCTAGCCGACACCCTCCTACGACTCAACTCTTCTCTCCGTTCTTCGAAAGATACATAGATGGCACCAAGGTAACTTCATTCTCCCCAAGCTCTACTCATTTTGGCACTTCATTTTCATTTCTCACTAGATCTGTGTAATTTGGCTTGGTTCTCGGTTGTTGGTGGCTTCCGTGCTCACCTACTTGTTGGTTGCTACTCGGAAAACCTAGAGGCTCCACTGTACAAAAATTTTGTACAAAGGTCTGAACCTTTTCCTAGCTACCATGTGTTCTTTTAAATTAAATTTTGGATCGCCTGCGGAACTTAACACGTTTGATCCAAAACTTAATCTATTTGTTCTTTTAGGTTTTGACTTGGATCTCCTGCGGAACTTAACACGTTCGACCCAAATCACCTTAAGTTATTAATTTCATTAAATATTAATTTCCATAATTGGTTCCCAGTACTGACATGGCGAGGCACACGGCCTTCTTGGATATGGGAGCAACCACCACCGACTAGACAAAACCTTTTATAGAAAACTAATATTTAATTTCCTAAAATAACTTTAGGTTAACCGAAAAGAGCAATCAAATCATAAGGAAAAGAAAAAACAAAAGAACACAACATCGAAAAACATATTCGAAATTCTAGAATCGTAAGCCTCTTGTATTTGGTATTATTTCCATAAATAACTAGTATGATGCGGAAAGAAAAATTACTAGTTATACCTTGTAGAAAAACCTCTTGATCTTCTACCGTATTCCTCTTCTAACCTCGGACGTTGTGTGGGCAACGATCTTCCGAGATGAGAAACCACCAAGCACCTTCTTCTTCTCCTAGCTAGGTTCGGCCAACACAAAGAAGCTTCACCAAGGACGAAGAACAAAACACCAACCAAGCTCCAAGGGATACAAGCTTTCTCTCTTTCTTCTTCTTCTTCTCCAAGTAGTATCCGGCCACCACAAGAACTCCAAGCAAGAGATAAGTTTTGGCCACCACAAAAGAGGAAGAAAGGAAGAGGATGGCCGGCCACAATAATTTTCTTCAAGGATGAATAATTTCGGCCACCACCAATGCTCCAAGGGATGCTAGAGATGAGACTTGCTTTCTCTCCTTCTTCTCCTTCCTTGATCCGGCCACAAACAAAAGCTCCACCAAGAAGATAGGTTTCGGCCAACAAGAGGAGAAGAGAGAAAGGGAAGGGCCGGCCACCACACCAAAGAAAAGAGGGAGAAAAATAATAGAGGTTGTTCACCATGAAGGCACCCCTACCCCTTCTTTTATATTCCTTGGCTTTGGCAAATAAGGAAATTTATTTATAATAAAATTTTCTTAACTTTCCTTGACAATAATTAATTAAGAAAAAATTAAATAAATTTTCCTGATTAATTGTATGTGGCCGGCCACCTCATGTAGAGCAATTAGGATAATTTTAATCAACAATTAAAACTTCCTTTTTTGTCTTTGAAAATTTTAAAAAATAAAATTTCCTTTTTAAAATCCCTTCATGGTTGATAAAAAGAAATTTCTATAATTTTAATTTTCAACATGTGAATAATTTTTCAGAGAGAAAAAATAAAATATCTTTCCAATCTACAAATAAGGAAAGAGATCTAATCTCTTTCTTTTAATCTTTTTGTAGATCTTTTTAAAGAGAGATATTTTAATTTTAATTCTCTGTAATAAATTATATCTTCCACATAATAAAAATTAAAATTAAAATTTTTTTTAATTTAATGGGGGCCGGCCACCTAAGCTTGGGTTCAAGCTAGGGCCGGCCACCCATGAACCAAGGCTTGGCCGGCCCTAGCTTGAACCACAAGCTAGCTTGGCCGGCCCCTTTCTCATGGGTATGAAGGTGGGTATATGTGGGTATAGTACTCTATAAATAAGAGGCTACGATAGGGACCGAGAGGAGGAATTGGTTTTGGTCTCCCGATAAAATTAAGCATCCCGTGTTCGTCCCGAACACACAACTTAATTTTATCAATAATAATTCATTCTACTAGAGAACTATTATTGAACTACCGCACCAATCCCAAATTACATTTTTGGGCTCCTTCTTATTATGAGTGTGTTAGTCTCCCTATGTTTAAGATATCGAATGTCCACTAATTAAGTGAGTTACTGACAACTCATTTAATTAATATCTTAGTCCAAGAGTAGTACCACTCAACCTTATTATCATGTCGGACTAAGTCCACCTGCAGGGTTTAACATGATAATCCTTATGAGCTCCTCTTGAGGACATTATCAACCTAGTATCTCTAGGACACAGTTTCCTTTTATAATCAACAACACACACTATAAGTGATACCATTTCCCAACTTATCGGGCTTATTGATTTATCGAACTAAATCTCACCCATTGATAAATTAAAGAAATAAATATCAAATATATGTGCTTGTTATTATATTAGGATTAAGAGCACACACTTCCATAATAACCGAGGTCTTTGTTTCTTTATAAAGTCAGTATAAAAGAAACGACCTCAAATGGTCCTACTCAATACACTCTGAGTGTACTAGTGTAATTATACAGTCAAGATAAACTGATACCTAATTACACTACGACCTTCCAATGGTTTGTTCCTTTCCATTATGGTCGTGAGCTACTGTTTATAATTTATAAGATACTGATAACATGATCTTCTATGTGTGACACCACACACCATGTTATCTACAATATAAATTAATTGAACAACTACATTTATCATAAATGTAGACATTTGACCAATGTGATTCTTATTTCTAGATAAATGTTTATACCAAAAGCTAGTCTTTTAGTATACACTCTAACAATCTCCCACTTATACTAAAAGACTAAGCTGCTATATCTACTGCCATACATCTGATTCCTAACCCTTCAATATGTCCATCAAAAGCTCTTGCCTTAAGGACCTCGGTGGAAGGATCTATAGGTCATCACCTGATGCAATCTAGGCAGCAACAACTTCTCCTCGTTTATACGATTTCTCGTATTGGGTGGTACTTGCGCTCTATTGTGTTTACTTGCCTTTATAGACTTATGATTTCTTCGATTTTGCTACTGCACCAATATTATTACAATAATTTGTAATAATCTTTGAACAAACCAGAAATCATATCTAAGTCTATCTTGAGATTATTGAGTCATTCAGCTTTTATAGCTACCTCAGAAGCTTGCCATATACTAAGCTTCTATAGTGGAGTCTAGAAAAACATCTATGCTTATCACTCTTCCATAGTTATGACTTTACCTCCTAAAGTAAACACAAAACCCCGAGGTTGACTTATTATTGTCCCTATCCGATTGGAAGTCAAAATCCATGCAACCCACAAGTACCAAATTAACTGCCTTGTAAGCTAGCATATAATCTCTAGTGCCTCTGAGGTACTTCAATATATGCTTTACTGCAGTCCACTGTCCTTGTCCAGAGTTATTTTGATATCTGCCAACTATGCCCTTGGTAAAACAGATTTCTTATCTCGTGCATAGCATTCATTAGGCTTCCGACAGCCAAAGCATAAAGAACTGCCTTTATTTCCTTTATCTCCTTTGATGTCTACAGAGACATATCTTTAGATAAAGTTACTCCATCCTGAAAAGGTAAGAAACCTTTCTTGGAGTTTTGCATGCTTTAAAAAGAGCAAGGATTTTTCCGATGTATGAAGCTTGGGATAAGTAAAATATTCTTTTCTTGCGATCCCTTATTACTTTGATCTCAAGAATATATTCATTCTCCCAAGTCTTTTATATCGAATTGTTTGGACAACCATACCCTTACTTCTGACAACATTCTGATATTGTTTCCAACTATCAAAAATGTTATCTACGTATAGTACAAGAAATACCACCACGCTTCCATCACACCTTTTGTATACACAAGACTTACCCGGTTACTAAATCTATATGTCTGAATTACTTTGATAAACCGGATGTTCCAATACCTTGAAGCTTTGCCTCAATCCATAGACTGATTGAGCTTTACACAAGATGCTCTTAGCCCTTTGCAATGAACCCTTCTGGTTGCTTTATATGGATGCTTTCTTCAAGACTTCCATTAAGGAATGCTGTCTTGACATCCACTTGCTAAATAGATAAAAGAATCCGGATAGACTTAAGCATGACTACCAGTGAAAAAAGTTTCCTTTTTCATCAAACCTTGCTTTGAAGGTTTCTACCTCCCTGTCTATCCCTCTTTTTTCCTATTATAGACCTTTTACACCCAAAGGCTTTTACACCACTTGGTGGTTCTACAAGCTTCCAGATTTTATTAGAATACATATATTCTAATTCTATTATTTATTACTCTTTGCCAAGATGCTGCATATTTATCTTGGAGTGCTTCGTCATATGTCCGAAGATCAGGTTCATGTCCTTCAGGGATCGAGTTCAAAAACTCTCCCAAAACATGAATCTTTTAAGGTTGCTTAACAACCCTCCCACTACGACAAGACATTTTCTACAATTATGTATCATTTGTGATACGTGTTGCAGTTTTCTTGTGGTATCTCATCTTGTACAGTTGGTACTAGATTAGACATGTCTTTTATTATTTCCTTAAGAACAAATTTACTTATGAGCACGTGGTTCATTATATAGTCCTTATAAAATCAGTCATTGATGCTAACAATGACCTTCTGATTTTTAAGACTATAAACCTACTTTTGTTTATCTAGGATAACTTACAAACAAGTGAACTCCTATCCAACTTATTATTATCTCTCTTTAACATATGTGCTGGATTACCCGAATCCGAATATGCTTCAAAATAGGCTTACGGCTATTCAGCAATTCTATATGAGTAGAGAGTTCTAACTTGGAAGGTACTATGTTCACTTTCGTTTTCAGAGTTTTATCCTTAAAACAAATTTGGTAATTTTCTGAATAACTCATCATCTATCTAATTATTCCATAAGAGTCCTTTACCTTCTTTCTACTACACCATTCTGTTGGGGTGTACCAGATGCAGTTAGTTGGGATTGAAATCCAACTTCTGATAAGTGACTCCTAAAATCTCTCAAGAGGTACTTGCCACTACGATCTTCCATAGTGACTTTTTACTTTAACATTTCTCCGCATCAACCTTGTACTCTTTGAACTAATCAAAGTACTTAGTCTTGCGGTACATTAAGTAAATTTATTTGTATCTTGAATAGTTGTCTATAAAATAGACAAAATATTCAATACTACCTCTTGTCTGGATAGTCATAGGATCACACAAATCAGAATGAACCGATTTCAACATATCTTTGACTCCATACCCCTTGGACTTAAAAGCTTCTTGGTTATTTTCCTTCCAAGTAAGACTCACAGGTTGGAAATATTTCCACTACCAATGAACCCAAAAGTTCATTAGCTACCAATGAATCCTACTCAAGTATAACCTAGCTTTTAGATGCCAAAGATATAATTGGTTCAGTTGCTTTTTCTTAAAATTAGAAGATGTATTACTAATTTCCATTTGTTGCATCGTGGGAGTTATTGGATTATAAATTGTCAACCATCATACCAGAATAGATAACTTCCCTATTTTTCTTGATAACAACTTTGTTATCAAAATAGACACAATATCTATAATAGTTTAGAAACTGAAATCAGGTTCTTTCTAAACTTGGTACGTAAAGACAATTACTTAAAATCCATATTTTATTCTTATCAAATGATAAACATCTCCCACTGCAATAGCTACCACTTTTACAGTAGTGCCCATGTGGACGGTGATTTACCTTTCATTTAGTTGTCGGGTTTCCTGGAACCCTGCAATGAATTGCAGACATGATTAATGGCATCTTGTATCTACACTCCAGGTTCTGGTAGATAATACCACTAGACATGTTTCAACTAATGAATTAAATACACCTAAATTGTTCTTAGTTCTAAGAAGACAGTCTACCTTAATGTCCAAGTCCTATTTCCAATCATTACAATTGGGACTACTAAGTCTTTTTCTATAGTATGACTACTAGGGATTGACAAACATCCTAAGAATCACAAAAATATTTGGTCAAGATCAACTCCTTAAAATCTCCATAAATTTTGCGTATACAAAATCGAAGAGGAGATTTTAATCATTAATTTTATTATCTCGTCAACTTTACTTTATGACGAATAAAATTAATAGTTGATCTGTCTTTGATCAAATATTTGGTCAAAACTCTTTGAATTTAAAATAACATTGATTCCTCAAACAATATTATTTAAATTCACCAACACCTCAAACACCGTGAATTTTGCATGCCACGTTAGTGTGGACGTATACAAATTCATCATTTGTAAGAGGAGGGTTTTACCCATTGACTATCTTGTCAATATAACCTTTTGACAAATAAAATTACCACAAACACCATGAATCTTGTATGTCACGTTAGTGTGGACGTATACAAATTCAAATATTTGTAAGAGGGGTTTATTAATTTTATTATATTGCCAATCTAGTTTTATGGCAAATCAATAGTTGGTTTCCCTTTGGTCACACAAGTGATAGTAGTGACTCCGTTGGGGAGGATACTATTAAATGTGTCTAAGTGTATACCATTACTTGACACTAAGTCCATTAATAAGATTATGCCCCTTCCGTTGGGGAAGATCACACGCTCTTAATTAACTTCCTATAGTCATCCAAAAATGGAAGTCTGTTCTAGTGATCCACAAACAAGCTCATCCGTTATGGAGGAAGGCACTCAGAGCCAACGCGCAAGCTTGTTTGCATCACTTACAAACCAGTAATGGAGACCATGGGGTTTACTTAAAAATCCCTCTCCCACTTAGTTATTTATAAATGAGGAATTTTAACTATGCTAGCCTACTAAATATGTAGGCTAACATGCACACACAATATAAAAGCAATAAATAGAAAATCTAATTTTCAACTATTATGGCTTTTATCTCTAGTTATCCTCCGTGTGTTGTCATCCCAAGCTGCTGCCATATTTGGCCACCGCTAGCTGTTGCATCCATCTTGCTCCTAGTTCCGCTGCGCCTCTGGTCCTTAGAAGGTTCCACGCTTTGCAAGATTCGATCCGCGACATAAATAGAATTTTACATTTTTGATCCTATATTCCATAAAAGGAATGTACATGTATCTAGATCAAAAATAAAATCCTAATCAAACTAAATACAGCTCCTGCTGTATTTTATAATACAATGATGCACACACATATAAATGCCCTTGACATGTCCAAGGGTCCAATCACACACATAATAACTAAAAGCCATAATAGTTGGATCCTGCATCCACAAAGTTAGCACATCCTACTATTTATAACCTGCCTAAATTATGTATGACATGTGCATAATTAAACTAATATCAAATACACAGAGGCAAAACCCTAGCTCTGATACCAATTGTTGGTTGCTACTCGGAAAACCTAGAGGTTCCACTGTACAAAAATTTTGTACAAAGGTCTGAACCTTTTCCTAGTTACCATGTGTTCTTTTAAATTAAATTTTGGATCGCCTGCGGAACTTAACACGTTTGATCCAAAACTTAATCTATTTGTTCTTTTAGGTTTTGACTTGGATCTCCTGCGGAACTTAACACGTTCGACCCAAATCACCTTAAGTTATTAATTACATTAAATATTAATTTCCATAATTGGTTCCCAGTACTGATATGGCGAGACACACGGCCTTCTTGGATATGGGAGCAACCACCACCGACTAGACAAAACCTTTTATAGAAAGCTAATATTTAATTTCCTAAAATAACTTTAGGTTAACCGAAAAGAACAATCAAATCACAAGGAAAAGAAAAAATAAAAGAACACAACATCGAAAAACATATTCGAAATTCTAGAATCGTAAGCCTCTTGTATTTGGTATTATTTCCATAAATAACTAGTATGATGCGGAAAGAAAAATTACTAGTTATACCTTGTAGAAAAACCTCTTGATCTTCTTGTTGGTTGCTACTCGGAAAACCTAGAGGTTCCACTGTACAAAAATTTTGTACAAAGGTCTGAACCTTTTCCTAGCTACCATGTGTTCTTTTAAATTAAATTTTGGATCACCTGCGGAACTTAACACGTTTGATCCAAAACTTAATCTATTCGTTCTTTTTGGTTTTGACTTGGGTCTCCTGTGGAACTTAACACGTTCGACCCAAATCACCTTAAGTTATTAATTCCATTAAATATTAATTTCCATAATTGGTTCCCAGTACTGACGTGGTGAGGCACATGACCTTCTTAGATATGGGAGCAACCACCACCGACTAGACAAAACCTTTTATGGAAAGCTAATATTTAATTTCCTAAAATAACTTTAGGTTAACCGAAAAGAACAATCAAATCACAAGGGAAAGAAAAACAAAAGAACACTATATCGAAAACAAATTCGAAACTCTAGAATCGTATGCCTCTTGTATTTAGTATTATTTCCAAAAATAACTAGTATGATGCGGAAACAAAAATTACTAGTTATACCTTTTAGAAAGACCTCTTGATCTTCTACCGTATTCCTCTTCTAACCTCGGACGTTGTGTGGGCAACGATCTTCCGAGATGAGAACCACCAAGCACCTTCTTCTTCCTTACAAGTTTCGGCCATCAAAACTTCTCCTAGGATGAAGAGGTTCGGCCACCACCACCATGCTCCAAGGGATGCTAGAAAAGAGGCTTCTTTTCTCTCCTTCTTCTCCTTCTTAGATCCGGCCACCAAAGCTATCTCCACCATGAGAATGTTGAGGCCACACAAAGGAGAGGAGAGGAAAGAAAGGGCCAGCCACACCCAAGGAGAAAAGAGAGGAAAAATAGAATAGAGTTGTTAGCCTTGAAGCCTCCTCTACCCCCTCTTTTATAATCCTTGGTCTTGGCAAATAAGGAAAATTTAATAAAAACTTCCTTAATTCTTTTGCCATTGAAAAGGAAAATTTATTTAATTAAAATAATTTTCTCTTTTCAAATTATAATGGTCGGCCACTCTTCTCCCCAAAACAAGGAGAGTTTTAATTAAAACAAAAATTAAAACTTCCTAATTTGTTTCTAGAAATTTATAAAAATTTCTCCAATAATTTTAATCCCTTCATGATTGGTTAATAAAAAGAAATTTTATAAATTAAAATCTTTCTTTTAAACATGTGGATAATTTCCAAAAAGGAAAGTTATCTCTAAAAATTAAAATCTCCTTTCAATCTACAAATAAGGAAAGATATTAAATCTTTTCTTTATCTTTTGTAAAAACTAATAAAAGAGAATTTTTAATTTTTAAACTTTCTTTTAAATCATGAATATAATTAAAAGGAAAGTTTTTACCAAAATTAAAATCAACCTTTTAATCTACAAATAAGGAAAGAGATTTTAACTCTTCTCTTAATCTTTTGTAGAATCTTATAAAAGGAAGGATTTAAATTTTTAAACTCTCTTTTAAATTATATTATCCACATAAGAAAATTTTAAAATTAAAATTCCTTTTTATTTTAATAGGGACGACCACATGAATTCACCCATGAACATACCCATGGCCGGCCCTAGCTTGGTCTCCAAGCTAGCTTGGCCGACCCCTATAGGATGGGTAAGAAGGTGGGTATAGGTGGGTATAGTACTCTATAATTAAGAGGCTACGATAGGGACCGAGAGGAGGAATTGGTTTTGGTCTCCCGATAAAATTAAGCATCCCGTGCTCGCCCCGAACACACAACTTAATTTTATCAATAATAATTCATTCCACTAGAGAACTATTATTGAACTACCACACCAATCCCAAATTACATTTTGGACTCCTTCTTATTATGAGTGTGTTAGTCTCCCTGTATTTAAGATAACAAATGTCCACTAATTAAGTAAGTTACTGACAACTCACTTAATTAATATCTAGCTCCAAGAGTAGTACCACTCAACTTCATCGTCATGTCGGACTAAGTCCACCTGCAGGGTTTAACATGACAATCCTTATGAGCTCCTCTTGGGGACATTTTCAACCTAGATTACTAGGACACAGTTTCCTTCTATAATCAACAACACACACTATAAGTGATATCATTTCCCAACTTATCGAGCTTATTGATTCATCGAACTAAATCTCACCCATTGATAAATTAAAGAAATAAATATCAAATATATGTGCTTGTTATTATATTAGGATTAAGAGCACACACTTCCATAATAACCGAGGTCTTTGTTTCTTTATAAAGTCAGTATAAAAGAAACGACCTCAAATTTTCCTACTCAATACACTCTAAGTGTACTAGTGTAATTATATAGTTAAGATAAACTAACACCTAATTACACTACGACCTTCCAATGGTTTGTTCCTTTCTATCATGGTCGTGAGCCACTGTTTATAATTTATAAGGAACCGATAACATGATCTTCTGTGTGTGACACCACACACCATGTTATCTACAATATAAATTAATTGAGCAACTACATTTATCATAAATGTAGACATTTGACCAATGTGATTCTTATTTCTAGATAAATGTTCATACCAAAAGCTAGGCTTTTAGTATACACTCTAACAATCTCCCACTTATACTAAAAGACTAAGCTGCCATATCTGCTGCCATACATCTGATTCCCAAGCCTTTCAAAAAGCTCTTGCCTTAAGGACCTTAGGTTATCATCTGATGCAATCTAGGCGGCAACAACTTCTCCTCGTTATACAATTTCTTGTATTGGGTAGTACTTGCGCTCTATTGTGTTTTCTTGCCTTATAGACTCATGGTTTCTTCGAGTTTGTTACTGCACCATTATTATTACAATAAATTGTAATAATCTTTGGACAAACTAGAAATCATATCTAAGTCTATCTTGAGGTAATTAAGTCATTCAGCTTTTATGGCTACCTCAGAGGCTTGCCATATACTCAGCTTCTATGGTGGAGTCCAGAAAAACACCTATGCTTATCACTCTTCCATAGTTATGACTTTTCCTCCTAAAGTAAACACAAAACCCCGAGGTCGACTTATTATTGTCCCTATCCGATTGGAAGTCAAAATCCGTGTAACCCACAGGGACCAAATTAACTGCCTTGTAAGCTAGCATATAATCTCTAGCGCCTCTAAGGTACTTTAATATATGCTTTACTGCAGTCCAATGTCCTTGTCTAGGGTTACTTTGATATCTGCTAACTATGCCCTTGGTAAAACAGATTTCTGATCTCGTGCATAGCATACATTAGGCTTCCGATAGCCGAAGCATAAAGAACTGCCTTTATTTCCTTTATCTCCTTTGATGTCTACAGAGACATATCTTTAGATAAAGTTACTCCATCCTAAAAAGTAAGAAACCTTTCTTGGAGTTTTGCATGCTTAAAACGAGCAAGGATTTTTCCGATGTATGAAGCTTGGAATAAGTAAAATATTCTTTTCTTGCGATCCCTTATTACTTTGATCTCAAGAATATATACATTCTTCCAAGTCCTTTATATCGAATTGTTTGGACAACCATACCCTTACTTCTGACAACATTTTGATATTATTTCCAACTACCAAAAATGTTATCTACGTATAGTACAAGAAATACCACCACGCTTCCATCACACCTTTTGTATACACAAGACTTATCCGATTACTAAATGAATCCAAAGGTCTGGATTACTTTGATAAACCGGATGTTCCAAGACCTTGAAGCTTTGTATCAGTCCATAGACTGATTGAGCTTGACACAAGATGCTCTTAGCCCTTTGCAATGAACCCTTCGATTGCTTTATATGGATGTTTTCTTCAAGACTTCCATTAAGGAATCTTGTCTTGACATCCACTTACTAAATAGATAAAAGAATCCGGATAGACTTAAGCATGGCTACCGGTGAAAAAGTTTCCTTTTTCATCTAGCCTTGCTTTGAAAGTTTCTACCTTCCTGTCTATCCTCTTTTCCTATTATAGACCTTTTATACCCAAAGGCTTTTACACCATTTGGTGGTTCTACAAGCTTCCAGATTTTATTAGAATACATATATTCTAATTCTGTTATTCATTACTCTTTGCCAAGATATTGCATCTTTATCTTGGAGTGCTTCGTCATATGTCCGGAGATCAGGTTCATGTCCTCCAGGGATCGAGCCCAAAACTCTCCCAAAACATGAATCTTTTAGGTTGCCTAACAACCCTCCCACTACGACAAGGCACTTTCGCAATTATGTATCATTTGTGATACGTGTTGCAGTTTCCTTGTGGTATCTCATCTTGTACAATTGGTACTAGATTAGACATGTCTTTTATTATTTCCTTAAGAACAAATTTTCTTATGGGCACATGGTTTATTACATAGTCCTTTTCTAAAAATCGGTCATTGATGCTAACAATGACCTTCTGATTTTTAAGACTATAAACCTACTTTCATTTCTCTAGGATAACCCACAAACAAGTGAATTCCTGTCCAACTTATCATTGTCTCTCTTCAGCATATGTGCTGGACTACCCGAATCCGAATATGCTTAAGCATACACCTATTCAGCAATTCTATATGAGTAGAGAGTTCTGACTTTGGAAGGTACTATATTCACTCCCGTTTCCAGAGTATATCCTTAAAATGATTTTGATAATATTCTTAATAACTCATCAAGAGTCCTATACCTTCCTTTTCCTACACCATTCTGTTTGGGGTGTACCAGGTGCAGTTAGTTGGGATTGAATCCCTACTTCTGATAAATGACTCCTAAATTCTCCCAAGATGTACTTGCCACTACGATCTTACCGTAGTGTCTTGATACTTTTACTTTGTCGTTTCTCCACATCAGCCTCGTACTTTTTGAACTAATCAAAGCACTTAGACTTGCGGCACATCAAGTAAATATATCCGTATCTCAAATAGTTGTCTATAAAATAGATGAAATATTTGAAACAACCTCTTGCCTGGATGCTCATAGGATCATACAAATCAGAATGAACCAATTCCAATATATCTTTGACTTCATACCCCTTAGACTTAAAAGCTTCTTGGTTATTTTTCCTTCCAAGTAAGACTCGTAGGTTGGAAAGATTTCCACTACTAATGAACCCAAAAGTTCATCAGCTACCAATGAATCCTACTCAAGTTAATATAACCTAGCCTTAGAAGCCAAAGATATAATTGATTCATTTTCGAAGGTTACTTTCTCTTAAGTTTAGAAGATGTGTTACTAATTTCCATTTGTTGCATCGTGAGAGTTATTGGATTTATAAATTGCCAACCAACGTACCAGAACAGATAACTTCCCTCTTTTTCTTAATAACAACTTTGTTATTTAAAAGAGGCAGAATATCAAGTTCTTTGAATAGTTTAGAAACTGAAAACTAGTTCTTTCTAAACTTGGTGCGTAAAGACAATTACTCAAAAATCCATGTTTTATTCTTTTCAAAAGATAAACATCTCCCACTGCAACAGCTACCATTTTTACAGTAGTGCCCATGTAGACGGTGTTTTAATTTTCATTTAGTTGCCGAGTTTCCTGGAACCTTGCAATAAATTACGGACATGATTAATGGCATCTGTATCTATACTCCAGGTTCTGGTAGATAACACCACTAAACATGTTTCAACTAATGAATTAAATACACATATATTGTTCTTAGTTCTAAGAAGACAGTCTACCTTAATGTCCAAGTCCTATTTCCAATAATTACAATTGGGATTACTAAGTCTTTCTTATAGTATGACTACTAGGAGATTGACAAACATTTTAAATCCTAAGAATCACAAAAATATTTGGTCAAGATCAACTCCTTAAAAATCCCCATGAATTTTGTATGCAACGTTAGTGTGGACGTATACAAAATCGAAGAGGAGATTTTATTCATTAATTTTATTATCTCGTCAACTTTACTTTATGACGAATAAAATTAATAGTTGATCTGTCTTTGATCAAATATTTGGTCAAAACTCTTTGAATTTAAAATAACATTGATTCCTCAAACAATATTATTTAAATTCACCAACACCTCAAACACCGTGAATTTTGCATGTCACGTTAGTGTGGATGTATACAAATTCATCATTTGTAAGAGGAGGGTTTTACCCATTGACTATCTTGTCAATATAACTTTTTGAGAAATAAAATTACCTCAAAACACCATGAATCTTGTATGCCACGTTAGTGTGGACGTATACAAATTCAAACATTTGTAAGAGGGAGTTTATTAATTTTATTATATTGCCAATCTAGTTTTATGACAAATCAATAGTTGGTTTCCCTTTGGTCACACAAGTGATAGTAGTGACTCCGTTGGGGAGGATACTATTAAATGTGTCTAAGTGTATACTATTACTTGACACTAAGTCCATTAATAAGATTATGCCCCTTCCGTTGGGGAAGATCACACGCTCTTAATTAACTTCCTATAGTCATCCGAAAATGGAAGTATGTTCTAGTGATCCACAAACAAGCTCATCCATTATGGAGGAAGGCACTCAGAGCCAACGCGCAAGCTTGTTTGCATCACTTGCAAACCAGTAATGGAGACCATGAGATTTACTTAAAAATCCCTCTCCCACTTAGTTATTTATAAATGAGGAATTTTAACTATGCTATCCTACTAAATATGTAAACCAACATGCACACACAGCACAACATAAAAGCAATAAATAGAAAATCTAATTTTCAACTATTATGGCTTTTATCTCTAGTTGTCCTCTGTGTGTTGTCATCCCAAGCTGCTGCCATATTTGGCCACCGCCAGCAGTCACATCCATCTTGCTCCTAGTTCCGCTGCGCCTCTGGTCCTTAGAAGGTTCCACGCTTTGCAAGATTCGATCCATGACATAAATAGAATTTTACATTTTGATCCTATATTCCATAAAAGGAATGTACATGTATCTAGATCAAAATAAAATCCTAATAAAACTAAATACTGCTCCGTCTGTATGTTAGAAGACAAACATGCACACACTTATAAAATCCCTTGTCATGTCCAAGCTGCCAATCACACACATAATAACTAAAAGCCATAATAGTTGGATCCTGCATCCACAAAGTTAGCACATCCTACTATTATCCTGCCTAAATTATGTATGACATGTGCATAATTAAACTAATACCAAATACACAGAGGCAAAACCCTAGCTCTGATACCAATTGTTGGTTGCTACTCGGAAAACCTAGAGGTTCCACTGTACAAAAATTTTGTACAAAGGTCTGAACCTTTTCCTAGCTACCATGTGTTCTTTTAAATTAAATTTTGGATCGCCTGCGGAACTTAACACGTTTGATCCAAAACTTAATCTATTCGTTCTTTTAGGTTTTGGCTTGGGTCTCCTGCGGAACTTAACACGTTCGACCCAAATCACCTTAAGTTATTAATTCCATTAAATATTAATTTCCATAATTGGTTCCCAGTACTGACGTGGCGAGGCACATGACCTTCTTGGATATGGGAGCAACCACCACCGACTAGACAAAACCTTTTATGGAAAGCTAATATTTAATTTCCTAAAATAACTTTAGGTTAACCGAAAAGAACAATCAAATCACAAGGGAAAGAAAAACAAAAGAACACTATATCGAAAACAAATTCGAAACTCTAGAATCGTATGCCTCTTGTATTTAGTATTATTTCCAAAAATAACTAGTATGATGCGGAAACAAAAATTACTAGTTATACCTTTTAGAAAGACCTCTTGATCTTCTACCGTATTCCTCTTCTAACCTCGGACGTTGTGTGGGCAACGATCTTCCGAGATGAGAACCACCAAGCACCTTCTTCTTCCTTACAAGTTTCGGCCATCAAAACTTCTCCTAGGATGAAGAGGTTCGGCCACCACCACCATGCTCCAAGGGATGCTAGAAAAGAGGCTTCTTTTCTCTCCTTCTTCTCCTTCTTAGATCCGACCACCAAAGCTATCTCCACCATGAGAAGGTTTAGGCCACACAAAGGAGAGGAGAGGAAAGAAAGGGCCGGCCACACCCAAGGAGAAAAGAGAGGAAAAATAGAATAGAGTTGTTAGCCTTGAAGCCTCCTCTACCCCCTCTTTTATAATCCTTCGTCTTGGCAAATAAGGAAAATTTAATAAAAACTTCCTTGATTCTTTTGCCATTGAAAAGGAAAATTTATTTAATTAAAATAATTTTCTCTTTTCAAATTATAATGGTCGGCCACTCTTCTCCCCAAAACAAGGAGAGTTTTAATTAAAACAAAAATTAAAACTTCCTAATTTGTTTCTAGAAATTTATAAAAATTTCTCCAATAATTTTAATCCCTTCATGATTGGTTAATAAAAAGAAATTTTATAAATTAAAATCTTTCTTTTAAACATGTGGATAATTTCCAAAAAGGAAAGTTATCTCTAAAAATTAAAATCTCCTTTCAATCTACAAATAAGGAAAGATATTAAATCTTTTCTTTATCTTTTGTAAAAACTAATAAAAGAGAATTTTTAATTTTTAAACTTTCTTTTAAATCATGAAAATAATTAAAAGGAAAGTTTTTACCAAAATTAAAATCAACCTTTTAATCTACAAATAAGGAAAGAGATTTTAACTCTTCTCTTAATCTTTTGTAGAATCTTATAAAAGGAAGGATTTAAATTTTTAAACTCTCTTTTAAATTATATTATCCACATAAGAAAATTTTAAAATTAAAATTCCTTTTTATTTTAATAGGGACGGCCACATGAATTCACCCATGAACATACCCATGGCCGGCCCTAGCTTGGTCTCCAAGCTAGCTTGGCCGGCCCCTATAGGATGGGTAAGAAGGTGGGTATAGTACTCTATAATTAAGAGGCTACGATAGGGACCGAGAGGAGGAATTGGTTTTGGTCTCCCGATAAAATTAAGCATCCCGTGCTCGCCCCGAACACACAACTTAATTTTATCAATAATAATTCATTCCACTAGAGAACTATTATTGAACTACCGCACCAATCCCAAATTACATTTTGGGCTCCTTCTTATTATGAGTGTGTTAGTCTCCCTGTATTTAAGATAACAAATGTCCACTAATTAAGTAAGTTACTGACAACTCACTTAATTAATATCTAGCTCCAAGAGTAGTACCACTCAACTTCATCGTCATGTCGGACTAAGTCCACCTGCAGGGTTTAACATGACAATCCTTATGAGCTCCTCTTGGGGACATTTTCAACCTAGATTACTAGGACACAGTTTCCTTCTATAATCAACAACACACACTATAAGTGATATCATTTTCCAACTTATCGAGCTTATTGATTCATCGAACTAAATCTCACCCATTGATAAATTAAAGAAATAAATATCAAATATATGTGCTTGTTATTATATTAGGATTAAGAGCACACACTTCCATAATAACCGAGGCCTTTGTTTCTTTATAAAGTCAGTATAAAAGAAACGACCTCAAATGGTCCTACTCAATACACTCTAAGTGTACTAGTGTAATTATATAGTTAAGATAAACTAACACCTAATTACACTACGACCTTCCAATGGTTTGTTCCTTTCCATCATGGTCGTGAGCCACTGTTTATAATTTATAAGGAACCGACAACATGATCTTCTGTGTGTGACACCACACACCATGTTATCTACAATATAAATTAATTGAGCAACTACATTTATCATAAATGTAGACATTTGACCAATGTGATTCTTATTTCTAGATAAATGTTCATACCAAAAGCTAGGCTTTTAGTATACACTCTAACACTTCTACCGTATTCCTCTTCTAACCTCGGACGTTGTGTGGGCAACGATCTTCCGAGATGAGAAACCACCAAGCACCTTCTTCTTCTCCTAGCTAGGTTCGGCCAACACAAAGAAGCTTCACCAAGGACGAAGAACAAAACACCAACCAAGCTCCAAGGGATACAAGCTTTCTCTCTTTCTTCTTCTTCTTCTCCAAGTAGTATCCGGCCACCACAAGAACTCCAAGCAAGAGATAAGTTTCGGCCACCACAAAAGAGGAAGAAAGGAAGAGGATGGCCGGCCACAATAATTTTCTTCAAGAATGAATAATTTCGGCCACCACCAATGCTCCAAGGGATGCTAGAGATGAGACTTGCTTTCTCTCCTTCTTCTCCTTCCTTGATCCGGCCACAAACAAAAGCTCCACCAAGAAGATAGGTTTCGGCCAACAAGAGGAGAAGAGAGAAAGGGAAGGGCCGACCACCACACCAAAGAAAAGAGGGAGAAAAATAATAGAGGTTGTTCACCATGAAGGCACCCCTACCCCTTCTTTTATATTCCTTGGCTTTGGCAAATAAGGAAATTTATTTATAATAAAATTTCCTTAACTTTCCTTGACAACAATTAATTAAGAAAAAATTAAATAAATTTTCCTAATTAATTGTATGTGGCCGGCCACCTCATGTAGAGCAATTAGGATAATTTTAATCAACAATTAAAACTTCCTTTTTTGTCTTTGGAAATTTTAAAAAATAAAATTTCCTTTTTAAAATCCCTTCATGGTTGATAAAAAGAAATTTCTATAATTTTAATTTTCAACATGTGAATAATTTTTCAGAGAGAAAAAATAAAATATCTTTCCAATCTACAAATAAGGAAAGAGATCTAATCTCTTTCTTTTAATCTTTTTGTAGATCTTTTTAAAGAGAGATATTTTAATTTTAATTCTCTGTAATAAATTATATCTTCCACATAATAAAAATTAAAATTAAAATTCTTTTTAATTTAATGGGGGCCGGCCACCTAAGCTTGGGTTCAAGCTAGGGCCGACCCTAGCTTGAACCACAAGCTAGCTTGGCCGGCCCCTTTCTCATGGATATGAAGGTGGGTATAGGTGGGTATAGTACTCTATAAATAAGAGGCTACGATAGGGACCGAGAGGAGGAATTGGTTTTGGTCTCCCGATAAAATTAAGTATCCCGTGTTCGCCCCGAACACACAACTTAATTTTATCAATAATAATTCATTCCACTAGAGAACTATTATTGAACTACCGCACCAATCCCAAATTATATTTTTGGGCTCCTTCTTATTATGAGTGTGTTAGTCTCCCTATGTTTAAGATATCGAATGTCCACTAATTAAGTGAGTTACTGACAACTCATTTAATTAATATCTTAGTCCAAGAGTAGTACCACTCAACCTTATTATCATGTCGGACTAAGTCCACCTGCAGGGTTTAACATGACAATCCTTATGAGCTCCTCTTGAGGACATTATCAACCTAGTATCTCTAGGACACAGTTTCCTTTTATAATCAACAACACACTATAAGTGATACCATTTCCCAACTTATCGGGCTTATTGATTTATCGAACTAAATCTCACCCATTGATAAATTAAAGAAATAAATATCAAATATATGTGCTTGTTATTATATTAGGATTAAGAGCACACACTTCCATAATAACCGAGGTCTTTGTTTCTTTATAAAGTCAGTATAAAAGAAACGACCTCAAATGGTCCTACTCATTACACTCTGAGTGTACTAGTGTAATTATACAGTCAAGATAAACTGATACCTAATTACACTACGACCTTCCAATGGTTTGTTCCTTTCCATTATGGTCGTGAGCTACTGTTTATAATTTATAAGATACTGATAACATGATCCTCTGTGTGTGACACCACAGACCATGTTATCTACAATATAAATTAATTGAACAACTACATTTATCATAAATGTAGACATTTGACCAATGTGATTCTTATTTCTAGATAAATGTTTATACCAAAAGCTAGGCTTTTAGTATACACTCTAACACTACTTACCCCCATCCGTGTCCCATTTTTAACTTTTAGAAAGAAACAAGTTGGTGAGGGACCTTCTAAGTCATCAACTGAGAAATCTAAACCTAGGGCTCCCTCCCGACCTCAACCATCTGTTTCTGGAAGATTTCCAAACCATCACTTTGAACAAGCCTCTCAACAAAGAACCTTCAAACTGCTTCCGTGTAGGTCTGTGGATCAAAAATTCATGGATGAATTTTGTCCATCTGTGTCGGAAATACTTGCCTATTACAAACTTGATTCTCTAGTCTATTTAGAACGGGACATCAATTATGACTTAGTATCTGAGTTTTATAATAATTTTCATCAAACTAATGATGTTAATTATAAAACTAGAGTTGCTAAGAAGACTATTGATTTCAATTTCTCGACCTTCTTTGATTATCTAGCTTGCCGGAGGTGTTCAGGAAATGTCTTTTCCATATACCCTGATTTACCAGTCCCCTTACCTTCTCCTTTTGATGTCTCATCTGACTCCATTTATGAGTATTTCTTCGGCCATCCAAGACCAGGTGGACAAGATGAGTTAGATGTTGATTTTCCTACCTTTGCAGCCCTGAGATTATCTGCCCCAGATTACATTCTCTTTAAGGTTGTCGCAAATTGCCTTCTACCAATCACATCTAAACCCTTGTCAGAGATCCGACCATATCACTGCTTGATGCTTTATGGATTGCGTCTGCGTCTTGATTTTGACATCATGTCGAGCATTTATTCGTCTATCATCTCCTATAGTGAGCCTAACAACTTCACCGTTTATATGCCTTATGGGCATATAATTACGGATTGGCTCGAGACCCTACATATTGATGTCTCCAAGGGAAGGATAGTCAAGATGGTGAGGCAGGACTACAGACTTGGAAAACGTACATTTTCCAAGTCTGGCATCATAGGACAATATGGGGAGGTTCGTTGGAAGGACGGGAGAGCACTGGGTGAGTTACCACGGGCACCTCCACGACAGGTTGATGCTGCTCCTGTTGCTGCTCCTCCTCCTGCTGCTGTTGAGTATGGAGAGGCAGATCCTGATCTGCGGAGAGCCGCATCGATCAGCACGATGAGCTGCTGGCCGCTGAGCTCCATGGGCTGCGCGTTCGGATTGACCAGCGTTACGATGATCTACGCAGTCAGCAGTTGGCGACACAGCAGGTGCTTCTGGGATGGATGGCCAGCTACCCACCTCCGCAGTATTTCTCGTGCTATCCACCCTCGAGCAGCAGCTTGCCGCCTCAGGGACTCATTCCTCCAGTTGATGATGATGATGCTCCTCATATTGAGGATGTTGATTGATACACTTTGTTTTATGTTGGTCATTTTGATTTTCTATGTTTCGGATACTGTTTGATAGATACATGTGTCTGACCTGAATATTAGCTGTTTTCATATATTTATGCTACTCGTTTTTCTATTACTTGCTTCTCTTTATGTTTCAGTTCTTATTGGCTATTTATATACTTTTCATATGCCATATCTTGATTGTACACTTAGAAAGAATTCTATGTGGATTAAGAAAGAGACAGTATGGGTTAAGGGGGAGTCCTTTAAGTCCTATTACCTAATTTGCACCTTTTCGATGTTTGACAAAGGGGGAGAAGATAACTAAGTTTAGAGATGAATGAAGTTTTGATTTTAGGGGAGAGGATAACCTTGAAGATTATTGACTTCCTTACATAGTGTTGTATCCGTCTTAGAGGGAGGATCTTGATTCCCCTAAAATTATGGAAGATGAGCATTTCTGATCTAAACTTAAATCGTGTTGTCAAACAACAAAAAGGGGAAGATTGTTGATACAGTCTGACCTGTCTGTTGTTTTGATGTTGACACTGATTTAAGTTTGTATCAGATATTAATTAAACTCAGATTGATTACTGATCAAGGTTGATCAGATGGAAGGGAAAAGTCCAAGTATGGAAACTTGGCACGCGGAGTCGGAGAGGGCTCGGTAGCTCGTTCTCTGGACTAGGTCAGAGAGGGCTTGGTAGCTCGTTCTCTGGACCGAACGGAGTCGGAGAAGGCTCGGTAGCTCGTTCTCTGGACTAGGTCAGAGCGGGCTCGGTAGCTCGTTCTCTGGACCGGACGGAGTCGGAGAGGGCTCGACAACTCGTTCTCCGGACTAGGTCAGAGAGGGCTTGGTAGCTCGTTCTCTGGACCGGACGGAGTCGGAGAGGGCTCGGTAGCTCGTTCTCTGGACTAGGTCAGAGAGGGCTCGGTAGCTCGTTCTCTGGACCGGACGGAAGCGGAGAGGGCTCGGCAGCTCGTTCTCTGGACTAGGTCAGAGAGGGCTCGGTAGCTCGTTCTCTGGACTGGACGTGGAAGTTAGAGAGGGCTCGGTAGCTCGTTCTCCGGACTAGGTCAGAGAGGGCTCAGTAGCTCGTTCTCTAGACCAGGAAGACTTTAGGGTTTAGGGCTGGGAAGCTCTAAACCTACATAGGCATTGGATCGGTCTGTTGACCGATCCAGTGATACTATGGTTATCTTATCGATCATCAGACCGATCAGTAACCAATCAGTAACTCTCTGTGAGAATTATTGATCGGTCTGGTGACCGATCAGTAACTCTCTGTGAGAATTACTGATCGGTCTGGTGACCGATCAGGAGACAACGGATTTCGGGAGAAAGGATAGGGGATCGGTCTGTGGACCGATCCACCTATAGCCTGATCAGTCCACAGACCGATCAGAGCCTTCCTGGACCGATCAGGCTATGGCCTGATCGGTCAGAAAGGTTGTGGATCGGTCTGCTGACCGATCCACGATAATGTCTGTAGTTTCTGCTGTTTCTGTGCAACTTCTGATTTGTCTGATTTAATCATCTGCTGTGAGCTTTTTAGTTTACAGGTTGCAGGTATCATGCCAGTGCTTAAATTCAAATTAAACTCCATCAAGAGAATAAAACAAAGGTTTCTTTCTACTGTGTTTCGCTGCAAATGGTGCAATTGGAGCATCAACGTTCACTGGCTGCGATCTAGCTGCGATCAGTTGACAGTCAGCTTGACTCTTGCTTATTGGTTCGAGCTCAGAGACACCTGTGAAGAACATGTGTTCTATTGGTGTGAGTTCAGAGAATCAGATGAGGAGGAAGAGTGATTGGCGACGCCTTAGCTTGCAGCAGCGATTCGGTGCAGGTTGACAGTGATTCTGTACAGGTTGAATGCAGTGGAAAAACAGAGGCATAAGAAGAAGGAAGATAATAGAAGAATAGGAATCGATCAAGCAAAGTGAAAAGGGTTTTTCGAGCTCTTGGCTGAGAAGCTGTTGTTTTCCTTCTTGCGCTCTGCTGTCGTCTTCGTGTGGCTGTGAGCGTATTCTTCATTCTTCCTAGCCACTAATTGCTGTAAGTCTTGTGCTTCATTTACATATCTCTGAAGACTTTGTGGAGAGGTTACTCCACCGAGAAGGAGGAAATCTTTAGCCGGAATCTATCCGGGGTGTGATCTACCGAAAGATAAAGGAATCGTCCACCTTACGGACACGCCGAGGAGTAGGGGCAAGTTATCCCCGAACCTCGTACATACTGGTGTTAGTGGTGCTTGTTTTTCTTTTTCGTGTATTACATTTTTGTTTGCATATTTCCGCTGCGCTAACGATTTGTAGGAAGAAATTCCTTAAGCGTTTAGAGGAGGCTATTCACACCCCCCCTCTCTAGCCATCCGAAGATCCTAACAGAGGTTCGACTTCTCTACTGGTTTTTCTGCAAGTCGAGACTCGTGAAGTTCGAAAGTTGAAAACAAGTTTTCTAAACTACTTACCTCAAAGTCCTTAGAGATGTAGTAAGCATCTACTAAGGACGCCCATTCTAAAGTCCTCGGGAAGGCATTGAGCGCGTATCGGATGGAATCCCGGTTGGTTACTTCTTCTCCAAGGTTCGTTAGTTGCGTTATCAGCTCCTTGATTCTTGCTTGGAGTTGTGCTACATTCTCGTCGTTGTTCATCCGGAGGTTTGTTAGTTGTGTCCGGAGGATGTCGTGCTGTGCCAGCTTCGCTTCAGAGGTACCTTCGTAAAGCTCCAGAAATTTCTCCTAGAGATCTTTCACTAAATTGTAGCTTCCGATCCGGCTTACCTCTTGAGGTGGCAGAACGCTGAGGAGGTGGAATTCAGCTTTTCCGTTGACGCCGAAATCGGCTTGCTCCTTCTTGCTCCACGTGTTTTCTTCTTTGTCTTTAGGAGCTGCAAAACCATATTTCCTAGTAATTAAAATATCAAAATCTATTTTAAAGAATACCTCCATTTTTCGCTTCCATGTAGCGAAATCTCCGTCGAACTTCGAGGGATGAATGTTCGCGCCGGCCATTGTCTTGATCGTAGTGCTTCAGTTGGCGGTTAGTCCTTCTGAGGCGATCAGGCTCTGATACCACTTGTTGGTGCAACGGAGGCCGGCAAGAGGAGGGTGAATTGCCTGCAAATAAAAGTTACCCTCCTCAAAGCTTTTCAACTCAAAAATAAAGCAATACTTAATAAAAGAAAGAGAAGTGAAGACAGAATTTTTAACCTGGTTACAACCAAGAGGGTTGTTAATCCAGGGCGATGGAAAGCGCAGTAAGAAACCCCTTCTTTGAAGGCGGAGAAGCCTTGTACACTTTGAGAGCACAGAAGTTGCTTAAACAGTAATTACAGAGTTGAATTTCGTATCTAATCGTTGTACCGAATAGCTACCCGAGACCCCCTTTATATAGGGGTTCTAGAGCTTATCAGTTAGCCTGAACCTTCGGGATCAGGTTTGACTCGAGAGGGATCGGTCGACCGATCCCCAGGTTCGGTCGACCGAACCTGTTGTGCCTGCCCAGTCTTCCGTCCAGGTGCAGTCTCTGAGGATGAGCTTTTGTTCGGTCGACCGATCCTTATCTTCGGTCGACCGATCGGCCAACGGTCTTCCAGTTGAGTTGGCCCGATCATCTTGCTCGACTAAGTCTCTGGATTAACTTCGGTTCGGTCGACCGATCAGGAGGTTCGGTCGACCGATCAGCTTCACCAACGGTCAGCTTCTGACGTGGCATTCGACGTGTCTACTGCGGTTGGCTTCGGTTAAAGAAGGGTTTGGTCGACCGATCAATAGGTTCGGTCGACCGAACCGTTGACAAGTCAACTTTCAGTTGACTTGCTCTGATTAGGCTCCTTGGGTGATTGCGGCCATCCGGAATAAGGCTCACCCGAACCCAGTTCCTGGCCTTCTCCTCGAGCAGGCTTCCGTCCGGCTTCTCGTCCCTCGAACGCCGCGCACGTTCTTCTCGCTCCACCAGAGTACTCTTCCGCAGCTCTCTCGTCCTTCGGACGCACTGAGCCCGTCGACTCTTTTCCCGTGCCATCCTTCTCGCTAGCTGCGTCTTCCGCTCGACTTCCTGCGCTCCTAAGTTCCTGCACACTCAGACACACGATTCAGACAAAACGCAGGACCTAACTAACTTGGTTGATCACATCAAAACTACCACGGGGTCCAACACTCACCGCCAGTTCTTGAAGCTCTTGGAGGTTTTTCCAAGTCAAGAGGCAGATCTACAGCAAGAGAAAGAAAGCTAGGGTTAAGGTTTTCTATACTCATTGTAAGCTTTTGCTTGTATTTGTGTATCCTTTCCCTTTCTTCTTGTAGTGTGAACTTGTATGGCTTCTCCGCCTTCAGTAGTTATCGAAAAGGAGTATTTATTAGTGGAGGTGTGTGTGAGTGTGTGGATCCTTGGACTAGTCACCTCCTTTGGAGGTGGACACCAAGTAAATTTACGTGTTAGCGTTGTGTGTGTTGTTTCTTGTATATTTCCGCTGCACATCTTTGATGAAACAAGCAAAGCTGACTACGAGCACGCGACGAGCTATTCACCCCCCTCTAGCTACATTTCGGTCCCAACAGGAAATGCAGCAACACTTCACTCTGAATCATCCAAGAACCAGCGACAAAGAAATGTGTATGTGTTCCTTCGAAATGTCCATGAAAATCCTTTTCTAGGGTTCTTCGTCGCCTCCCAATAGATTCAACTTTTCCCTAATTGATTGTCACATCACCCGATCGTTCGAACACCTATAGAACAACTCTTTTTTTGAACCCTAATCGATTGGTGAGCCATCCCAATCAATTCAGAAGGTTTTAATTGATTCCCCAATCTTTTATTCTCTCGCGAAAATCCTTAATCAATTAGCCTAATTGATTAAGACTTCTTAATTGATCACATCAATTTATTCTTCCTCCTCTTGACAAAACACTACCTAATCGATTGATCCAAATCGATTAGCAGTGGTTAAATCGATTGGATCAATCAATTCAGCCTTGTTTTTGCTAATTCCTCTTCATGAAACTCCTGGCCCTAATCGATTAGGTTTAACCCAATCGATTGACATCGATTCGAACCCTTTCTGTGTTCTCGAAAGAACATCCTAATCAATTAACTTAGGGCCAATTGATTGCCCTAATTGATTTCTCAACCCTAACTTGCTTAATACAAGTCTAGGGTTATCTTGCCCAACATCCGGTCAATTGTGATTTGTTAAGAATTCTTCACCAAGTGTCCAGTCAACCTTTGACCCACTTGGACTTTTCATCTCGTGCCAACTTTCTGTTAGACTTTTGATCACTAAGTGTGGTCCTCCTTAATCCACTTGGACTTTCCTTTACCTAACCGTAGTTAGTACTTTCCTTGGCCAATGTGCAATTCTCCTTCATCCACTTGGACTTTCCTTTGCCTAACCATAGTTAGGACTTTCCTTTACCAATGTGCAATCCTCCTTGACCTATTTGGACTTTTTCTTTGCCTAACTGTCGAGTTAGGACTTTACCTTTCCTAACCTCCAGTTAGGATTTTACTCTTGTTTAACCCTTGAGTTAAGTTTTTATCTTGCCTAACCTTCAGTTAGGACTTTTCCAGTTAAGTATCTGATCCTTTATGACCTACTTGACTTTTCTCTCTCATATTGTCAAGTATCTAGTCAACCTTGACTTACTTGACTTTTTCTTCACATATTGTCCAAACATCGAAACTCATGCTCAAATCAACTTGGACTTAATCAAACTGATCAACCTTGATTCGAGGATGATTGCAACAACAATCTCCCAACATCCTAATCCTGTAAGTCTACTTGACCTACTAGGCTTACCTTTTACTTGTAGGTCTCTTGTTCAAGTCTGTCACCTAAGGGTCAATCCCTTAGGATCAAGTCGCACTCTTGTAAATCTATCTGACCTACTAGGTTTACCTTTTACTTAAAGGTCCCTCATCTAAGTATACCACCTAAGGGTCAATCCCTTAGGATCAAGACATATTCCTATAAGTCTATTCGACTTACTAGGCTTCATGCTTAGACTGCATCCAAGACTTTACCATCTAAGGCTTACTCCTTAGCATCTAACCACCTAGGGTTCACTCCCCTATGATTTTTCTTTATCAAGCATTCGGTCACCTTTGACCTGCTTGAACTTACCCTTGCCAAACATTCGGTCCTACAAATTTGCTTAGATTTTTCCTTGTCTAACCTCCAATTAAGACTTGTCCTTGTCAGTCATCTTGACTAGACTTCTCTTTTTCAAATATCAAGTCATATTTGGATCAACCCTAGTCAAACTGACTACACTTAGGTACATGATGTTGTCAAACATCGAAACTCTAAAGGTAGATTGCACCAACACAAGTGGATCACAGTTGACCAGACACTAGTTGATTGAAAGTTCAACATAGAGTTGACACAAGAAGAAAGTTCAACATGGAGTGGGTCATAGTTGACCAAACACTAGTTGATTGAAAGTTCAACATAGAGTTGACATAAGAAGAAAGTCCAAGTGAGTCATGGTTGATCAGACACTTAGCGGTCGGAAGTTCAATAGGAAGTTGACATAAGACGTGAAATTCTGACAAGTCAAAGTTGACCAAATGTTAGGCAATGATGAAGTTATGACAGATCAAGGTTGACCGGATGATAGACAATAAGAAAGTTTTGACAGGTCAAGGTTGATCGACTGCTAGGCAATGAGAAAGTTCTGGCAGATCAAGGTTGACCGGATGCTAAACAATGAGTTAGTCCCAACAAGTTAAAATTGATTATATGCTAGACAACTGAAAGTCTGGTAGATCAAGATTGACCAAATATCGGAAAAAAAATTCTAATAGATTGAGGTCAATTAAATATCAAACAAGAATTCGGTTTTGGCATAAAAGTATCACTTGAGTTGTATACAATTTAATCGATGAATCAGTTGGCTAATGGTGAAAATTAACTCATCTAAAATAAATATGGTTTGGTCTAATTGGAGTTAGGTCGAGGTAGGTTAGGAAAGATCAACTCGAGCACCTAGCTTAGCTTAGTTTAAGTGAGGATGTCTGTGTATAGCTTCCCTAGCTCTGTCTCTTTGCTAAAAGGCTACTAATTAAACTCACTCAAAACATTATGAAAAGTTGTAAGAAAGCCCTAAAGAAGTTTCTCAGAAGACTAAAATACATCTCAACTCCTAGTTAGGTTTGCTTTCGGAATAGCTTTCGTGTATATATATTATAACTTCTCGGGGATCATCTAGATTTTAACTCAAGTCACTATGTTCAAACCACCTATTAACTAAATCTAGCTTTAGTTAATCGAAGAGGAGCACTTTAACATGTAATTGCACAATATTCAACATATTTTAATAAAATTTACTTAGTCAAATTTATAAATTAAATCACAAGGTTTGTGGTCAGAGTAAGTTCTAAGTTCTTCAAGTATGGACGGTGGTCAAGAAAGAAAGCTGAGGGTTGATGACAAAGATAGTAATCATGAAGATCATGTTTAATTACATAATTAAATTACATGCTGATGGCTAATTAACTTAATTAATTTTCTATAGCATAAGACTCTTTTGTCCCCTTATTTTATTAACTATTAACTTAATCTAAGAACTGTCCTTTATTAAATTACTCAGTTGTTATTTAGACAATGGAATAGATATATACTTCATCTAGAAGTGGAATTATTGTGTTATATATAAAATAGATCAATATTAATAGGGAACTATTAACTATTGGCTTAAAAAATAACATTTAAACTCTCGATATACAACAATAATGGATGTGTGAATATGATGACTTTCAAAGCCTAATTATTTCTGCTCTAAAAATTGACAATGATAGTAAATAGAACAACAATCTACCAAACAACACATAAAAATGTGAGATTCTTAAAAAATAAACTTAACTTTCGAATTTTTTAAAGGATATATTTATTTTCTATTTTATCCCTCCCGTCAATTACTATAGTGTTACATACAAAAACTAACACTTGGCATTGTAAAAAACATCACTATAATAGTATTATATTTTGAAAATCAACAACACTTTAATATTAAAACTCTAAAAATAATACCATCGTGATACTAACTTTTAAAAATCACCACTACCATTGTTATTAAAATGTAGCACCACTAGTTCTTTAAAATTCAACACCCCGTGATGTTATTTAAATACAGTACGACAAGGATATAAGTGTGCCCTTTAAAAAATTTAAAAATCAAATATGCTTTTAGAAATTTTACAATTTTAAATGGATCTTTTGGTCAATTATCATGTATAAATAGAACGACAGTGAAGGCTCGCCTTCTTTTCTTTGGAAACTTCATAATTTATATGAAATTTATGCCTGTACCAATTCACAAAAGTAGAATTTATAATATATATATATAGATCATAAATACAATATTTTTTTAAAAAAAAAAACAAAGAAAAGTAGGAATGAGTCCAATATCTTTTAACTACGTATCCTATTTAAAGAAATTTTTTTTATAAATTTATCATAGTTAAAAATCGAAGTATAAATATTTATATGATAATTTAAATCAGCTACCATTATATCATAGCCCCATGCCAATGGAAAATTCGCTATATGTGGCAAATATACACATATAGCGAATTTTCCATTGGCTAACAAAATTCGCTATAGAAGTTTGCATGGGTAACAAAATGCTTTATATTTCTTTGGTATTTTGTTTTTAATTAGTTTATGAAGTGGAAATGTGTGGTCGGTGTTAAAGATGGGGTTGTGATTGGTTAGCCGAATTAATTGAAATTAAATAAAAACGTTCAATAAATTTGGTTTCTATTACTGTCACGAAATAGACGGATTCTGTTTCTATTTTTCTAACGAAAAATAGATCTGGGAATACTGATCTGAGGACAGTTTTAATTAAAATGGACGAAGAATTATTAAGGATCGTCATCTTAGTCATCTCTTTTTTCTTTGATTTATTATCTTTAATTGGACGACCCTAGAATAACCCAGTTCATCGGATCAAGGGGTCAATTCGTTATGAAGCGTAAAAAATCTCGTACCTCATCCCCTATCCACTTTCAGCTACCATAGCTACTTTTAAATAAGTCCTCATTATTCCTTCTGAAATCTCCCACTCTAGAGGTAAAGAACTCACTTCTCCTACAAATATTCATTCTGATTTTGCATTAACTGTGATGAGACCAGGACTTCTTATTCCTATGTCTCTTATTATTCATTCAGCTATTCTTTTACCTGAGAAGGTACCAACTGCTCCTATGGATCCATTGCTCATTCTTCCGACTTTACCTTCTTCTTCTACCAAGCCCCGTGCCAAGAGAACTCTTTACAGGAGATCAATTACCTCTGGACTTATTATAACACTTACTAAACAAGATCCTTCATTAGCAAGCCTCTTATCCCCTGACCTATCTTCACAGGCTTCTAAATTTCCTTCTTCTTCTTCTTCTTCACCATTTACAGCCTCTACCAGCTCCTTCATCCTCTTCAAACAAGCCCATGGACTACCTTCCTAGCTTGGTCAAACTTCTACCCTTGCCTCATATGGGCTACTTCAACTAAAGGGGTCACTAGGTGAATCATGGTTACAATCTCAGACACATATGAAAAGAAGCACCTTATCCGAACGTATCGACGACCACAGTCGTCAAGCTACTGCACTAAGTTGTTAATTTTAACTTCCTTATTTCGTAACTATCAAGTATAACTATGTTATTTTTTTATCTAGCTCTATGCTTCAAGCCTACATTTGGGTAAGGTGATTGTAGATTTGGAGAGAACTAACAAACTTTAAAAAACAAAGTGGAGGAATTGCAAGCTGTTTCCAATCTCTCTAACAACGAACTTATTCAGCTACGGGACAAGGTGAAGTCACAGACTGAGTTTACTACTAGTTTAGAAAAGACTTTACAGGACAACCGCCAACTGCTACAATCTTGAGAGGAAGAAAAGAAAAACTTAAAGCTACAATTACAAAGGCTTAATTCTATGCTTAATGTTGAAAAGGCCCTAAAAGATAAAACTCTCTTGGATGTTGCTCACAAAACTACTCTACTAAACCAGCTGCAACAATTACATGGTTCGGGGTCTCCTGAGTTATCCCCAGAGTTGGTTTCTAAAGACTTTGCCTTGTTTCAACAACAAGAAATATTGCGAGCCCAAGATTTGCAAATAAGCTCATTTTTAAAAGAACTAGCAGAAGCTAAAGCAGAGAAAGCTACTTTAAAGGGGAAAAGGATAACCTTCAATCTGAGCTTCAAGCATATAAGGCAGGCGAGGAAGAGCGCTGGCAAAGCAGGCGCAGATCTTATTTAGATTCTCCCGAGTTTAGTAAGGAGCATGCTAAGCGCATTGTAGGAACTCTCACCCACTCTGTTGAAGGAGTAATCCAACAACTAAGAGAAGGGGTTGCCTATATGAAGATCCTCCTCCCTTATTTATAGATCGCCAACGACTTAACCAGGAACTTCCAAAAGACCTCCTAAGTAAATTTGAGTAAATTTGGGATCTTGTATCTATAATTTTTCATAATTTCATAACCACCGTATACTACCTATTGTTTATAAAATGTTAATGAAAACTCGTAATTATCTGTCTTCTTGTGTGATTTCCCTGTCTTCAGAACCACCCAGATTTATATAAACGAACTTTTTCGATATACTCACCAGATATAGAGAAATTCCTTCAAGAAATTATACTTGAAGGAAGTATACCTCATAATCAATTTTTTTGAGTGATATAATGTTGAATGAACATTTTCTGATGATCTCTGGATATAAGTCAAATACCTTGCTTATATATTGATGCGGATGTGATTAAGGGGCAGAGGAGAAATTTGGAGGAAAGAGGAGGGTATTTTGGACATTTGGGATCAAATTAGGTTTTTGTTTTAAAAGGAGAGCACTGTTCACTTTGAAAGGGGGGTCGGGTTCGTGTTTGTCTCCGCCGCAACCCAGTACAGAGAGGGAGTTGGGGTTTCGCCACCGCCGTAGAGAGGAAGGAGGTGGAGCGTTCCTCTCTCGCCGCCACCTTCGCGAGGCCGCCGGCCAAGCATCTTGCCTATTCCTTCTCCTCTTCTTGAGGCCCTGTCTATCGTCGGTCCTTCTTCGCGTCGACGATGCTGACGCCCTCCCTCTCTTCCCGTGGACAGCACTGCCTCCGGCCCTCTCGACGGCCGCCGCCGCCAAAGGACCGGACCACCGCCCCTACTTCTCCTCCTCTCGCCGCAGCCACCACGAGCAGAGAGGAGGAAGCTCTCCTTCTCCTCACGCGGCCACAGGGGTCGACTTGCTGCTCACAGGGTCCAACAGTTGTCGCCGCTGCCTACAGGAGTTGTCGCCGCCCCTCCCAACGACTGTCATCGCCATCTACAACGACCACTGCCGCCACCGCCATTACAGCCACCTCCAGCGGCTGTCATCGCCGCCTCCAGCGACTGTCATCACCACCTACAGCGGCTGTTGCCGCCTCCACCGACTCCAGCATCCGATGCCACCTCCAGCCGCTGACGACACCTTCAGCGACTACTACAGTCGTACCGAGCGGGCGCCGTCGTCGCTCGCTGAGCCGTCGCTGTCCGAGGGTTCAGGTATCGTACTATGCCTATGTTCCGGCCTGCGACCCGAGAGTGTGTTCGGCCTTCGTGCCGCTATTGTATCCCGGCCTACGAGCCGATGGAGTGTTCGACCTTCGTGTCGCTGTTGCATGCTGGCCCGCGATCCAAGGTTGTAGTTGGACTGTCTGTCGCCTTGTGGATCCATATCGCGCCCAGCTTTGAGCCACCGGAGCTAGCTACTCATCTGCCGGGCATCTATCTGCTCTTCACGACCGCAGCGACTCGATCAACGTCGCAACCAGCTCATCCATCCATTCGAGGGCACCACCCGGGGCCAGGGTACGTCATAGTACCTTTCTTGTATTTATTTCACTATTCTGTCATCAGTGTTCGAGTACTTATACATTTGTGGGACCCGCCTCGAGCATCTGGTCGCCAGGGACCGGGGCAACCCGGTCATTGGATACAGGTACTGTTGATCCGGGGACTTCGGACGACTTGGTCAGTCAACACAGAAGAACCTTGGAATAACTCTTTTGTTATAATTCTATCTCATTCTTTACCAATAGGAAATAAGCCAGGTTGCCGCTTTGTCCCGTGCTTCCTCTATTAAGTCAAGTTCCATGGAGCGTCGATCTGTATTACTGTCATCATAAAGCCTTCTTCGATCAGATTCTACTCCGACTTCAATTGGAATCACCGCTTCACCCCATCTACTAGGTGAAAAGGAGTGATTTCTGTGGCTTCTCGAGGAGTAGTACGATAAGCCCACAATACACTAGGTAATTTATCTACCCATCTACCACTAACATTATCTAATTTGATTTTGAGTCCTCTGATAATTTCTCTATTGGTTACTTCGGCTTGTCCATTACTCTGTGGATATGTCATAGAGGTAAAAGCTTGTGTGATGCCATAATCAAAACACCATTTTTTATTTTTCATACCTTGAAATTGTCTTCCATTATCAGAAATTATTTTGTGTGAAATACCAAATCTACAAACAATATGCTGCCATAGAAATTTAATAACTGCATGTTCAGTAATTCTGGCCAATGGTTCTGTTTCTACCCATTTAGAAAAATAATCAACAACTACTAATAAAAACCTCCTCTGAGCAGGTGCAAGAGGAAAAGACCCAACTATACCCATGCCCCATTGATCAAAAGGACAAGATACTATAGAAGTTTTCAATAATTCAGTAGGATAATGAGGAATATTTTGATGTTTCTGACAAGATAAACAGGTTCTCACTAGTTGAGCCGCATCTGCTTGTAAAGTAGGCCAAAAATATCAAGCTAATAATATCTTTCTAGCAAGAGATCGACCCACTATATGGTTGCTACAAGAACATTGATGTACTTCTTGTAGGATATACTGTATGTCATTTGATCCAACACATTTGAGTAGAGGACTAGAGAAGACCCTTTTATATAAATGATCTCCAATCATAGTGTATTGACTTGCCCTCTTCTTGAATACCCTATCTTATTCTACATCAGTGGTTAGAATTCCTTGTCTTAAAAATAGAATAATAAGTATTCTCCAATCACTCTAAATTTCTAGATTAGCCTGTTGCTTAACACAAGATACTAATAATGTTTGCTCCACTGGTTTATCTAAATTCCAAGGTATAATAGTAGAAGCTAATTTAGCTAATTCATCTACTACTTGATTGTCTGTTGGGGGGATTTTTTTTTACACTTCATGAAATTCAGGTTTCAATTTGTCAAATGCCTCTACATATAGCTTGAGTCTTCCATTGCTAATTCCAAAGTTGTCTATCAATTGTTGTGCTATCAATTGAGAATGAGAATGAATTACCACACGAGCAACTCCTACATGCTTAGCAGCCTGCAAGCCTGCTATCAATGCTTCATATTCGGTCTCATTGTTGGTTGCTCTATAATTCAATCTAACAGATAATTGTATTCGATCTTCCCTAGGAGATATAAGAAGAATCCCAATTCCACCGCCTTGTCGAGTAAAGGATCCATCCACATAGATGATCCAGGTTTTCTCTATTTCTGGACTTGGTATTTCTGTTATGAAATCCGCCAAAGCTTGAGCTTTGATGACCGCCCGAGGATGATATTGTATATCATATTCACTAAGCTCGGTTGTCCACTTAATCAATCTCCTGGACGCTTCTAGGTTAACAAGTACCCGACCGAGAGTGCTATTAGTCAATACTACAATTGGGTGTGACAGAAAATAAGGATGTAATATCTGAGCTGCTAAGATCAATCCATAAGCTAACTTCTCGAGTGTTGTGTATCGACACTCTGCTCCTTTTAATAAATAACTCAAAAAATACACAAGTAACTGTTCTTTTTCTTCCTGCCTTACTAATACAGAGCCAACATCATGATCGTTGATTAATAAGTACACCCACAAAGTCTCTCCTACTACTGATTTAGTTAATACATGGAGAGTAGACAAATATTCCTTTAGCTCCTCAAACGCCTTGCTGCAATCCTCATCCCATTAGAACTTAGTTGCCCGTCGGAGTACCTTGAAGAAGGGAAGACTCTGATTGGCCGATCGAGAGATGAAACGAGACAAGGCGATTATCCTTCCTGTCAATCTTTGGGCCTCCTTTAAGTTCTTTGGGCTAGCCATATCTTGTCATGCTTTTACTTTGTTTGGGTTGACTTCTATTCCCCACTTGGTCACCATGTATCCAAGGAACTTTCCACTCTTGGCCCCAAATAAACACTTGTTGGGATTGAGCTTGAGTCCATACCTTCTCAGGGTCCTATAAGTTTTTTCAATATCAACACATAAACTAGAAGCCCGTATAGATTTAATAAGAATATCATTCACATAAACTTCCATGTTCCTTCCAATCTGCTTCTGAAAGACCTTGTTTATAAGCCGCTGATAAGTAGCTCTTGCATTCTTTAAACCAAAAGGCATAACATTGTAACAATAAATACCCTCAGCAGTTATAAAGCTAACCTACTTGATCTGCCTTAGTGAGTGGAATTTGGTGATACCCTTGATATGCGTCCAACATACTGATGAATTCATATCCAGCTATAAAATCTACCACTTGATCTATACAAGGCAGAGGATAATAATCTTTTAGACAAACCTTGTTGAGATCCCTGAAATCAATACATACTCGTCATTTATTACTGGGCTTAGAAACCAAGATCATATTAGCCAACCAGCTTCGAAATTGTACTTTCCGAATATATCCAACTTCTAGTAGTTTATCCACTTCTTCCTTGATAATTTTGTTTCGGTTGGCCGGTAACATGCTTAGAATCATATATAAGGTTAAGTGTCTTTATGCTCGAGCGGGCTTTGCCCGATTGAGTGTGTTATGAGAATAAGGATGCTCGCTCGGCTTGCGATCGACCGGTAATATGCTAAGAACCATATATAAGGCTAAGTGCCTTTATGCTCGAGCTGGTTTTGCCTGATCAGGTGTGTTATGAGCATAGGAATGCTCGCTCGACCTTCGGCCGGCCGATAATATGTTGAGAACTATATATAAGGCTAAGTACCTTTATGCTCAGACGAGCTTTGCCCAGCCGAGCATATATGAGCATGTGGATGCTCGCTCGGCCTTCGATCGACCGATAATATGCTAATAACCATATATAAGGCTAAGTGCCTTTATGCTCGGGCGGACTTTGTCGAGTCGAGCATATATAAGCACAGGGGCGCTTGATCGACGTTCGGTCTGCCGATAATATGTTGAAAATCACTAAGGCTAAATGCCTATATGCTCGAGTGGGCTTTGTCCGACCGAGCATATATGAGAACGTGGATGCTCGCTCGGCCTTCGGTTGGCCGGTAACATGCTTAGAATCATATATAAGGCTAAGTGTCTTTATGCTCGGGTGGGTTTTGCCCGACCGAGCATATATGAACACGTGGGTGCTAACTCGGCATTCGGTCGGTCGGTAATATACTAGAAGTCATACATAAGACTAAATGCTTTTATGCTCGGGCGAGCTTTGCCCGGTCGAGTATATATGAGTACGTGGATGCTCGTTCGGTATTCGGTCGGCTGGTAATATATTAAAAATCATATCTAAGACTAAATATCTTTATATTCGAACGGACTTTATCCGATCGAACATACATAAATACATGAGTACTCGCTCGACCCTCATTCGATCGACTATATATTTTTTCTATTTTTTTCGACCTACACCCTTCCTTCACTCTCCAAGCTAACCTATCATCATCCGTATAGGAACTATTAACTATTGGCTAAAAATTAACATTTAAACTCTCGATATACAACAATAATGGATGTGTGAATTGATGACTTTCAAAGCCTAATTATTGCTGCTCTAAAAATTAACAATGATAGTAAATAGAATCTACCAAACAGCACGTAAAGTAAAGCTGTGAAATTTTTAAAAAATAAACTTAACTTTCGAATTTTTTAAAGGACACATTTATTTTTTATTTTATCTGTCCCGTCCGATTAAAAACTAACACTTGGCATTGTAAAAATAACATTATTATAATATTATTATATTTTGAAAATCAACACCACTTTAATATGACATAAACTCTAAAAATAATACCATCATGATATTAATTTTTAAAAATCACCACTACTATTGTTATTAAAATGTAGCACCACTAGTTCTTTAAAATTCAACACCCCGTGATGTTATTTAAATACAGTACGACAAGGATATAAGTGTGCCCTTTAAAGAATTTAAAAATCAAATATGCTTTTAGAAAGTTTACAATTTTAAATGGATCTTTTGGTCAATTATCATGTATAAATAGAACGACAGTGAAGGCTCGCCTTCTTTTCTTTGGAAACTTCATAATTTATATGAAATTTATGCCTGTACCAATTCACAAAAGTAGAATTTATAATCTATATATATATAGATCATAAATACAATATTTAAAAAAAACAAAGAAAAGTAGGAATGAGTAATGGAAAATTTATTAAAAAAATATAATTCAATTAACCTCGTTAATTAACCCTAGATGATCAATTAAATTTTATTATTAGTCATCAAAATAAATCGAGAAATATTTGCATCAAATAGTTAAGAAGTCCAATATCCTTTAACTAAATATCCTATTTAAAATTTTTTTTTTTATAAATTTATTATAGTTAAAAATCGAAGTATAAATATTTAAATGATAATTTGAATCACCTACCATTATATCAGAGTCCCATGCCAATGGAAAATTCGCTATAGAAGTTTGCATGTGTAACAAAATGATTTATATTTCTTTGGTATTTTGTTTTTAATTAGTTTATGAAGTGGAAATGTGTGGTCGGTGTTAAAGACGGGTTTGTGATTGGTTAGCCGCATTAATTGAAATTAAATAAAAACGTTCAATAACTTAGGTTTCACGAAATAGACAGATTTTGATTCTATTTTTGTAACGAAAAATAGATCTGGGCCACCATGACGTGGATAGGAGATAAACATCTCTGGGACGGATTGACGGGTTACTATAAAGAGAAAAAGGACATCTCCAATAGCCCTAAATATTTTTTTTAAATTTTCCTACATTAAAAAAACATAAAAGTTTACTAATCTTTTTACAATAAAAAAAATTCTCCCTATAAAAATCATATCCTATTATTAATTAATTATTAATCCTAAATCTTAAATCCTAAAGTTTGATATTTTTTTTTTAAAAAATAACTTTAATTTTTACTACTATTCTTACATTAAAAATATCAAAGTCCATAATAATTTAAACTTTTTTATTCAACATTTTAATTTTATAAATCTTTTTAAAAAATTTGCATTAAAGATGCCCTAACCTTGAATACTAATTCACAATCTAGTCAAACTCATAAGAAAATCATTATATTCCCTGTTATTTTCCTATGAAGAAAAAACTTTGATAAAAACCTTCCAAAGTTAATATGCGATCAGGTGACACCTTATATGTAATATAATATGGGAACAGCACTGATGATATAATTTAGTATGGTTGGTTTATCTAATGTGATTAGGGTTAATAGTATATATATTTTTTATATTTGATAAACATTTTAAGGGTGTTACTTGAGGAGATTAAAAATAAACTTAATTAATGGATGATGTGCTGGAGACGGCAAGGACCACAGCCGAGTTGGTTTAATTTACGACCGAGCTCAAGTCAAACTAGTCTGACTCATGACCAAGCTCGACTCAAGTTAGCTTGACTTATGGTTGAGCTTGAATCGGGTCACCAGATCGAAAGATAGAGCCACACGACTATAGTTTGACTTGAGCTAAGCTCGATGGGAGACTCGGCCCAATGGGAGGATGAGTGGGAGACGTGGCACAAACACATTCTTAGTACGTAGCCGGATGTGCAAGACGTGGTGCTGACACGATCCAAAGATGTGGGCTGAGGCATGGGAAGTGCGTGGAGTGCTCGGTGAGAGTTATCCCTGCTCTCCTAAGACAATATAAAAAGTTACCCGTACTCACGGGTGTAGGCACATGCATAATACATTTTTTTCCTCTACTAGCTTCTTTTCATCTTCTTTTTCTTTTTTTTGATGGGCTTGACTTGAGCTTTTGTCTTTGGCTAAAGTGTCTTTGGCTCCCTTCTAATTCTTTTTGGTGTTTTAAGTTTTTCTAGAGCTTTTGTCGTCGCTGATAACCTTCGTCGGAGCTAAACATCTTCTCACCCTATGCTCTGAGATCTTTGCATTGCTGGACCTGATAAGAGATCGACCGGACAAGAGCCAACCTGATAGGAGCCGATCTAGCTCGCATCCGACCTGTCAGGAGTGCTCTGCTTTGAAGCCCTAAGGAATTAACACATTTCCTGATCTCAATAGGATCAAAAGACTTAATAGATCAATTGTGAAGTTGTGTGTGTACAAGCAACACAAAGATAAAGATGAAAATAAAATACAATATAAATAATAATTTACACAGGTGATCTTTGCTCGTTGTTTGATTGCTTTAGATTGCTTCCTGAAGATTTAGAATATTAGAATCACTTTCCCTTCAAAATTCCTAAGAATTAGAGTCTAAAATCCTCCACAATTCTCTTTTATAGGTTTCTAAGTCATGGCTAGAAACAACCTAAGAGTTGATTGCTATTTTTCATCAATCAATTGCTTTGGTCAAATCGAATGTTGCTTTATCCAACAGTTCCATCCAACTCAGCATCAAGAACAACATTTAACTAATTCTCTCTATCAATCGACTAATGACGATCAATCGAGTTGATCAGTTGAGTTTTAGACATTCAGTTTGCTCCAATAATATCATCAATTGACTGATGATTAATCAAGTTGATCGACCAAGTTTCAGATATTTTATTTACTCTAACAGTGTCATCAGTCGACTAATGAACCATAATAGTCGATTGATCACATCGAAAACCCCTCAAAACTTGAATTCATGATTTAGAGGTTCATTAGCCAATTGTTGTTCCATAATAGTCGACTGATATATCTGATTTAGAATTACCAAGGCTAAGTTCTTACTTTGCTTAGTATCTAGTTGACCTCAACTTATTAGGATTTTTATTGTCTAACATCTGATCAATCTTGACATATTAGGATTTTCTTTTGCCTAACATCCGGTCAATTTTGATCTGTTAGATTTTTTTACCTAACATCTAATCAACCTTGACCTACTAGGATATCACTATTATCTAACGTTCAATCAACCTTAACCGGCAGAAACTTCAGCATTTTCTAACATCCAATCAATCTTGACTTACAGGGGCTTCATCATTATCTAGTATCTAATCCATCTTGACCTATCGAAACTTCATCATGGTGTAGCATTCGACCACCCTTAACCTACTAGGATTTCTCATCTCATACCTAATATCTGGTCAATCTTGACATGTTATGACTTTACCACTGCCAAGTATTTAGTTAACCTAATCCACTTAGATTTCACATCTCATGTCAAACATTTGGTTCTCCATGACCCACTTGGATTTCGCTTCTTATGTTAGGTATTCGATCCTCTATAACTCACTTGTACTTCGCCCTTACTAATACTCTATTGGACTTTTAATTAACAAGTATCCAATCAACTATAACTCATATAGACTTCACCCTTTGACATGGAGTAGAATAGTGATTATCCTACAGGCTGATGAGAAGGGGGTTTGAGGAGAAGGCACGAAGAGATCGTTGTTCTCTAGATTTTTTTGAAAAAATAAAATTTTATTTAATAATCAAGGATAATTCTTCAAATAGCTAAACACATATTTATATAGACTCTAAACCCTAAGATGGAAAAAAAAATCCTAACATAGAGACCACAATTTCTAACTTATAAATAAAGGAAAGAAATCCTAACAGAAAGGAAAAAGACTCATTATTTTAAAATATCTAAATAGACTAAAAATCTAAAAATACAAAAAGAGAAATTACTAAAAATACCTAGAATACCAAAAACAAAATCCAAAAGAATAAATACTAAAAAAATAATAATAATTATCCAACGAATACTCCTGCATCACCCTTGCCAACTTCCTATTAGACTTCCAACCATCAAAGTCCAATAAACCATCACCCATTTAAACTCTCATATCAATTATCAGTCAATGTCGATGTACTTGACTTTTCGCTCAAACATTAACCATCAACACCCAAATCAATCTTGGTCAACTTTAACCCAAGGACATTTGCCCCAACAAACTCTCCTTTCACTTGGCATATTACTCTACCATTAAACTTATTGATTAAATATCGAAACTCAACTCAAGTCAACTTGAGTTTGGTTAATCTTGACTAGAGTTGATTACACCAACAAGTCTCACATCAAAAGTTTCGTAGTAACAGGATTGGTTTATATTGAATTACAAGAGTAGACATTGTCAATATGTGAGATGCTCTCTCTTATGCATGCGCCTAGAGGAAGTGTAAAATATCGGAAAAATGACGATTTTTAATAAGGGGATTTTCCGGAATTTTTGGACATTTTTCGGGAATTTTTCGGAGCTCGTACGGACGAGTTGACGGGGATAAGAACGGGGTCCGGAAAAGCCTGTTTAGGCTACCCAGTTTTAATAAGGAAAAGTTTTATTTTTTCTTTTCCTTTTTCCTTTTTCTTTTTCTTTTTTTAATTTCTTTAAAACCTTCGTTTCTTCCCCCTCCTCACACCCGAGCCCGACGCCGTCTCCCTTCTTCCTCCTTGCCCTAACCGCCGGCGGCGGTTACTTCTCCCGAGCCTCTTCTCTTCTTCTCCGGCCCTGCCCAAGCGCCGGCAAGAGCAAGCCATTGCCGGCGATCCATCCTCTGCCCTAGCCCTGGCTGACCCGCGGTTCCTTCTCTTCTTCGGTTTTCTCCGCACGGCAGAGCACCCCGACCAAGCACCATCTCATCTAATCAGAAACCGTGCCCTAATCTCCGACTTCTTCATCGGTTTCACACCTCAACGCCGCTGTCTCTGCCCAAACCTCCAGCTGTGTGCCCTAGTCGATCTTGGAGGTAAGTTGTTGGAGTTAGGTTTGTTTGGCAGTAGTCTTCACTCTGTTCTTGATCCTCTTGATGTGGATCAAGATCACGAGATTTGAGAGGAAGCAGTGAGTGGTATTCCTTCTTTGGAGTTCAACGATTCACTAATTTTAGATGATTGGTTGTCTGGTTAATCAGTGAATCTCCTCTCCTTGAATTCTGACAGTGAAGTTTCCAGCAGGGGGTCTTGTTGTGGAGTATTTTTAGTCCAGCAGCCATCCTGTGTCCTGCAGCCACGATCCTTGTTGTTGATCAACAAGAGGCAGTGAATTGAGGTGAGGTGTAGAAAATGGATTTCGTAATTAGTTGTACATGTGTAATAAAATTAGGTTTATATTATGTGTTATTTAGGGTTTGCCCTGTTTTTAGTGTTAAAGATTTTTATTTAGCTATTTCATTTGGATATTAGCTAAATAAAAATGTATATACATTGGTGATACAGGATTTTGACGCGAGACGAGTATCTCGGAGTCGGAATTGGACCACTTTATTGGAGGCGGGTACTTTGACTTATGTCTTTTGATATGCATAATAAAGTGTTTAACATATAGCAAGAATTGTGTTTTCCATTTTATTCGGTTGGTCACTACATGATCTGTTTCATGTTATTTGTTTATTTATTATACACTGCATGTTGTTATTTATCTGACCATACATGCTTCCGGTAGTGACCCAACCATGTGATACATCATGTTCTGGACCTAGGGTTTTATATGATACCCTATCTGTTTGTGTACCTTCCATTTGATACATTGACTTGTGGTAGACCTTGTATTTATGTATGGATCTTGCTATGCTATTCATGAGATTGCCATGCTTAGTGTCATGCATCATGTTTGCATGCTGTGCGATTGTTGGCTCCGCTATGGTTGAGCCCATCGCCAGTTACTACACACACCACCACCACCCATGGGTTAGTGGTATATCGACAGTGTGTGTTCTGCTGTCTGGCTCCGTTGGTCCGAGGACTCGGCGTGGTAGCCGTGATCGCCGCTTGTTTAGCTCACGGCATTTAGTGTAGCAGTAGTAGGCCGGCAGATGGTGGACTTTGTTTGGCTCCGTTGGTCGGATGATTAGCCGGCAGAGATATCCTCCCGTCATTGTCGGAGATGAGAGCATTGAGCTCCCCATTTATGATTTGGGGCCAGAGGACAGTACTCCCACTCCGTCACTGTCAAGAGCAGTGATGTCCGAGTGCACGGTCACCATATGCATTTATTGCATTTTATTGTTTGTGATTGTTGCACTTATATGCTGCATTTGTATGGATGCATTTGATTGACATGCATACAGGATTATGATTTTCTTCGGTCTGACGACCTGTTACCTTTGTACCTTGATTCCGGTTAGTACAGTTATCTCCTGATTTCATTTCAGTTGCATTTATTCCTTCTCGTATTCAGGATACTGTACCCATGATTAGTGTTATCTGTTATTTGTTTTATTATGCATATCAGTTGTACCTGCTGAGTGTTGGACTCACCCCGCCTCCATTGTTGATATTTTCAGGTTGAGGTTGGCTGGCCCCCCATATGCACGTAGAGCTAGTTCTCTACTAGTTCGTTATTTGTTTTATTTTGACCTTTTTCTATATCAGACTTTGTTTTAGTATTGTCTTTGGATTTTTCCTATGGATATTGTATGGAGTGACACCTTTTGATGGATTTTTGATATGATATTGGATTTCATTCTACTACGTGCCTGCCTGGACGGCAGAAGAGGTGAGTTCGTTGGATTTGAGCTTTACGAGTGTAGTGGAGTAGGGTGGATTTTGAGTCAGAGTCCTATTGTTATTGATTTGGTTGTGACAGCCAGAGGCTGAATATCTTTATTAACTGCGTGGTGTTTGTTTTTATTTTTGTTATTATTCCAGCCGCCTGTGGCTGATGTATATGTGATATGTAAAAAGTTTCATATTGTCCGCCGTACAGGGGAGATGCTGCCGAAATTTCTTCGGACAGAGACTCCTCTGGGGCGTGACAGGAAGTGCAAATCCAAGTCCTGGATTGCACTAAATCTAGTTGACTCATGTATGAGGGTGACTTGCATACACCGAATGTTGAACCGATCAAGACAAGAAATTGCCCAAGCAACCTAGCCAATATTTTTCTACACAGATCATTTCTCTGCCAGTGCTTTCATACTTGCCTTAAAGTATGTAACAAGTATTTTAATAGTCAACATGAAACAACCCAACCATTAATCGCTAGACACATTAATGACCGATTATTAATCACCAACTTTTGCCATTTTGAGCTAGCCAGAAGAGATGAATAATCGTCATTTATAACATACATAATTGAACATTCCAACACATCATATACACAATTTAACATTCCAACACATCATATTCAATATTCCAAACAAGTCATATTCATACAAGTCAAAACAAACATATCCAAAATGAAATCATACCAAAACAAATCAAAACAAACATATTCATAGAAGTCATATGCATACAAGTCATCATATCCAAAAAAAAAACATTCCAATCTAACATTATCCACGTTTAATAAGTCATCATATCCAAATGAACATATCCCATACCAAACGGTCTCAAAAGGATGGAAAGATACAAAAATAAATCATTGTCCTCTTCTACCTCGATGGATACTTCCTTTTCCTTCCATTCTTCTTTTTTTCCTACATCAGAAAATAAACAAACAAGAAAATATTATTTTTAATAAGAAAGAAAATCTTATAAACTATCATAAAACTTCATATGTAAAGACCTACTTCCTCCGGTATGAATTTTCAATTTCCACCACCTTCGTTGACCTCACCAACCTTTTTAGAAATAAATTAATCGTACTAATTAAAAATACAAAAATGAAGGGAGAACAAACTCAATCAGATAACAAATGTTCAAAAACATTAATTCTAAGGCAAATAACATTCATACACAACAAATTCATGAAGAATCATTGCCGACACCACCACTACCATCATTATCATCGTCACCATCATCACTAGAACTGGAAGGAATCTGACTTGGAGTGGAGTCTACATGAAGATATCACATTATGAAGTCCTATTGTTGGTGCAATTCCCTTTTTCCTAACACTACAAAAAAAAAAAAAACACATATTTATCAACAAATTTTAGCTAGAAAATAATTTGTCATAAATTAACAACAAATTTTATGACAAACAAAGTAATCGTGGCAAATTAGCAACAATATTTGTGACAAAAAAAAATTATCCCTAAATTAGCAACAAATATATTTCATCACAAAATTCGTTGCTAAAAAAAATTTGTCACTAAATTCGTCATCCATTGGCAACCAACGAATTATATAACCGTCACCAGATTGGTGATGAATTCTAGATTCATCACCAATTTTGCGACGAATATATAATTTGTTGCCAATTTGACAACGAATCTAGTCGCCAATGTATTCATCACCAAATACTATATTCATCACCAAATTGGCAACAAATTCTAGATTCGTCGTTAAATTTAAAGATGAAGCAAATTGGCACGGGGTCTCAAATTTGGCGATGAATCCATAATTTGTCAAAAATTCATCGCCAAATTGGCAACAAAGCTAGGATTTGTCGCCAAATTTGGCGATGAATCCTAGATTCGTCGCTAATTCGATTTTGCTAATCAATTAACCTAATCGATTATGAAGCATATTATCAGGAAAAGTCATAGGTTTGCCTTAATCAATTGTCCAATCGATTTCGGGTCATTCTATGATCTGGAATAAGGTCTACCAATCGATTTTGCTAATCAATTATATATGTCAATTGGTGATGAATCCTAAATTCATCACCAAATTTGAGATCCTGGGCATAGCGAAGATGTTTAAATTTGACGATAAATCCAAAATTCATCGCCAAATTAGTGATGAATTATTCAACGAATTTGCCAAAAACCCTAACTTTAAAACTTATCTTGATTCCCCCACCCCCCAAATATACCTAATCCCTCCCCCAAGTCCCCCGACGCCCCCCCCTCCCCCCCACCCAAAAAAAAATTCCCCTAATCCAACGACAACGACATTCGTGGGCTCAAAGAGGGGCGGCGACAAGCTTCCTCCCCTCTCCTCACCTACCTGATATGGCTATCACACCCTCAAGGTTGACTGCGTTGAGGCCAGCCACGCTAAGGCCAACCGTTGTGGCTGGCTGGCCGACCGCTGTGGCTGGCTGGCCGACCGCTGTGGCTGGCTGGCTGCCTGGCCGACCGTTGTGGTTAGCTGGCTACGTAGCCGGCCACTATGGCTGGCTAGTCAGTCGTTGTGGCTAGCTGGTTGGCCGATCACTCTGGCTAGCCGACCACTGAGCCATGGCCTTGAACTTCTTTGGTTAGTCAAGGCCTTAAATTTTTTTTTGTGATAAATAAGTGTTGGATTAATCTGTATTGCAATTTTGGACATCTATTTCTTGTGGTCGGATTTACATAGATTAATATCTTGTTTGTGCATCATTATATTTGATTGTTGACTGTGCAATGTTGGTTGTGCAGATCTCATTTTGGCGTGAGCTGAGTGTATTTAGAGACACTCATTTTTTGGGTATATCTATACTCGTTACTTTTTGTTCACATGTTGATTGGATGCACTCAAAACTTTTTACATACAGGAGACTATTAGGCAATTTAAATATTATAATTGATTTACCTTCATCTTTAGCCTGAATTTAGCAATGAATTTTTAATGATATATTTTTCTAGAATGTTTTGTATCCTCTTGCTTTACTAGTAGATAAATTTTTACCATATGGATTATGTGATAACAACAAAAAAAATATAGAAAAAATAGAGTTGGATGTATAAAAAGAACTTACTTGAACGTCGGGGTTTAACTGCTGAGTTTAAAGTTGGGTTGGAACAATTTTTATTATTTGCTTGCAGTAAAGTTGAGTTTATGGATCGAGATAAGATAAGATGCTTGAGCAAAAAGTGTCATAATGATAAATTTTTATAATATGATAAAGTTGAAGAATATTTTTTGTAGATTTGGTTTTACCTCGAATTGCTATTGTTATGTTGAACCATCATATCTAATGAGGATTATGGATGAAACATACAAGTCTCAATTAGTGTGGATCAGAGTTATTATAATCAATTAAATCCATATCAGAGGATGGTAATTGGTGTAGCGGGTCAGAATTTCATTCCCGAACTGAGTTGTGCAAGTTCTAGTTGTCCTCCAACTATTGAACAAATATTTATACATCACTGTAGGAGGAGGTCGAAGTACTAGGTATTGATGAAGTATATCTCTAATTTCAGGAAGTGTTGAGTGCTGCAGATGAACCTGTGTGGCATGGTTGTGACAGTCATACTAAATTATCTCTCGCTACAAGACTGTTGATTATCAAGACAGAGCATAATGTGTCGCAAGATTATTTTAATGATTTTATTCAAATTATTGGAGAGATATTGTCGCATGATCACATAATGCCCAATGATTGTGAAAGAATGAAGTCTTTTGGTGGAAAGAACTGATGTTTACAAATATAGTTGTTTATTATATTGGGAAGATGATGAAGATACAAATATTTGTAAATTTTGTAATCAATCTAGGTACAAGAGAACCATAAGGAGTCAACAGTGATGTAAATCACACGCTCAGTTATTTTATTTTCCTTTAACTTCTAGGTTACAAAGGCTTTATGCATCAAAGGCTACTGTTGAACACATGACTTGGCAAACAAATCATCAAATAAAAGAGGTACTAACATGCCATCCATTAGATGGAGAGATGTGGAAGAATTTTGAAAAAACATATTCTGAATTTGCGAAGGAGACTCAAAGCATTAGATTACGTCTCTGTGCTAATGGATTTGCTCTATTTGGCAAATCAGGAAGAAATTATTCTAGTTGGCCAGTTATCTTAACTATGTATAATCTTCCACCTAGAATATGCATGAAAACACCTTATATGTGTTTAACATTGGTTGTGTCTGGCCCGCAAAATATGAAGAAGTTAATAGATGTTTATATGCATCCACTAATTGCAGAGTTGAAACAACTATGGAATAAAGGTTTCCTACATATAATGTTCATACTAATTAGATGTTTGTATGAAGGATACTCTTCTTTGGACCATAAATGACTTTCTAGCTTATGGCATGCTATCGGGATGGAGTATCGTCGGGATCTTAGAATGCCCAATATATATAAAGAGACCAAAGTTAATCAGATTGAAACATGAGAAGAGTCGAGTTATTTTGATTGTCATAGATAATTTTTACCACCCCACATGGCACAACATATGAATATGGAAGTGCATATAAATAGACTAAATGGAGCATATTTTAGGATTTACCGTATTGGAAGAGTCATTTGATTCAGCATGATGTCGATGTAATGCACATTGAAAAGAATATTTTTGATAATCTGATAAATACAGTAATGGATATTGCTTGAAAAATAAAAGACAATATGAATGTAAGAAGAGATATATGACTCCTTTGTAAAAGACTCATTCTTGATATCAATTAAAGTTGTAGGGGACCAAAGTCAAAGGCAATTTATACATTGAATAAGGATCATAGATGTGTTGTTTGTGAATGGTTGAAATTATTGAGATTTTTAGATGATTATGTTTCTAATCTTAGGAGATGTGTCAATTTAAAGGAATACAAATTGATTGGTTTGAAAAGTCATAATTGTTATATATTCATGGAAAGGCTCATTCCTATTGCTTTTAAGAAACTCTTACCAAATTTTGTATAGGGCGTCATTACGGAGTTAAGTATTTTCTTACATGGTATTTGCTCAACAGTTTTGAATCATTCATCTTTAGAGACGTTAGATAGAGGCGTTTCAATCATTATGTGTAATTTAGAAAAGATCTTTCCACCCTTATATTTTTATTCTATAGAACATCTTTTGGTTCACTTGTTATATGAGGCCAAAGTTGGAGGTCCAGTCCATTTTCGATGAATGTATTCATTTGAAAGGTAAAATTTTCATCTTCTATATTTCATTATTCATGCATAAAAATTGACAAATTATATTATATATTAATATCTAATATATATATATTTTTCTTATGTCATAAATTATTTGTGTTATAATTTTTTTATGGTAGGATTTTCCAAAACTTATATTCTGAAATATTGACACAAGAGTTTGATTGCTTCTACCAAGAATTTGCACCATGGTTCAAATCATATGTAAGTAGACAATCTATTGGTTTACACATATGTAAACTTTTAAACATATTTATTTGACTTTATATTCATAATACTCAAACTCACTTTAAGCAAGAATTGTTATTCCATCTGTCATGGGTTCCAAAAGCATTGATATGCACTTAGCCAATATATTTCATAAATAGATTCAATTTTTATACTCAAGAATATGGAATAAAGAAGGATATAATGAATAGTGGGGTATGTATTCAGTCATCCAATGATAGAGGTGTAAAAAATAATTTTTATGGTTTGCTGGAAGAAATTATAGAGGTAAATACTCTATCCTAGAAATGTGAGTTATTTTATTATATGTCCCTGGTTTGACTCTGTTAGAGGGATGAAGGTGCACCCATGGTATAATTTAGTTGAAATAAATCATAAAAGATTGTATAAGAACTATGAATCATTTGTGTTGGCACAATAAGTGATTCAAGTATTCTTTCTTCATATCCTAACTTGAAACGTGATAAGATTGATTGGTAGGCTATTTGTAAAATGAAAGTACTGAAAAAAATTAAGGAACATTGAGAAGATAATACATATCAACAAGAGGAAGTTGCAAACATATTTCAGACCGTGGAATATATTATTTCAACGTTACGAGATCCCAACAAAGATAAACATGGATGCAAGTGAAATTCATGAGAATGATGATGATGATGATGACAACGACTTTGATTTATGATGATGGGTAAGTTTTATTATCTTAATATAACAAAAATATGATATTCTATTTTCATATATGATAATGTTTTATTTATGAGTAAATTTAATTTTAATCTATAAATTTACAAAACTCATAGCTCAATTAGTTATTTATATACTGATTCATTCTTAAATTTATATATTATATCTGTTAATGCACTATATTTTTTTCTATAGGTCATTAGAGGTGATATCTATGAAATTGTTTCACGCACTCTCTAATTTGTTCATAAATATAGTAAGTTTAATTACTTTATCCTAACAATTTTGGTTGACAGTCTCGACGTGGTGGGCATAGACGGAGTACTCTTAGCTAGTCTGCTTCATCACCTACACTGGACCTACACCCCCTTTCAAGTGCAGGGCCTTCCCATGCACCTTCACCAGCACCTTCTCATTCACTGTCGCTAGTATAGGAGCATGTTCCTTCTGCAAGAAATTTAGCCACTAAGATTACATACACTTGAGAGCTTATAGTCCTACTGGGATATTCATAAGTACTATGTTAATATTTTATTTTTTTCAACTATTTTAATTATTTAATAATATTTATTTTTAACTTTATGGTAGATTTACAAATTTTGTACAAGTTATTTACCATATTAATAGAATAGTGAATAACTATTGGGGAGGAACTTCAATGACATATACAAGCACTCTAGCACCTACCAGAGAACTTTGGTGGAATTACTTTAAGGTATACCCCCTTCAATTTATATATGAAGTTAAAGTGAATATATAATCAATTATTTTTTTTCCATTCTAGTGGGCATTCAATTGGGAACCAAGTGAAGAAATGGAAATAAAAAGAGTTTTTAAGAAAAAAATATGGGGATCACATCTGACATGTACTTAATCATGCAAAGACTAAGGGAAAAAAGTCACCTTGCATCACCGATGAAAATTGGACCAGGCTCTCCAATTTTTAGGCAACTGAGGAGAGAAAAAAAAGAGTCAACTGAATAGGTTAAATCAAGCTTATAATTCTGGAAACTCATCTATAACATATGCGGGGGAGGTCATATCAATAAAGTGATAAATGGAACTGCTATGAAACGACTTATTAGCAGGTTAATCAATCATTTCGGAATGGCATATACATCACATATCTTGGATCAAATAAAAACTTTGGGTTTCCAGCACGCCACTGCTACATCTATTTCATTAGGAATTGATGATCTTTTAACAATCCCTTAGAAGGGATGGTTAGTCCAAGACGCCGAACAACAAAGTTTTATTTTAGAGAAACACCATCATTATGGGAATGTACACGCGGTAGAAAAATTACGTCAATCCATTGAGATATGGTATGCTACAAGTGAATATTTGAGACAAGAAATGAATCCTAATTTTCGTATGACTGATCCTTCTAATCCAGTACATATAATGTCCTTTTCGGGAGCTAGAGGAAATGCATCTCAGATACATCAATTAGTGGGTATGAGAGGATTAATGTCGGATCCCCAAGGACAAATGATTGATTTACCCATTCAAAGCAATTTACGTGAAGGACTTTCTTTGACAGAATATATAATTTCCTTCTATGGAGCTCGCAAAGGAGTTGTAGATACTGCTGTACGAACATCAGATGCTGGATACCTCACACGTAGACTTGTTGAAGTAGTTCAACACATTATTATACGTAGAACAGATTGTGGTACTATCCGAGGTATTTCCGTGAGCCCTCAAAATGGTATGACAGAAAATTTTTTTGTCCAAACACTAATTGGTCGTGTATTAGCAGACGATATATATATTGGTTTGCGATGTCTTGCCACTCGAAATCAAGATATTGGGATTGGACTTATAAATCGATTCATAACCTTTCGAGCACAACCAATATATATTAGAACCCCCTTTACTTGCAGGAATACATCTTGGATCTGCTAATTATGTTATGGTCGGAGTCCTACTCATGGTGACCTGGTCGAATTGGGAGAAGCTGTAGGTATTATTGCAGGTCAATCAATTGGGGAACCAGGGACTCAACTGACATTAAGAACTTTTCATACTGGTGGAGTATTCACAGGTGGTACTGTCGAGTATGTACGAGCTCCTTCTAATGGAAAAATAAAATTGAATGAGAATTTGGTTCATCCCACACGTACCCGTCATGGGCATCCCACTTTTCTATGTTCTATGGACTTGTATGTAACTATTGAGAGTCGGGATATTCTACATAATGTAAATATTCCACTAAAGAGTTTGATTTTAGTTCAAAATAATCAATATGTAGAATCAGAACAAGTAATTGCTGAAATTCGTGCTGGAACGCCCACTTTTTATTTTAAAGAGAAGGTACGAAAACATATTTATTCTGAATTAGAGGGAGAAATGCACTGGAGTACTGATGTACACCATGCACCTAAATATACATATGGTAATGTTCATCTATTATTAAAAACAAGTCATTTATGGATATTAGCAGGAGGTTCGTGCAGATCTAGTATAGTGTCTTTTTCGCTCCACAAGGATCAAGATCAAATGAATCCTCATGCTTTTTCTGTCGAAGAAAGATATATTTCTGATCTATCAATGACTAACGGTCGAATAAGATATAAATTGTTAGATACTTCTGATAAAAAAGATAACAAAATTCTTGACTATTCAATAAGACCTGATCAAACCATATATAATGGTCATTGGAATATTATATATCCTTCTATTATCCAAGGGAATTCTTATTTCTTGGCGAAAAAATGAAGAAATAGATTCATCATCCCATTACAATATCATCAAAAACGAGAGAATGAACTAATACCTTGTTTTGATATTTCAATTGAAATACCAAAACAGGGTATTTTACGTAGAAATAGTATTCTTGCTTTTTTTGATGATTCACGATACAGAAGAAATAATTCGGGAATTACTAAATATGGGACCGTAGAGTTCAATTCAATTATCAAAAAAGAGGATTTGATTGAGTATAGAGGATCAAAAGAATTTATTCCGAAATACCAAATGAAAGTAGATCGTTTTTTTTTATTCTCAAGGAAGTGCATATTTTACCTGGATCTTCATTGATAATGGTCCAGAACAATAGTATCATTGGAGTAGATACACAACTCGCTTTAAATACAAGAAGTCGAGTAGGCGGATTAGTCCGCTTGGAGAGAAAAAAAAATATCGAACTAAAAATATTTTCCAGAGATATTTATTTTCCTGGAGAGGCGGATAAGATATCTAGGCATAGTGGCATTTTTATACCACCGAAAACAAAAAAAAATTCTAAGGAATAAAAAAAATTGAAAAATTGGATCTATGTCCAACGGATCACACCCACAAAGAAAAAGTATTTTGTTTTGGTTCGACCCGTAGTCACATATGAAATAACTGATGGCAAAAATTTAGCAACACTTTTTCCTCAAGATCTCTTGCGGGAAAAGGATAATGTCCAACTTAGAGTTGTCAATTATATCCTTTATGGAAATGGCAAGTCAATTCGAGGAATTTTTCACACAAGTATTCAATTAGTTCGCACTTATTTAATATTGAATTGGGATCTAGAACAAAATGGTTCTCCGAAAGAGATTCATGCTTCCTTTATTGAGGTAAAGGGAAATGATCTGATTCGAAATTTCATGAGAATTGAGTTAGTAAAGTCCAGCATTTCGTATATCGGAAAAAGATATGATAGGGCAAGTTCAGGATTGATTTCCGATAATGGATTAGATCGTACAAATATAAATCTTTTTTACTGCAAGGTTAGTATTCAATTACTTACACAACATCAAGGTACTATTGGTACATTGTTGAATCGAAATAAGGAATGCCAATCTTTGATAATTTTGTCATCATCCAATTGTTCTCGAATTGGTCCATTCAATGGTTCGAAATATAACATGATAAAAGAATCGGATCCCATAATCCCAATTAAGGATTTGTTGTGTCCTTTGGGGACTATTGTCCCTAAAATGGTAAATTTATATTCATTTTACCATTTAATAACTTATAATCAGATTTTGTTAAAGAAATATTTGCTACTTGATAATTTTCAACAGACTTTCCAAGTACTTGAAGTACTTAAATACTGTTTAATAGATGAAAATAGGAGGATTTATAATCCCGATCCATGCAGTAACATCATTTTGAATCCATTCCATTTGAATTGGCATTTTCTCCATCACGATTATTGGGAAGAGACATCTACAATAATTAGCCTTGGACAATTTTTTTGTGAAAATATATGTCTATTTAAATACAAATCGCACATAAAAAAATCTGGGCAAATTATAATTGTTGATGTTGACGCTTTAATTATAAGATCCGCTAAGCCCTATTTAGCCACTCCAGGAGCAACTATTCATGGCCATTATGGTAAAATATTTTACGAAGGAGATACATTAGTTACATTTATATATGAAAAATCAAGATCTGGTGACATAACACAAGGTCTTCCAAAAGTGGAACAAATCTTAGAAGTACGTTCAATTGATTCAATATCAATGAACCTTGAAAGGAGAGTTGAAGGTTGGAACAAAGGTATACCAAAAATTTTTGGAATCCCCTGGGGATTCTTGATTCAAGCCGAGCTAACCATAGCTCAAAGTCGTATCTCTTTGGTTAATAAAATCCAAAGGGTTTATCGATCTCAGGGGGTACAGATCCATAATAGACATATAGAGATTATTGTACGTCAAGTAACATCAAAGGTGTTGGTTTCAGAAGATGGAATGTCTAATGTTTTTTCACCTGGGGAATTAATTGGATTGTTGCGAGCGGAACGAGTGGGGCGCGCTTTGGACGAAGCGATCTCTTATCGCGCAATCCTATTGGGAATAACAAGGACATCTTTGAATACTCAAAGTTTCATATCCGAAGCAAGTTTTCAAGAAACCGCTCGAGTTTTAGCAAAAGCTGCTCTACGAGGTCGTATTGATTGGTTGAAAGGCCTGAAAGAGAATGTTGTTCTAGGTGGAATTATACCTGTTGGTACAGGATTCAAAAAATTAGTGCACCATTCAAGTAAGGACAAAAACTTTTATTTGGAAATCAAAAGAAAGAATCTATTTGACTTGGAAATAAAAGATCTTTTGTTACACCATAGAGAATTATTTTGTTCTTATACCAAACAATTTCCATGAGACATTAGAACAATCATTTACACGATTTCATGATTCCTAAGAGCGGATTCTTTTACTTTAACTATCTTTTAATTATCTGTTTTTTAATTATCTGGTCTGGCTTTTCTTTTAACTTAACTATCTTGTTCTTGTTTGAATATTGATAAAAAAACAAGTAATTAAAAGACATTAATGGTTTGTACTGTGTATTAAAGGTCAATTCCCGACAGAAGGTTCCATCGAAACAATTACTTATTTCAAAGTACCTCGTCTCTTTGTTAAAGTTAAAAAAAAACAAAAAGGAAGTGTGAGAAAAATGACAAGAAGATATTGGAACATTAATTTAGAAGAGATGATGGAGGCCGGAGTTCATTTTGGTCATGGTACTAAGAAATGAAATCCTAGTAGATTGGTAATTTTTTTTAACTCTTCCACTTATTTTTTAATCTATTTCAGACAATTTCATTATTTCTAACAGTATTTTTTAGACCAAGGAAATGAGGAATGAGCTAGCGTTTATAGACACTTTCACCCACACACTTAAAAAAAAAAGACAATACTTGGAGTGGGGAAGAGCTAAAGCAATTAAGGTTTGGATTAATCTTTGATCTTAATTTATAACTTAGATTCAATTAGTTATGTATATGCATTTTTAAAATATTGTTATTATAATTTTATTTTAATTTTTATTAACAATATAGGGGAAATATGATGAGCTAGAGCTATTCAAAGGAGTTCGCAAGCTAGTGATGATACGGACTGATTTGAACCCTCTGTTGGTAATTCTATAAGTTTATGCTTGGAGATGTATCGTAAGGAAAAATGATATTGGGAATGAGTTCTTTGAGTAAACCCTATAAAATTGTTGGTACATCTTCTTCCACTGCACCAATAGTGAGGGCACAAACAAATAACTTGACTAAACATGTTAGCAATTTGAAGGGGATAATATTGTAAAGGGATGAGAAAATGAGATAAGTGCACCGACAACATGACATCATAATGTGACATCTTTAGTTAAGCTCCACTCCATGTCAAATTTCTCCCAGTTCTGGTGATGATGGTGACGACAATGATGATGATGGTGGTGGTGGTGATGGTTCTTCATCATTTTGCTATGTATAAATGTTATTTGTATCTGAATTAGTGTTTTTGAACCTTTGTTATTTGATTATGAACCCTTCTTAATTTGTTTCAAATTGGGTTGGTTAGGCCACGGAACGTGGTGGAAATTGAAAATCCATGTCGGAGAAAATAATGGAGCGTTTGGTTTACATTTTTCACATCTGTTTTCTAAAAAAAAATATAGCTTTTTTGAAAAAGTAGAAAATGTCTAAAAGTCATTTTCTATTTTTTTTTTCCAAAAATGCTTGTTTTCCAGAAAATGAAAATGGAAACAAGCATAACCAAATGCTCTCTAAGTCTTTACATATTAAGATTTGTGTTAGTTTATAGGATTTTCTTTCTTGTTAGAAAATGATTTTTTTATTTGTTTATAGGAAAATAAGAATAATGGAAGGAAATGGAAGTCTCTGCCAAAGGAATAAGAGGACAATGATTTGATATGTTTGTGTATGAGACATTTTCATTGGGATATGATGACTTGTTGCAACAACTTGGAGAATGTTAGATATTTTTGGGATTGATGACTTGTATAAAATTTGTATGGATTTGATATGTTTGTTTTGACTTGTTGTATGGTTTCTTGTATGTTTGTTTTGTGGCTTGTATTTAGATTTGGTTTGGAATGTTAAATAGGATGTGTATGATAATGAAATTAGGATGTGTTAGTTATGTATGTTATAAATTAAACAGGTTTGGAAATGGATGTGTGTTGTGAATAGGATGCGTTGTATTATGTATACATGATAAAATGTAGAAATGTGCAGAATCTGAGTAAAACATTAGTGTTTGTGACAAATTTGGCGATGAAAAATTTGCATCATTAAATTATCTTAAATCACTATATATTGTAAATCAGTGATGAAAACGAGATTCGTTGCATATTTGCAATGAAATGAATTCATCCCAAATTTGGTGATGAATCTATTTTTGTTGCAAATCTGCAATGAAAATGGGATTCGTTGCAGATTTGCAATGAAATATATTCATTGCAAATTTGGTGATGAAACCATTTTCGTTGAAAATCTGAGACGAAAATGAGATTTGTCGCTAAATCTAGGGTGAAAATATGTTTAAATTGTAGATTTGTGTTTGTGAATTGTGCGATGAATTTTTTTCCATTGCAAAATTGCAACAAATTTTATGAAAAAAATAAATTTGTTGCAGAATTGGTGATGAATTTATATTTTTTTTCTTCGCAGAGTTTGGCGACAACTTATTCACGACAAAAATATTTTTATCGTAGAGTTCGTCACAATTTTTTAGCGTTATTTTTTTTAAAAAAATTATCACAAGATCTATCACAAATGGTCTTTTTTGTAGTATGATCCTTTTACAATATTATCCTCTTCAAATTGCTAACCTCTTCAGTCAAATTTTCTATTTGTGCACTTACTACTAGTGGGGTGAAAGATGTACCAGTAACACTATGTGTTCTGCTCAAAGAGCACATTCCCAATATCCTTCCCCCTTTAGGTCCCCTACTCACTTCTAGCCGTAAACTCATATTATTATTAATAGAGAGATCAAATCCATCAGTATCATCACTAGTATCCAAACTTCTCTATGGTAGCTCTAGTTCATCATATTTCTTTTGTATTGTCATGAGAAAAATTAAAATAAAATTACAATAATAATATTTTAGAAATGCATATAATATAAAGAGAGAGCAAGAACATAACTAATAAAATCTAAATTATAAATTAAGATCTAAGATTAATCCAAACCTTAATTGCTTTAGCTCATGCATCGCCTATGTTTATCCCACTATGCACTTAACACCTATGCTCCTGATGAACCTCCTTCTATCGATGTGGGGCCTTCGTGTAGGGGGTCGTTAATGTGGCAGCTCCACTTTTTTTCTTAATTGCTTTAGCTCTATCCCCACTTCAAGTCTTGTCCTTTTTTTTTTTCAAAATGTACGAGTGAAAGTGTTTATAAATAATGGCTCCCTCCCTAATTCCTTTGTATGAAAAACTATTGCTAGAAATAATGAAATAGTCTAAAATAGATTTAAAAATTAGTGAAATAGTTAAAAAAAAATACCAATCTAAGTGTATGCTCATTGATATTGGTAGAGTCTCCCACATATGTTGCAAATGAGTCTCTAAAATTACAAGTTTGATTTGTTTTGTTATGTTGACTCCATTGTTTTCTCTCCTCTGTTTCTCAAAAATTGAAGATCCTATTCCAATTTTATTTGGTGATGCAAGGTGTATTTTTTCCCTGAATCTTTCCATGATTTAGTACATGTCGGATGTGATTGTCATATTTTTTTCTTAAAAATTCTTTTTATTTCCAATTCTTCACTTAGGTCCCAATTGAATATCCATTTGAATTGAAAAAAAAAATTAATTATATATTCACTTTAATTTTATATATAAATTGAAGGGGATATATCTTAAATTCATTCTACTAGAGTTATTTTGTCGGTGCTGTAGTGCATGCATATGCCATTGAAGCCCCTCCCCAATGGTTATTCAGTATCTGATTAATCTCATGAATAACCTGTACAGAATTTATTAATCTATCATAAAGTTATAACAATAATGCTAAATAATTAAGATAGTTTAAAAAATAAATTAAAATTATAGTACTTACGAATATCTGTAAACAACTAAAACCCTCGAGTGTCTTGCATCTCAGCAACTGAGTGTTTGGTAGAAGGAACTTGCATGGATACTGACGAATGTACTAGCAAAGGTATATGGGAAGGTCCTGCCCGATCAGAGGGGTGTAGGTGCTAAAGCAGACGAGCCAAGAGTACTCTGTCTATGACCACCATGTCGAGACAACTATCAACCAAAATTGTTAAGCTAAAGTAAATAAAAGGATGATGCATAATGAAGAACATGGAAAAACTTACCATATTTGCTAACAAATCAATGAGTGCACAAAACAAAATACCAAGATATCACCTCTAATGACTTATAGGAAAAAATGTAGTACATTAATATATAAAATATATAAATTTAAAAATAAGACAGTATATAAACAACTAATTGAGATACAAGTCTTGTAAATTTGTTAATTAAAATTAAATTTACTTATAAAAAATATTACCATATATGAAAATAAACTATCATATTTTTATTATATTAAGATAACAAAATTTACTCATTATCAAAAATCAAAGTCCTTATTGTTATCCTCATCATCATCATCATCATCATCATCATTATTCTCATGAATTTCACTTGCATCCACATTTATCACTACTCTGCTAGAATCTCGTGACGTTGGAATAATATATTCCTTGGTCTGAAATATATTCTCAATTTTTTTTTCCTTTTCTTTCGTTATATAAATAGTCCACTAATCAATTTTTTCACATTTCAAACTAGGATATAAAGTATAGAATATTTACATCGCTTGTTATATAACATAAATGGTTTATATCTATTATATAATCTCTTATAATTTATTTCAACCAAATTATACTGTGGATGCACCTTCATCCCTCTGACACATAAAAGAGGATATGAAATAATTTGCATTTCTAGCCAGGGTATTCTACCTCTATAATTTTATCCAGCAAATCATAAAATTTATTGCTTCTACCTCCATTAGATGACAAAACACAAACCCACTATTCATTGTAGTCTTTCTCATTCCATATTCTTGAGTATGAAAATTATATCTGTTTATGAAATATACTGGCCAAGTACGTACCAATGCTTTTGGACACCATGACAGATGAAGAAACAATTTTTGATCAAGCTGAGCTTGATTATCATGAATCTAAAGTCAAATAAATATATTTAAGAGTTATTATATGTGTAAACCAAAATTAGATTATCTACTTACATATGATTTAAAACATGATGCAAATTATTATTCACAGACGTAATCAAACTCGTGTGCCCATATTTTAGAATTATAAGTTTAGGAAAATTCTATCATAAAAATAAACAATTTATAACATAAATAATTTACATCATACGAAATACAAAAAAATAGGAAATATATACTAACTCAAAATATGACTTGACTTCTAGATAATTCAGTACATATATGTCTGGGTTGCCTATCAATCTTGACCAGTTAAGTATCTCTAGTTACATGGTATACTTAGTCGATCAAGGTAGTTAAAAACTAAGAAAGAGTTTAAATTGGGATCAATAGGACCCTCATAATTTCTTCCCGCTCTTTGCCTTTTACTTTGAACATGAGGCTTAAATAAAATGATGCAAAAGTTATTATTATTGTTGGTACCCCAAGGTTGTTTTGAGGTGAACAAACAAGTTAAGTTAGGTCCTATTATGTTTAACCCTGTGTCTAAGTGTGCAGAATCTTAGAAGCACAGGAAGTCGAGCAAAAGATGTAGCTAGCGAGAAGGACGACACGGGAGAGGGCCAACGGGCTCGGTGTGTCTGAGGGACAAGGTGCTACGGAAGAATACACGGATGGACGAGAAGGAGGTGCGCGACATTTCCGAGGGACGAGAAGCCAGAGCGGAAGGTTGCTCGAGAAGGCCGGAAGTTGGGTTCGGGTGAGCCCTATTCCGGATGACCAAAATCACCCAAGCGAGCGGAGCCAGAGCGGAAGACCCGGACCGAGGCAAACAGAACCAGAGTAGAGGGACCAGACCAAAAAGTCAACTAGGTTGCCTTTATAGGTCCGAGCGCCCGGAATGGACTTTTATCAAGATCATGTTTGACCGCGATCCATTGCGAAGGAGATAAATTTTTATCCCCTTCCAGGCGTCTGAAACCCTTCTAGGCGCCTGGAACCCTTCCAGGTGCCTTGGCCAAGGCTATAAATACAGCCTTGGTCCAGAAGCTAAAATACAACAAGAAATTCTTGATACAACACTTGTGAGCTTTTCTATTTTGTTTAGCTTCTTCCTTTCTGAGCTTTCATTGTTGTAAAGAGACTTCTTCACTTGAAGGAGAAATTAATGCCCATCATTTCCTTGGATTAATAACATCCCCGGTTGTAACCAAGTAAAACTCTCTGAGTCTCTGTCTTTCAGTTTCTTTTATTTATCGTTTATACAAGTGTTCTTTTAAGTCTGAGAAGGGTTTGTTTTGATTTTGTGCAGGGCTATTCAATCCCCCGACCAACGGGACCCAACAAGTGGTATCAGAGCCAGGACACTTCAGGAGGACTAATCGCTGATTGAAGCACCAAATCAATGGTCGGACCGAGCATATACCCACCGAAGTTTGCTAGCTGGAAAAAGTGAATGCAAGTATTCTTTAAAATCGACTTTGAATTACTTTTAATAATGAAGTTCGGTTTTGTAGCACCCGAGGGTAAGGAGGAATACCAGTGGATGAAGAAGGAGTAGGCCGACTACGTGGCAAACGGTAAAGTAGAGTTCCATCTATTAAGCGTCCTTCTGCCACAAGAAGTCAACCGGATCGGCACCTACGACTCAGCAAAGGAGCTTTAGGAGAAGTTCCTTGAACTACACGAAGGGGCGTCCGAAGCCAAGCTCGCAAGACAGGACTTACTTCGCAACCAACTCACCAACCTACGATTTGAAGAAGACGAAACAATTGCACAACTTCACTCAAAGATTAAGGAACTTATCACCGGACTTTCGAATCTCGAAGAAAAGGTAAGCAACCAAGATTCGCTAAGGTACGCTCTTAATGCATTCCCTAGAAATACAAAATGAGCATCACTAGTAGATGCCTTCTATATCTCTAAGGACTTAGAATCTATTACCTTAGAAGAATTATTTTCAACTTTTGAAGTGCATGAATCGAGATGTGCAGGTATGAAGGAGCCGAAGCACAACGTCGCTTTCAAGGCAACGAGAGACGAACATGAGTCAGAATCCTCTCTCGATGACGATGAAATGGTAATGATGGTAAGACATTTTAAAAATTTATTTAAATCAAGAAAAACTAACAATCCGCATGGTAGAAAGAAAAGGACAATCAGATGCTACCACTGCAATGAAGAATGACACGTTAAGGACAACTGCTTTAAGTTAAGGAATAAGGACAAGGATAAAGGAAAGAAGCCTGTCCAAACAAACAAGTACTGTTAGAACCCCAAGGTTATTTTGATGTCATCAATTTAGGTCCCGTCGTATTTTTAACCTTGTGTCTAAGTGTGCAGGAGTTTAGGAGCACAGGGAGTCGAGCAAAAGACATAGCTAGCAAGAAGGAGGTGTGTCTGAGGTACGAGGCACTGCGGAAGAGTACGTGGGCGGATGAGAACGAGGCGCGCGATATTTCCGAGGGACGAGAAGCCGAAGCAGAAGGTTGCTCGAGAAGGCTGAAATTGGGTTCGGGTGAGCCTTGTTTTGGTTGGATGAAATCACCCAAGCAAGCGGAGCCGGAGCAAAAGACCCGGACCGAGGCAAGCAACACCGTAGCAGAGGGTCCGAACCAAAAGTCAACCTTATTGACTTTAGTGGTCCGGGCGCCCTGGATTCGATTTTGACTAGGATCGTGCCAAACGCGGTCCGTTACAAAGAGGATACAATTTTATCCCCTCCCAGGCGCCTGGACTCACTACAACAAAAACCCTCATAGACATCGGTGGAACAACAACAGTTTTAAGCAAAAACCGATGTCTTTGAGTATTTTACACCGATTTTTTCAAAAATCGGTGTCTATGAGTGCAGATTTTCGCTCATAGACATTGGTTTTTTAGGCGATGTCTATGAGCGCCCTTTTTTCGTTAATAGACATCGATTTTAACAGCGGTTTTTAAAACCCGGTGTTAATGAACCAAAATAAAATATTTTAATATTCCCACCAGCCAAAATTTGCAACACCGTGAAGTTCCCTCCAAACCTAAACCTATATCGCGCCCCTTCCTCTCCCGATTAGGATCAACACACGACGTCCTTGCTTCCTCTCTGTTACGCTCCGCAAGTGTACGGAAATGTCGCAAGTAATATAAAAGATTATCGTATCCACAGGGACTGGAATAAGCACTAGAAATGTCTCAATGCGAATTAGCTAAACAACTATCCAATTGTTTCAAATGCAAAATGAAGGTAAACAAATCTAATATTAAAGATCAACAAGCAAGAGTTTAGTGTTTTGGGTTATGATAAAGGGAGATTCTAGGAATTTCGGTTTCTTTGTAGGATTTCTCGAATGTAAATGGTTCACCAATTCTTATCCCTCAATTGCCAAACATGTAGAAAGTTGCCGGTTCTCTCTTGCAATAGACAATCGGCTAAGGACTGAGAAATGTATCTAAATAGGATTAATTAGACATGAACCTATGTTGTCCTTACATAGAAGTGCACCTATTACTATGCCTTCCTCGGATATCAACATAGAAGCCCACGACTTATTAATCTATCAAGATACAAGAAACTAATCACAAAATCCATCCTACTCTCTTGAATATTCCTATTTCCTCTTCAAGATTGTCTCTCAAACGTCCTTACACGGGCTTGCACCTGTCACGTGGATCCCTCGGATGATCGAGTGAGAGTTTATCTTTACAAAGTCCATAAGAAATCCAAACAATTAATCAAGAATGAGAATTAAGCACGAATCACCATTAATCATTCAAGATCTAATTGATACAAGCAAGATAATGTCATTGAAACAAGAAAATGGCAAATCCATAAGAGATTACATCAATCCATCATACAAATACTCCCTTCATCCTAGAATACAAGATCTACTCCATGAATCGAGGAAGAAAACCTGAAAAAATAAAGAATACAAGCATTTCTTAAATCCCCAATCCAAGAAACCAAGAAAAGGGGGAAAGAGAAAACTTATCTACGAAGAAGCCTCGTCTTCGGATCCAATCCTCGCTTCGGAGTCGAAATCGTCAAGAACTCCCCTTGAATCGCCCAGAAATCCTCCCAAGATTGGGAGGAAACCACCAAATCTTGCCTTCTCCCAAAGGGGGAGAGATCCCCTTTCAATTCATGAAGGAAGGTTTAAATAGAGGAGGGAATCGAGCGTCACACGACCTCTCGACACGGCCGTGTGAGATCCACATGGCCATGTCCAGTTCCTTCTCTGCCAATGCTGCACGACCGTGTGGTGCACACGGCCAAGGCCCTCCTGCTCTCTGGAAATGCTACACGGCTGTGTGGTGCACACGGCCGCCACCTGCTTGGTCTCTGGAAAATCCACACGGCCGTGTGGTGCACATGGCCACCATCTGCTTGGCCTCCGGAAACTCCACACGGTCATGTAGATCTACACGACCATGTAGGGCTTTTGCTCTGATTTCTTCAAATCAAGACACGGCCGTATGGGATTCACACGACCATGTCCTCTTCCCTTCCTGTTAGGACCACACGACCATGTATGGTACACGGCCCGATGCTCTTTCTCCCTTCAATTACTTCCAAGCTTGCTTAAGGACACTTAATCTTCACCAATTTCGACTCCTGTGTACAGAAAATGCACAAAAAGCAGATCTCCGAACCAAAAGAGTAAATATGCTAAAAGGAAAGCTGGAAGTATAAAAATGCATAGATCAGGCATGCTCAAAGTATGTAAATGTGCGTAAAAACATGCATAAAAGAGTATATAATCTACGCACATCACTCTCTCCGTCTTTGTGTCCGTCTCCGGTCGTCGGGCTACCCCTTCAATTTTGTCGTCTCCCCTCCAGATCCCCGTCAGCAGCGATCTAGTCTCGAGATCCAGTTCTTAAATTCTTGGTCAGAAGAAGCTTCTATAGATTCGGCTTCGGATTCGAGCCCTAGATCTGTTTTCCGGTGTGCACCCCCTCTTCCTCCATTTTGATTTGTGTTTGTCTGCTATGTTTTTGATCTGGCAGATATGCTGACCAAATTTGAGACGAAGAGCAACCGGGTGAAGAGTGTGAGCTTCCACAGCAAACGTCCTTGGGTCCTTGCCAGCCTTCACAGTGGCGGTGAGCTCAATCCCGAGGAAGAAGACTACTTCCAGGACAGCTTCGCCGAGCTCAACCCCAAGAAATCATTGGCCAAGAAGCTCAAGGAGGCCACTCTCAGCCTCAAAGTCAAAACTTCCAGATCTTATTTCAAATCCATGTTCCACAGATCTCGACCACAAATGACAAATTGGAAGGGCCAAAAACCTCGAGACGCCATCAAAATCCAAACATGGTGGAAGACGAGAGCTGAAGCAAGTCCTCCGCCGCTTCTTCCAAGTCGTCGTCCTTCTCCAGTGAGTTCAGCGACGGTAAGTCCATGCTGAGGCGGAGCAACAGCGCGAGATATGATGCAGAGACCTCGATCCAAGGGGCGATCACCTACTGCAAGAAGAGTAGTCAACGTGAGGTTGACTCCGGTCACTCCGCTGCCAGGAAGAGCGGAGTACTCACGGGATTCTACAATTTTTGTCTTCTTCTCGTCCTCCATCTCATGCCTCCCTCGACTCTCAAAGCACTCAATCCTCAGTTCCCCACGCAGCCACTCTTCTTCCACCTCTGTGCACATCTATGGAGGAAGGCAAAGACGTGGAGCACTCCAGAGCAACAGCCAGCTCCATAATGCCATTGCCTAAATCTCCATCCACACAGTATGAAGAGAATGGGAGAGAGGAGGAGGGCTTCCACAACGCTTTGCTGGTGTTACAACATCTCTATTTTTTTTTCCTGCTAAATTAATTGTTTCTGCTACTAATTTCTCGTTGCAGGAGCTGAAAGACCTGCGGTCTCAGCTTCACCATGCGGCAGAACATTGTGAGCGTGCATTTTCCTCAGCCCAGCAGAAGAAGATGTGAGCTGTTAATTTCTTCTTCCTTTCCTTTCTTTTCTTTTCTTTTCTTTTCCCTGCATCAACAAACAATTTCGGGAGGTTGATGTGCATTAGTGTAAAATTAGGATTTTGGAGGGGACAAAGAGCTACATATGTGAAGTAGTTGTGGCAATAGTCGACCATTTAGGAATTGTCTCATCCAAACTCGAGCAGAGTCTCCTTGCAAATGCTGTGGTTAAGCAGACTGAACAAAGAATTGGTTGCTTGAAGCAGGTGAAGAAGTTTCTTCAAAGGCAGACATTAATTTTAACGCAATAAACAATGATGGTGCTTGCCATTAACACAAATGATATAATATTCTCATAGCTTATTAAAAACTGGAATTTCAAACTTATACGCAGAGAATCCTTGCTTGCCAACAATATGCCATGTGTCTTGAGCTGTGTAACATGCAATTGGACATCAAATTCCCTCAACACCATCAACATTTCTGTATTGACAGGGCACAACCACTATGTGATGTGTGCCTCATTTTATCCATCGTCACTACTAAAGTCCTTCCTCATCTTCGATAGTTTCATCTTCTTGATCTCTTGATTGCAAGTATTAATTAATTGATGTATGCAATGTGTTTGATGAATTTCCTCAAACACTATCCTGAATTGATTTTATCATTTTTGTTTGCTAGATTGAGGAGTTGTTATTTCCTGTTGCGAAGTTGGTTTTATGTATTCCTTGAACTATCAAGTTTCTTTTATGTCTATGCTAATTCTTTTCACTGATATATCATGTTTTTTGGTTTATAAATTTACCTCTTTTTGTTGTTGTTTCTACAGGATTTGTGTGTTGGGCTTCTTAGACGCGCTACATATACAACTTAAAGGCTTTGATCATTAAGTGAGTATTTTCTTTTGACCTTCTTATTAAATCGATTCATGACCAAGTTAATTATGATTTTGTGAATTTTTGAATCCATCTAAATAGTTCCTAATACGGTTTAGGGTTTAGGTGATGATTCATGAATGACTCATAGTTTATTTATTGGTATAATGATGAAGTGCAAATTTTATTTGTCATACTAAGTTAATTGTTGTTGAAAGAGGAAAGTAGGAAACAACTCTCTGTCACAGGGTTAAAATATCCCAGTTATGCTTAGGACTCTTGGTCAGATGGCTATTGCTAATCCAATATTTACTCATGGTCAGCTACCTCCACGGGTAAGTCATTGAATATGTCTTACTTTTTTTTTGCCTTCCTACTTCAAGATTGCTTAAATGTACTGTGGAAGTTTTTATTTTTTATTTTCAAAATCTATTGATTGAATTAATGATTTGGAGCTAGCCATTCAAATGGTTGAGCATCCAGGGAGGCAATATGCTGCCATTGATCCGAGCCTGGACCTCTGCAGCTTCTACCTCCCCTCCTATGGTTGCCCTTCCTTGGTAGCACCTGCCTCATCAAACAAAATTATGAAAATGATCATGGTCCGACACAGTATATCTTCCTATTTTAATTCCATGAGTATTGTAAATAATAACAATGCAAAGTTCATATAGTTGAAGATGCATACCCAATATTCAAGGTATGGTCAGCATCAGCCAACAAAAAGGGTGGAGAGGAGGAACTTGTTTGGGCTTGTTCCCAGTGTGGCTGTTGGGTGAGAGCCTTGGCCTTCTGCTTCTCTAGGATCTTGTTTAAATTAAATAAGATTTAATCTCCATGGTGCTCATAATCTATTAATGTTGTTTACGGAGTAGATGAATTGCATTCACTTGGGCAAAAAGGGTCACAAACTCACTTGCTTCTCCAAACTCTTATTTTGCTCTTGTAGTGCCTTCTCCTGTAAATAAAAAAGAGATGGTTATGCACATGCATATAGTATTATTATTAACCTAAATTTAAACATTTTAGGCTCTTGAAGGATCATGACAATCTTCTATATATATATATATATATATATATTTTTTGATAAAAGAATTTTTTACCTATATAACTATATAGTCAGCATGCTAGAGATCTACATGGGTAGCCTGAGAGATCTACTTGTTCCGCGAAGCTCCAAACAAAGAAAACCACCGGCGTAGGAACACTGACCCAAATATATCTATCTATCTATATGCATTTCAAATTGTGTGAGTGACTATTGTCTACAGCCTTTCGATACAAATGAACTCAATTGGAGGTGTGGAGATAGAGAATCTAGTGTTTGTTGAGGTTCACAACTTTGAGCAAGTTAAAACACTGTACAATCTTGGGAAAAGGTCACGGTCGACGGGTGCTACCAAATCCAATTTAAACTCAAGTAGATCTCACTGGTAATTATTCTATGCACTGTTATTTAACTTATGGCTGCAAGTAGGATTGGAGCAAAAACTTGATTTCAATTTGTGCGCAGGATAGTCTTATCTGCATATCAATAACCTGTGCTGGTGCACCGGAGAGGCGACAAGGGGTGAATAAGATTTGGATGATTGATTTGGGTGGAAGTGAGAGGCTTTTGAAGACACAAGCAACGGGCAGAAGATTAGAAGAAGGAAAGGCCATTAATCTTTCCTTGTCAGCCCTTGGAGATGTCATCAGCGCACTGCAACACAAGAAGAGTCATGTGCCATACAGGCATGTTAATTATATATCTATCTCAATCTTTCCCTTAATTCAGACTTGAACAGACTTTTAAGATTGAGATTGAGATTGATTCTTTCACATCGCACAGGAACAGCAAGCTTACACAAGTTCTGAGAGATTCACTTGGTAAAATTAAATTTCTCATGACAAATATCTTGGAGTTTATGATTGTTTGTTCCACTTTGTAATCTAGTAGCTTCCCCGCTGGCAAATATCTTATTGTCGGAGTTGTTGATGGAAAGAACATTCGAGCAAATGATTTTGCATCCTCTCTCAGCACACTTGTGAGTCTCGAGGCCATTGTTGGAAAAGGTCGTATATATTGGTGTAATGCCTTTTCTTTCTTTCTAATTCTTGTTTTTCTTCAAAATGCAGCTGATATTATTTAATGTTTGTATGTAGATAAGCTTGTTGTCTCAACTTCGTGTACACGGCTGTCGACCTTGTCAACGAGACAAATTAAACTGGATACTGAGATCAAGGGCTTGCTTTTGTGTCTCCAAAAGTTGATGAAGTAAATGCATTGGCTAAAGTGTTGGCTGGTGAGAAGGATGAGGTAGTTTTCACTGCAAAAGTTATTCATGCTTCCAGGTTTCATAATGATAGCAAAAGCTTATGCTATTTGGAGGCTATTAGCTTTTGATGTTGTAAAAAGAATATTTGTGTATTTTATGGATATTGTTGTAAGAAGAATATTTATGTAATTTGTGAATATTTGTGTATTTTATGGATACTGTTGGAAGAAAAATATTTGTGTAATTTGTGAATATTTGTGTATTTTCTTGGATATTGTTGATTTTTCACTGTTTCGGAAATTGAATTTGTGTCGTTAAACAATACTGATATTACATCGGTTTTCCACCGCTGCAAAACCGATGTCATTAACTAATATTACATCGGTCGTATACCGCTGCCAAAACTGGTGTTATTAACATATAATATTACTGTTAGGATCTCTTCGTACGGCTAGAGAGGGGGGGTGTGAATAGCCGACCCCAATTGCTCGCGTTTCTTTCTACAAACTAGGGTTAGCGCAGCGAAAACTAAATGCAGAAAGAAAACAGGAGAAGAAATCAAACCTCTACGCAAGGATGTAACGAGGTTTGGAGATGAAACTCCTACTCCTCGGCGTGTCCGTAAGGTGGACGAAGCCTATCAATCCGTCGGTGGATGAGTCCCCGGAAAACCGGCTAAATCAAACTTCTTGTGGGTGGAGAAACCTCGCCACAATCACTTGCAACAGCAAGCTAAGAGTACAAGAGAATAGCAAGAACAAAATACAACAGGAATGTAAACACAGTAGCTTTTCTCGTCGACTGGGGTCCCGGATGAAGTAGCAACTTCACGGACAGATGCAACAAGCAACTCAGCAGCAGCTGATCCAGTCGTGGAATGAAGCTCACGCGAAGCTTCGACAAGGAGGAGCTCAACAAAGCTCAAGCACAACAGCGCAGCAGGAAGGAAGAAGAAGAAGTAGTCGTGCGGCAGCGACCCCTTTATACCGCGAAGAAGACAGCGAAGAAACTAGCCGCGTTGCGTCATTAGAACTCGATCGGTCCGCCGTCAGCCTAAGCGCATGAAACTTACATTTGTCACTGATCGGTCCCCGGACCGATCGGTGGTTCATCGAATCACGATGGCACGTACACAGGGCTTATCTGATCGGTCTTGCCGGCCGATCGAGCCATGGGTGGATCGGTCGGCCGATCCACTTCTTCTCGCGAGGTTGCGTTGCCTCGATCGGTCTCGGACCGATCAGATTATCGATGGAGCCGCGATCGATTACGATCGATCACGGGCCGTCGGGCAACGATATCACTGGATCGGTCACGGGCCGATCCAAACTTCGACCCTAGACCTAAGGCTTCCACACCAACATTCGGTCAACCTTGACCTGTTGGTACATCATTCTAGCATCCGGTCACTCCCTTGACTGCTAGCACTTCCCCGCTTGTCCGGTCAATCCTTTTGACCCACTTAGACTTCTCCACACCGATGTCCGATCACCTTGATCCATCTGGATTTTTCCTGCCGGCTTCACTCACGGGACTTTCCACCTTGCCTAACATCGATTAGGACTTTCTCCTTCTGGATTCACTCACGGGACTTTCCAACCGCCTAACATCCCAGTTAGGACTTTCCCATTACCTAACATCCAGTTAGGACTTTTCCAGCTTCACTCACCGGACTTTCCCTTGCCTAACATCCCGTTAGGACTTTCCCTCGTGCCAAGCTCCTGCTTGGACTTCTCGTGCCAAGTCTCCATACTTGGACTTTTCCCAAGTCTCCATACTTGGACTTTTCCGATCCAAGTCTCCATACTTGGACTTTTCCTGCCAAGTCTCCATACTTGGACTTTTAAGCTCCTGCTTGGACTTTTCCAGTGCCAAGTCTCCATACTTGGACTTTTCCAGTGCCAAGCTCCCTGCTTGGACTTTTCCGTTGCCAAGTCTCCATACTTGGACTTTTTCCCGAATCAGGTCAACCAGGTCAACCTTGACCTACGATTGCACCAATAATCTCCCAAACATCTATTCTTGTCCCATATCAAGAATACAACTCTTCCACGAGTGTCAAACATCAAAATACAACTCAACTAGGTCAACCTTGACCTAAGGTTGCACCAACAATCTTCCTAAGTCAAACATCAAAATACAACTCGAGTCAGGTCAACCAGGTCAACCTTGACCTAAGGTTGCACCAACAATTACATCGGTTTTACACCCGATGTCATTAAGTGACACTACACCGGTTTTAACCCGATGTCTAAAATGACAGACCTTTTACATCGCCTTCATAGACATCGGTTGAAAATGTAATAGACAGCGGTGGAAAACCGATGTCTATGAGGGTTTTTGTTGTAGTGACTCCTTCCAGGCGCCCCGACCAAGGTTATAAATACAGCTTTGGTTCAAAAGCTTCAAATCATCTCAAGCAATTAGTATTCCAACACTTGTACGCTTTCATTTGTAGTTGAGCTTCTATTTTTCTGTACGTCATTGTTGTAAGAGGTTTCTCTGTTTGAAGGAGATATTAGTATGACACTTTCCTTGGATTAACAACCTCCCCAGTTGTAACCAAGTAAACATCTTGTGCCTCTTCTTTTCTGTTTTAATTTATTGCTTTTATAATTTATGCAAGTGTTCTGTTGAAAGTTTGAGAAGGGTTTCTTTTTATTATTTGCAGGCTATTCAACCCCCCTTCTAGTCGGCCAATGCGATCCTAACAAGTACAAGACTTTAAAGGTGACGTGGGATGAAACGTCGTCCAAATCGGAAGTTGAGGCTTTCTCAGGGCTTGCGTTGATGGCAAGTCATCAAGACGAACACGAAGAAAGCTCTTCCGAAATGAGCATCGAGAGTATCGATGAAGGGGGAGCGACATCAGAAGAAAACAGCAGTTCAGGGGGAGCCACAGACAATGAGATCGACAAGGTAAATCAGCTACGATATCTTCCTCCCGATAAAATGTTTAAATTTGTTAAATTATTGTCAAAAGATGGTTGTAAATTAGAAAAAGAGATTAAAGAATTAAAAGTAATTCTAGCAAAATCTTGTCCATTAGAAGATTTTGATAAATTAAAACTATAAAATGATAATTTACAAAAAGAAATAAAAAACTTGAAAAATCATACATGCACATATAGTACAAGTATTAGAAGATATAATTTGAACTGATATTTTAAATATCACAAAGGACAAATTAAATTAGGTAAATTTCAAAGAAATATGTCCTAAAAAATTCTTAATTAATCCAGTTGACTGGAACCTATATTGGGTTCCAAATTCTTGTTTAACTTGAACTTTATTAGACTTAGCACTTTCAGTGAGAAAATTAGACTTAGCACTTTCAGTGAGAAAATTAGACGTTTAATTTCCTTATGAGGCTTTGTCTAGAAAGTGGTTTTTTCTCTAATAACCAAGAAGGCTTAGTGTCTCGCTACAGCCTGAAAGTCAAATATTGAAATAAAATGTTTAATTGACTAACTGATACAGCATTAAAATTGAAATTAGATAATGCTTTGAATATTTACTCAATTTTTTTTGAAAAATTCATAGATTTTTCTATGCAATTTTTTTTAACTTAGAAAATTTTTTCTCATTTTTTTAATCTATTTAACTTAAATTTTTTAAGTTATTTTATAAACTTTGCTTTACCAAAATGTATTTTATATGTTGCACAATTTTTTTTTTAAACTTAGATTTTTTTTCTGCTTGAATTTTTTTTACTTAGATTTTTTTTAAAAACTTAAATTTTTTTTGGGTATCAGATTTACTTTACCAAAATTTCTATAAAATTAGTTTTTAAAAATTTGTTTAACTGAGGAAATTATTGGTTGTTTTTCAAATTTTTTACTTAGAAAAATTTTCTAAAATTATTGCATTGTTAGTGATATCAAAATGATTTTCAATCTTGACAAAGTTTTCAAAATTATTTGAAAATCATTGTATTAGTTACCCTTAGATTTTATGGTACCCTATTTTTTATGTGATCAAAGGGGGAGAAGGGAAGATTAAGTTTAGGGGGAGGTAGATTAATCTTTTTTTTTTTTTTTGCATTTGAATTACAAATTTATTGCCTTTATTTTATATTTTTTTACCCTAACTTAACCTGGGTTGCTCACATCAAAAAGGAGGAGATTATTGATATCCCAAGGTTGTTTTGATGTGATGAAACAAGTTAAGTTAGGTCCTATTGTGTTTAACCCTGTGTCTAAGTGTGCAGGAGCTTAGGAGCACAGGAAGTCTAGCAAAAAATGCAACTAGTGAGAAGTATGACATGGGAGAGAGCTGACGGGCTCGGTGCGTCTAAGGGACGAGGTGCTGCGGAAGAGTACGCGGGCGGATGAAAAGGAGGCGCGCGACGTTTCTGACGGACAAGAAGCCGGAGCGGAAGGTTGCTCAAGAAGGTCGGAAGTTGGGTTCAGGTGAGTCCTATTCCGGATGGCCAAAATCACCCATGCGAGCGGAGCCGTAGCGGAAGACTCGGACCGAGGCAAGCAGAACTAGAGTAGAGGGCTCAGACCGAAAAAGTCAACTAGGTTGACTTTGTGGGCTCGGGCGCCCGGAATGGACTTTTATCCAGATTGTGTTTAACCACGATCCGTTGTGAAGGGGATAAAGTTTTATCCCTTCCAGGCACCTGGAACCCTTCCAAGCGCCCCAACCAAGGGTATAAATACAACCTTGGTCCAAAAGCTAAAATACAACAAGCAATTCTTGATACAACACTTGTGAGCTTTTCTATTTTGTTTAACTTCTTCCTTTCTGAGCTTTCATTGCTGTAAAGAGGCTGCTCCGTCTGAAGGAGAAATTAGTGCACATCATTTCCTTAGATTAACAACCTCCCCGATTGTAACCAAGTAAAACTCTTTGAGTCTCTGCCTTTCAATTTCTTTTATTTATCGTTTATGCAAGTATTCTTTTAAGTCCGAGAAGGGTTTGTTTTGATTTTGTGCAGGGCTATTTAACCCCCTTCTAGCCAGCCAACGGGATCCAATAATTATTTCCTCCATAATGTATGCCTTAACAATAGAGGTTTCAACTCGTGTCTTATTTTTCACTTTTTCCTTCATATTATATAGGAACTGATTGTAATAAAATAAATTGTATTAGATATTAATATATAATAATGAAGTATAAAAGATGGAAATGATACCTTTTAAATGGATACATCCATCGAAAATGGACAGGACCTCTATCTTTAGCCTTATATGACAAATGAACCAAAAGGTATTCCATACAATCAAAAAATAAGGGTGGAAATATCTTTCTAAATTACATAAAATGATTGGAATGTCTCTCTCTGATGTCTTCATGTGTGACTGTTTTAAAATTGTTGAGCAAATATCATGACATAAAATACTTAACTCCATAATGACACACTATACAAAATTGGTAAGAATTCATTAAAAGCAATAGGAATGAATCTTTCCATGAATATATAATCTTGATTTTTCAAACCAATCAATTTGCATTCTTTCAAATCGACACATCTCCTAAGATTAGAGACATAGCCATTTGAAAATTTTAATAATTTCAACCATTCACAAACGACACGTCTTTGATTCTTATTCAAGTATAAATCGTCTTTGGCTTTGGTCCCCTACTACTTTCATTGACATCAAGAGTGTGTCTTTTACAAATGAGTCATATATCTTTTCTTACATTCAAATTGTCTTTTATATTTTTTGGCAATATCCATCACTATATTATCAAATTATTAAAAATATTTTTCTCAATATGCATCACATCGAGATTATGATGAATCAAATGGCTCTTTCAATACAGTAAATCTCAAAATATACTTTATTTAGCCCACTTATGTATACTTTCATATTCATATGTTATTCCATGTAGTTCTTCAATAATAGATGGAATGTTAAATACTCTATACCAAATCTGTTCACTTATTAATCTCAATGGCGAAGGTGTGCTTTCAATTCTATTCTTAGTTAATTCATCTTTATTCTTTATTCCTTATGAAATTATGATTTGGTGTTAAAAATTATTTATAAGAATCAAAATAACTTGGCTTCTTCCCATGTTTTAATCTTGTAAAATACAGGAAATAGGCGAATATTAATAAGGGAATTTTCAGGAATTTTTGGAAATTTTTCGGAGCTCGTACGGACGAGTTAACGGGGATCAAGATGGGGCCCGGAAAAGCCTGTTTAGGCTACCCAGTTTTAATAAGGAAAAGTTTTATTTTCTTTTCCTTTTTCCTTTTCTTTTTCTTTATATTTTTCTTTATTTCCTCCGTTTCTCTCCCTCGCGCACCCGAGCCGCTCCCTTCTTCTTCCCGACGCCGTTCTTTTCTCCTCTCGAGCCCTAACCACCCTAACCGGCGATCCCTTCCACTTCTTCTTCTCTTCTCTTCTGCACTGCCGCCCCAATCGTCTGTGCCCTAGCCGCCGGCGATGCACGGAGCAGCGCCGCACCTCCTGTGCCCTAGCCGCCGGCCGCCATTGAGCCCTGCCGAAGCCGCTACCCTCTCTGGACCGGAGCGGCGCCAGCCGTGCCATAGATTGGGTTGTGCCGCCGCCGAGTTTGCTTCGTCGCCACCGACCCAGCGCTGCCGCCGGCCTTCCTCAGCCCTACCGTCGGCCCTTCTCCTCTTTCGAGCGTCGGCAACCGACCAAACTCCTCTGCCTTAGATCGTCGTTGCACGGAGCAGTGCAGACACACCACAGATCCCTCTGCCTAGTTGGATTCCTCCCTTCTGAGGCCTAACTCCGAATTAGGTAAGGCAGATTTTGGGGTAGGGTTGTTCACTGTAGGATTTTGATTTGGGCTCCTGTGATGAACCGATTGACGATTCACTGTGGTAAAAATCACTGATTTTGTTGTCTTACTGTTGGAGCAGGGAAGAAACACTGCTACTAGGGTTTTTGGGCGTTGATCACGCTGTTGTATTGCCGCCGAGGAGTTATAGGGTTTGCTTTACTGTGGAGTGTTCTTGGTCCGGCAGCATCCTTCCCTAGCAGTGGATAAGTACAGATTTAGATGTGTTTTTGTGTTGAATCTGTGATGGATTATGTTATAGTAAGTCCTAATTTGAAGGTGGAACGATTAGGGTTAATTTCATTAACCCTAATTGATCAATGGATTAGGATTTAGTTTAGTTAATGAATGCATGATAGAATTAACTAAACAAAATATTATGACACAGGACTTTGATTCGAGACGAGCTTCTCGACGTCCGAGTTGGACCGGACTGATCTTATTTTTCTATTGGAGGCGGGTACTTTGACTTATGTCTTTGATATGCATAATAATATGTTTAACATATAGCAGTGATTGTGTAATCATTTTGTTTCGGTTGGTCACTACATGATAGTTACATGGTTGCTTGTTTATTTATTCTACACTGCATATTATTTAACTGATCATATATGCTTTAGGTAGTGACCCAACCACATGCTATGTTATCTTCTGGATCTAGGGTTTATTTGATGCCCTATCTGATTTGTGTACCTTCTATTTGATACATCTTCCAGTGGTACACACTTTGTATTATTTATATGGTCATTACTATGTTATTCATGAGATTGCCATGCTTAGTGTCATGCATCATGATTGCATGCTGTGCGATTGTCGGCTCCACTATGGTTGAGCCCATCGCCAGTTACATGTACTGCACACACCACCACCACCCATGGGTTAGTGGTATATCAGGCAGGTGTGTGGCGGTTCTGTTGTTTGGCTCCGTTGGTCAGGTGACTCAGCGTGGTAGCCGGCAGTCAGTTCCGCTCTGTTTGGCTCCGTTGGCATTTAGTGTAGCAGCGTGGTAGCCGGCAGATGGTGGACTCTGTTTGGCTCCGTTGGTCAGATGACTCAGCGTGGTAGCCGGCAGAGATATCCTCCCCGTCATCGTGTACCGGGAGATGAGAGCATTGAGCTCCCCCATTTATGATTTGGGGTCAGAGGACAGGAGTACTCCGACAGCATTCCATCCACTCTGTCGCTCATCAGGAGCAGTGATGTCAGAGTGCACGGTCACCATATGCATTTATTGCATTTATTGTTTGTGATTGCTACATTTACTTGATGCATTTATATGGATGCATATGATTGACATGCATACAGGATTATGACTTCCCCGGTCTGACGACCCTATTACCTTTGTACTTTGATTCCGGTTAGTACAGTTATCTCCTGATTTCGTTTCAGTTGCATTTATCCTTCTCGTATTCAGGAGACTGTACGCATGATTAGTGTTGTCTGTTATTTGTTTTATTATGCATATCAGTTGTACTTGCTGAGTGTTGGATTCACCCCACTTCCATTGTTGATATATTTTCAGGTTGAGGCTGTCAGGAGCAGTTCCAGTCGCTGGTTCCCACAGCACGTAGTGCTAGTCCTCTGCTAGTTTTGAGTTGTTATTTTATTTTAGCTTTTCTCTATCAGACTTTGTTTTAGTCTTGTTTTGGATTTTACATATGGATATTGTATGGAATCCTTCCGTTTGATGGACTTTTGGTATGATTTGGATTTTATTCTACTACATGCCTGCCTGGACGGTAGAAGAGGTGAGTTCGTCGGATTTGAGCTTTATAAGTGTAGTTGAGTAGGGTGGATTTCGAGTCAGAGTACTATTGTTTGTGAGTACTATTATTAACTGCGTGGTTGTGACAGCCAAAGGCTGAATATCTATATAAACTACGTGGTGATTGTTTTTATTTATTGTTATAATTCCAGCCGCCTGTGGCTGAGGTATATGTGTTATGTAGAAGTTTCAGATTGTCCGCCGTACAGGGGAGATACTGTCGAAATTTCTTCGGACAGGGACTCCTCTGGGGCGTGACAATTTATTTGGTATCAGAGCCAAGTTTTGCGATCGTTGTTTTCGTATTTTGGATATTTGGGATAACCGGATAGCAATTTAGTGGTATCAGAGCGCCAAAGTTTGGCGATACTTGGTTGGTTTCCGTGTGTTGGATTTTGAGATTTATCTGATACCAATTTTGTGGTATCAGAGTAGGGTTATGATACCTGCTTTTGGTGTTCTGGAGATTTATCGGATACCTTTTGTTGGTATTCTGGATATTTGGGTTAGCCAGGTTTGCGAGTCAAACTGGGCATTTTCGGATTTTCAATATGGTTATGTTTCGGATTTCCGTTTCGGATTTATTTGGATTTCCGGCGATATTCTCGTTCGGAATTTTGAGGTCAAAAGTTGGGGACTGGACAGCGACGGAACATCTCTAGACAGCAATTAGGTATGATGTTTTATTTTATGATTTTTATACTTGTAGTAATATCTGTAATTTAATTTAATAGATATGAGACGATCTACTCGTATTGCTGCGAGACGTGGTGCTGGACGACCACGTGCGAGGACCACGGGATCTCTGGATATGCCAGAGATGTCTATTGTTGATGAGCCTGTCAGTCAGGGACAGACTCAGCATACTGCGGGCGCATCAGACTCTCAGACCCCGACGACTCCTATAGAGGTACCTACCTCGGTTACGCCGAGTGTACCTACTCCTACTGTATTTCAGGTATCATCAGGGGTACCGTTGACATTTCCGACACCAGCTCCAGCCCAGCTTATGGCATATGCGGCACCACCGCCACCTGGGCCTACAGTGTACCCGACACCAGCGACACCTGTGCTCCCAGTACATACGGTGTACCCAGCAGCACCTGCATTAGGGATACCGACTACTTCTTATCCGGTACCATTACCTACTGTACCTCCAGTTGCGGCCACTTATGTTCACCCTACAGTGCCACCGACGACATATACTCCAGGTTGCCCAGCAGCACCGGGAGTACCTCCTCCGGTTTATGCACCGGTACCACCCGTAGCACCAGCTCCAGTGGTTCCGCCAGTTCCGACAGCCGTTCCGACACACCTCACTGACATTGCCACGGCACGAGCCAGGATTCCAGTGTTGGCAGAATCGATGAAGAGTCGATTCACACTCTTCCGAGGAGATAGAGATCCGAGTGTGGCCTTGTCTTGGATTGAGACTATAGAGCGGACTTTCTTTTATATTGCTTGCTCCAAGTGGGAGAAAGCAGAGCTGGCTGCTTTTCACTTACGGGACGCGGCCGACACTTGGTGGCTTACTTAGCGTTCTATCATCGGTGAGCAGAACATCACTTGGGCCAGATTCAGAGAGGCTTTTGAGAGCCGTTTCTTTTCACGAGCTTATCAGATGGCTCGTCGGCAGGATTTCCTGAGTTTGCGACAGAATAATCGGACAGTGACTGAGTATAATGCAGAGTTTGACAGATTGGCCAGATTTTGTCCAGAGCTAGTTGCCGAGGACAGTTCACGTATGCAGCAGTTCATTCAAGGCTGGATGGACATTTGCATCTAAGACTTGTCGGTCTTGGTATCACATCTTATGCGGAGATGTTGGACAGAGCCCTCATTATTGAGTCAGCTCAGCAGAGAGATTTTTCGGATAGGAAAAGGAAGCAGCCGAGTCAGACATCTGGACAGATCCAGCAGCCTCAGGCTACACCACAGCAGAGCAGGCGTAGTCGATCAGATCAGGGTACATCTGGGGTATCACGTAAACCTCAGAAATCAGGGCAGTCTTCTTCAGGACATTTCCGGTCTTCCCAGCAGAGCCGGAAACAACCCGCCAGCGACATTCGCTATTTCAGATGTGGGTCCAGAGATCATGTCACTTCAGCTTGTGCTCTGGGACAGTCAGTTTGCTTTCATTACAAACTGCCTAGGCACCAGAGCCGAGATTGTCTGCAGAAGACTCAGCATATGACTTCCGGAGGGTTTGATCATGGAGGATAGTCCAGTCAGTCCGGAACTTCGCATGGCCAGCAGCGGAGTACTTCACCTGCAGCAGCGGCATTTGGCATGCTTGGACAGGAGTACTCCAGTGCTTCCATAGCATCCCAGGGTTCTGTTCCAGGACTTTATTATCCGACGCAGGGGCAGTATCAGATGCAGTCTCAGCCTTTAGGCCAGTATCAGACTCAGTCCCAGCCAGCTGCACCTTATCAGACACCGTCCTCTCAGTCTTCTCTGGCGCAGTATCCAGCACCGCCTCAGTGGCAGGCTTCTGCCCAGCCGCAGCAGCCGCTGGCAGCGTTACCTCCTCCTCCGCCAGAGACTGGACGTGTTCATGCGATGACCAGAGAGGATGCGCAGCGAGCCGATGGATCCGTTTTCCGCGGTATGATTTCTATTTATGCCTTATCTGCAGATATTAGGGGTGAGCATTCGGTTAATTCGATTAATTTGATATTAATTTTATATAAATTCTTTTTATTATTATTTTAAATAAATTTAATTAATTTGGTGTTAACTGAAATAGCTAATTCGGTTAATTCAGTTTTAGTAAAATTTTGATTTGATTCGATTAGCCAACACTAAATCGATTTTCGGTTAATTCGGTTAATTTATGGACCGAATTAACCAAATGCTCACCCCTAGCAGATATACTGATAGATACAGGTAGCTCGCATTCATTTATATCTCGCTCTTTTATGTGGGAGGTTGGTAGATTACCCACTTTCAGACCCCAGCAATTGACTGTCTCCCTACCGTCCGGTGATTCATTGGACGTCACCCAGGAGGTCAGAAGTTGCCCGTTAGATCTTGGCAACCTAATACTTACAGTGGATCTTTTAGTATTAGAAATGGTCGATTTTGATATTATTCTTGGCATGGACTGTTTGTCGGCATATCATGCCACGGTTGATTGCACGAGGGTGGTCACATTTCGGCCTCGAACCAACCCTCGTGGGATTTCAGCATCGAGGCGACGGCTTATCGATCATTTGATCTGAGCTCGAGTTCTTGTCACATGGTATCGGGGTTTTCATTATCTTTGATCGATCGAGGGCAATGATTCATGACTCTCAAGCGTTCCTATAGTCCCGGAGTACCGGATGTATTTCGGAGGCTGCGGTTTGCCTCCCAAAAGGCCAGTGGAGTTCGCTATTGAGTTGATTCCGGAACCTCACCAGCATCAGCTCCTTATCGTATGGCACCAAAAGAGTTGAACGAGCTGAAGGTTCAACTCCAGGAGCTTTTAGACAGGGGATTTATTCGCCCTAGTGTTTCTCCATGGGGTTCTCCGGTATTATTTGTCAAGAAAAAAGACAGCACCATGAGGTTATGTATTGACTATAGACAGCTGAATGCAGTGACCGTCAGAAATAAATATCCTTTACCACGGATCGAGGATTTGTTTGATCAACTCAGAGGTACATCAGTGTATTCTAAGATTGATCTGCGATCCGGATATCATCAGCTGAGAGTCAGAGACTCAGATATTCAGAAGACAGCTTTCCGTACTCGATACGGTCATTATGAGTTTTTGGTAATGCCATTTGGGCCTACCAATGCTCCAGCGGTGTTTATAGATTTGATGAACCGTATCTTTCTGGAGTATTTGGATCAGTTTGTTATCGTCTTCATTGATGACATATTGGTCTACTCTCGTTCCGAGGAGGAGCACGCACAGCATCTTCGCACAGTTTTGGAGATTCTTCGACGACATCAGCTGTACGCGAAGTTCAGCAAGTGTGCGTTCTGGCTATCCTCAGTCAGTTTTCTGGGACACGTGGTTTCTAGCAGAGGTATTTCAGTTGATCCTCAGAAGATCGAGGCTGTCACCAGTTGGGAGCAACCGAAGTCAGTTCAGGAGATTCGCAGTTTTCTGGGATTGGCCGGATATTACCGACGTTTTATCGAGGGTTTCTCGCGTATTGCGATGCCACTGACACGCCTTACCAGGAAAGGCGTGAAGTTCACATGGTCCGAAGATTGCGAGACCAGCTTTCAGGAGCTGAAGCGGAGATTAGTGTCGGCTCAGGACGGATTTGTACTCTACACCGACGCGTCTCTTCAGGGTTTGGGCGCTGTTCTGATGCAGCACGGCAGAGTAGTCTCTTATGCTTCTCGTCAGCTGAAGGAGCATGAGAAGAACTACCCAGTTCATGACTTGGAGTTAGCTGCCATCATTTTTTCTCTGAAGCTTTAGCGACATCATTTATACGGTATCACATTTGAGATTCTCACTGATCATAAGAGTCTCAAATATATTTTCACTCAGAAGGAGCTTAATCTCCGACAGAGGAGATGGATGGAGTTTCTGAAGGACTATGATTGTACCATTAGCTACCACCCGGGGAAAGCTAATGTGGTTGCCGATGCACTCAGCAGGAAGCCCAGAGCAACTTTGGCTTGCCACCGGACTTCAGTCATGGATTTGATTCAGAGTTTCTTTGAGTTAGACCTTGATGAGCAGGGATCCACAGAGCAGGGTATTCTGGTTACCATGGTTGCTCAATCGTCGATCAGGACGAGGATCCGAGAGGCACATGCTGGTGATCAGCATTTGCAGTTCATTAGCAGTCAGATAGCTTCCGGGCAGCAGACCGAGTTTACACGAGACGAGGAGGGTGTTATATACTTCCGAGGTAGATTATGCGTACCTCAGTCTCATCCGGTCTTACAGGAGCTACTCCAGGAGGCACACCGCTCTCGATTTGCGATCCATCCAGGTGGGACCCGTATGTATCGAGACTTGAGGCGTTCTTATTGGTGGAACGGTATGAAGAAAGACATCGCGGATTTCGTAGCTAGATGTCTTGTTTGTCAGCAGGTGAAGGCTAAGCACCAGAGACCTGCAGGATTACTTCAGCGGATTCCTATTCCTGAGTGGAAGTGAGATCACATCACTATGGACTTTGTGGTGGGTTTGCCGAGGACACGACGAGGTCATGACGCGATTTGGGTAATCGTTGATCGATTAACCAAATCCGCGCATTTCTTAGCGATCCGGAGGACTGATTCCCTGGATCGATTGGCAGATCTGTATTGTCGAGAGATCATCAGAATACATGGTGTTCTGTTGAGTATTATTTCGGATAGAGATCCACGGTTTACGTCTCGTTTCTGGCAGAGTCTGCAGCAGACAGCTCCGATTTAGTACAGCTTTCCATCCACAGACAGATGGACAGTCAGAGCGGACTATTCAGACTCTTGAGGACTTGCTGAGATCATGTGTTATGGATTTTGGAGGCAGTTGGGAGGACCATCTGCCGTTGGTAGAGTTTGCTTACAACAACAGCTTTCATTCGGCTATCCAGATGGCACCGTTTGAAACGTTGTATGGTAGACCTTGTCGGACACCCGTCCTCTGGGATGAGGTTGGAGAGGCCCAGTTGTTGGGACCTCATAGAGCTCAGCAGGATGCAGAGTTGATCCGTACTATCAGACGGAGGATGTCAGAGGCGCAGAACCGCCAGAAGAGTTATACAGATCGGAGACGTAGACCACTAGAGTTCTCTGTTGGCGACCATGTATTTCTGCGAGTTTCACCCACGAAAGGGGTGAAGAGATTTGGCCTCAGAGGTAAGCTAGCTCTGCGGTATATTGGCCCTTTCGAGATCTTGGAGAGGATCGGAGCGGTAGCTTACCGACTGGCACTACCACCGTCCCTGTCAGGCGTTCACGATGTATTCCACGTATCGATGTTGAGGAGATACGTACATGACCCGACACATGTGCTGGCAGATATCCAGTTCCAGTTCAGCCTGACATTACCTATGAGGAGGTTCCGGTACGGATACTCGACCGGAAAGAGCGTCAGTTGCGGAACAAGACTATTCGGCTGGTTAAAGTCGGATGACAGCATCATTCGGATGAGGAGGCTACTTGGGAGCTCGAGGATACTATCCGAGCTCGATACCCCCATCTTTTTACTTGAGGTATGTGATTTATTTACCGTTCCGTTCAGCATTTATACTATTTATCTGTTGTTAGTACTTGCTGATGGTAGATAACGAAATTTGGGGACCAAATTTTTATTAGTGGGGGAGAATGTAAAATATCGGAAATAGGCGAATATTAATAAGGGAATTTTCAGGAATTTTTGGAAATTTTTCGGGAATTTTTCGGAGCTCGTACGGACGAGTTAACGGGGATCAAGATGGGGCCCGGAAAAGCCTGTTTAGGCTACCCAGTTTTAATAAGGAAAAGTTTTATTTTCTTTTCCTTTTTCCTTTTCTTTTTCTTTATATTTTTCTTTATTTCCTCCGTTTCTCTCCCTCGCGCACCCGAGCCGCTCCCTTCTTCTTCCCGACGCCGTTCTTTTCTCCTCTCGAGCCCTAACCACCCTAACCGGCGATCCCTTCCACTTCTTCTTCTCTTCTCTTCTGCACTGCCGCCCCAATCGTTTGTGCCCTAGCCGCCGGCGACGCACGGAGCAGTGCCGCACCTCCTGTGCCCTAGCCGCCGACCGCCATTGATCCCTGTCTTGGGTTGTGCCGCCGCCGAGTTTGCTTCGTCGCCACCAACCCAGCGCTGTCGCCGGCCTTCCTTAGCCCTACCGTCAGCCCTTCTCCTCTTTCGAGCGTCGGCAACCGACCAAACTCCTCTGCCTTAGATCGTCGTTGCACGGAGCAGCGCAGACACACCACAGATCCCTCTGCCTAGTTGGATTCCTCCCTTCTGAGGCCTAACTCCGAATTAGGTAAGGCAGATTTTGGGGTAGGGTTGTTCACTGTAGGATTTTGATTTGGGCTCCTGTGATGAACCGATTGACGATTCACTGTGGTAAAAGTCACTGATTTCGTTGTCTTACTGTTGGAGCAGGGAAGAAACACTGCTACTAGGGTTTTTGGGCGTTGATCACGCTGTTGTATTGCCGCCGAGGAGTTATAGGGTTTGCTTTACTGTGGAGTGTTCTTGGTCCGGCAACATCCTTCCCTAGCAGTGGGTAAGTACAGATTTAGATATGTTTTTGTGTTGAATCTGTGATGGATTATGTTATAGTAAGTCCTAATTTAAAGGTGGAACGATTAGGGTTAATTTCATTAACCCTAATTGATCAGTGGATTAGGATTTAGTTTAGTTAATGAATGCATGATAGAATTAACTAAACAAAATATTATGACACAGGACTTTGATTCGAGACGAGCTTCTCGACGTCCGAGTTGGACCGGACTGATCTTATTTTCCTATTGGAGGCGGGTACTTTAACTTATGTCTTTGATATGCATAATAATATGTTTAACATATAGCAGTGATTGTGTAATCATTTTGTTTCGGTCGGTCACTACATGATAGTTACATGGTTGCTTGTTTATTTATTCTGCACTGCATATTATTTAACTGATCATATATGCTTTAGGTAGTGACCCAACCACATGCTATGTTATCTTCTGGATCTAGGGTTTATTTGATGCCCTATCTGATTTGTGTACCTTCTATCTGATACATCTTCCAGTGGTACACACTTTGTATTATTTATATGGTCATTACTATGTTATTCATGAGATTGCCATGCTTAGTGTCATGCATCATGATTGCATGCTGTGCGATTGTCGGCTCCACTATGGTTGAGCCCATCGCCAGTTACATGTACTGCACACACCATCACCACCCATGGGTTAGTGGTATATCAGGCAGGTGTGTGGCGGTTCTGCTGTTTGGCTCCGTTGGTCAGTGACTCAGCGTGGTAGCCGGCAGTCAGTTCCGCTCTGTTTGGCTCCGTTGGCATTTAGTGTAGCAGCGTGGTAGCCGGCAGATGGTGGACTCTGTTTGGCTCCGTTGGTCAGATGACTCAGCGTGGTAGCCGGCAGATATATCCTCCCCATCATCGTGTACCGGGAGATGAGAGCATTGAGCTCCCCCATTTATGATTTGGGGTCAGAGGACAGGAGTACTCCGACAGCATTCCGTCCACTCTGTCGCTCATCAGGAGCAGTGATGTCAGAGTGCACGGTCACCATATGCATTTATTGTTTGTGATTGCTGCATTTACTTGCTGCATTTATATGGATGCATATGATTGGCATGCATACAGGATTATGACTTCCCCGGTCTGACGACCCTATTACCTTTGTACTTTAATTCCGGTTAGTACAGTTATCTCCTGATTTCATTTCAGTTGCATTTATCCTTCTCGTATTCAGGAGACTGTACGCATGATTAGTGTTGTCTGTTATTTGTTTTATTATGCATATCAGTTGTACCTGCTGAGTGTTGGACTCACCCCGCTTCCATTGTTGATATATTTTCAGGTTGAGCAGTTCCAGTCGCTGGTTCCCACAGCACGTAGTGCTAGTCCTCTGCTAGTTTTGAGTTGTTATTTTATTTTAGCTTTTCTCTATCAGACATTGTTTTAGTCTTGTTTTGGATTTTACATATAGATATTGTATGGAATCCTTCCGTTTGATGGACTTTTGGTATGATTTGGATTTTATTCTACTACATGCCTGCCTGGACGGCAGAAGAGGTGAGTTCGTCGGATTTGAGCTTTACGAGTGTAGTTGAGTAGGGTGGATTTCGAGTCAGAGTACTATTGTTTGTGAGTACTATTATTAACTGCGTGGTTGTGACAGCCAGAGGCTGAATATCTATATTAACTGCGTGGTGATTGTTTTTATTTATTGTTATAATTCCAGCCGCCTGTGGCTGAGGTATATGTGTTATGTAGAAGTTTCAGATTGTCCGCCGTACAGGGGAGATGCTGCCGAAATTTCTTCGGACAGGGACTCCTCTGGGGCGTGACAATTTATTTGGTATCAGAGCCAAGTTTTGCGATCGTTGTTTTCGTATTTTGGATATTTGGGATAACCGGATAGCAATTTAGTGGTATCAGAGCGCCAAAGTTTGGCGATACTTGGTTGGTTTTCGTGTGTTGGATTTTGAGATTTATCTGATACCAATTTAGTGGTATCAGAGTAGGGTTATGATACCTGCTTTTGGTGTTCTGGAGATTTATCGGATACCTGTTGTTGGTATTCTGAATATTTGGGTTAGCCAGGTTTGCGAGTTAAACTGGGCATTTTCGGATTTTCGATATGGTTATGTTTCGGATTTCCGTTTCGGATTTATTTGGATTTCCGGCGATATTCTCGTTCGGAATTTTGAGGTCAAAAGTTGGGGACTGGACAGCGACGGAACATCTCTAGACAGCAATTAGGTATGATGTTTTATTTTATGATTTTTATACTTGTAGTAATATCTGTAATTTAATTTAACAGATATGAGACGATCTACTCGTATTGCTGCGAGACGTGGTGCTGGACGACCACGTGCGAGGACCACGGGATCTCTGGATATGCCAGAGATGTCTATTGTTGATGAGCCTGTCAGTCAGGGACAGACTCAGCATACTGCGGGCGCGTCAAACTCTCAGACCCCGACGGCTCCTATAGAGGTACCTACCTCGGTTACGCCGAGTGTACCTACTCCTACTGTATTTCAGGTATCATCAGGGGTACCGTTGACATTTCCGACACCAGCTCCAGCCCAGCTTATGGCATATGCGGCACCACCGCCACCTGGGCCTACAGTGTACCCGACACCAGCGACACCTGTGCTCCCAGTACATACGGTGTACCCAGCAGCACCTGCATTAGGGATACCGACTACTTCTTATCCGGTACCATTACCTACTGTACCTCCAGTTGCGGCCACTTATGTTCACCCTACAGTGCCACCGACGACATATACTCCAGGTTGCCCAGCAGCACCGGGAGTACCTCCTCCGGTTTATGCACCGGTACCACCCGTAGCACCAGCTCCAGTGGTTCCGCCAGTTCCGACAGCCGTTCCGACACACCTCACTGACATTGCCACGGCACGAGCCAGGATTCCAGTGTTGGCAGAATCGATGAAGAGTCGATTCACACTCTTCCGAGGAGACAGAGATCCGAGTGTGGCCTTGTCTTGGATTGAGACTATGGAGCGGACTTTCTTTTATATTGCTTGCTCCGAGTGGGAGAAAGCAGAGCTGGCTGCTTTTCACTTACGGGACGCGGCCGACACTTGGTGGCTTACTCAGCGTTCTATCATCGGTGAGCAGAACATCACTTGGGCCAGATTCAGAAAGGCTTTTGAGAGCTGTTTCTTTCCACGAGCTTATCAGATGGCTCGTCGGCAGGATTTCCTGAGTTTGCGACGGAATAATCGGACAGTGACTGAGTATAATGCAGAGTTTGACAGTTTGGCCAGATTTTGTCCAGAGCTAGTTGCTGAGGACAGTTCACGTATGCAGCAGTTCATTCAGGGGCTGGATGGACATTTGGAACTAAGACTTGTCAGTTTTGGTATCACATCTTATGCGGAGATGTTGGACAGAGCCCTCATTATTGAGTCAGCTCAGCAGAGAGTTTTTCCGGATAGGAAAAGGAAGCAGATCCAGCCGCCTCAGGCTACACCACAGCAGAGCAGGCGTAGTCGATCAGATCAGGGTACATCTGGGGTATCACGTAAACCTCAGAAATCAGGGCAGTCTTCTTCAGGACATTTCCGGTCTTCCCAGCAGAGCCGGAAACAACCCGCCAGCGACATTCGCTATTTCAGATGTGGGTCCAGAGATCATGTCACTTCAGCTTGTGCTCTGGGACAGTCAGTTTGCTTTCATTACAAACTGCCTAGGCACCAGAGCCGAGATTGTCTGCAGAAGACTCAGCATATGACTTCCGGAGGGTTTGATCATGGAGGATAGTCCAGTCAGTCCGGAACTTATCGAGGAGGGCGAAGAGCCCCACCTTCGCATGGCCAGCAGCGGAGTACTTCACCTGCAACAGCGGCATTTGGCATGCTTGGACAGGAGTACTCCAGTGCTTCCATAGCATCCCAGGGTTCTGTTCCAGGACTTTATTATCCGACGCAGGGGCAGTATCAGATGCAGTCTCAGCCTTTAGGCCAGTATCAGACTCAGTCCCAGCCAGCTGCACCTTATCAGACACCGTCCTCTCAGTCTTCTCTGGCGCAGTATCCAGCACCGCCTCAGTGGCAGGCTTCTGCCCAGCCGCAGCAGCCGCTGGCAGCGTTACCTCCTCCTCCGCCAGAGACTGGACGTGTTCATGCGATGACCAGAGAGGATGCGCAGCGAGCCGATGGATCCGTTTTCCGCGGTATGATTTCTATTTATGCCTTATCTGCAGATATTAGGGGTGAGCATTCGGTTAATTCGATTAATTTGATATTAATTTTATATAAATTCTTTTTATTATTATTTTAAATAAATTTAATTAATTTGGTGTTAACTGAAATAGCTAATTCGGTTAATTCAGTTTTAGTAAAATTTTGATTTGATTCGATTAGCCAACACTAAATCGATTTTCGGTTAATTCGGTTAATTTATGGACCGAATTAACCAAATGCTCACCCCTAGCAGATATACTGATAGATACAGGTAGCTCGCATTCATTTATATCTCGCTCTTTTATGTGGGAGGTTGGTAGATTACCCACTTTCAGACCCCAGCAATTGACTGTCTCCCTACCGTCCGGTGATTCATTGGACGTCACCCAGGAGGTCAGAAGTTGCCCGTTAGATCTTGGCAACCTAATACTTACAGTGGATCTTTTAGTATTAGAAATGGTCGATTTTGATATTATTCTTGGCATGGACTGTTTGTCAGCATATCATGCCACAGTTGATTGCCAGACGAGGGTGGTCACATTTCGGCCTCCGAACCAACCCTCGTGGGATTTCACTGGCATCAGAGACGACGGCTTATCGATCATTTCGGCGATACAGGCTCAGAAGTTGCTGTCACATGGCTGTCAGGGTTTTCTGTTATCTTTGATCAGTACTGAGGACAGCAGCAGTTCGCAGCTCTCCGACGTTCCTATAGTCCGGGAGTACCCAGATGTATTTCCAGAGGAGCTGCCAGGTTTGCCTCCCAAAAGGCCAGTGGAGTTCGCTATTGAGTTGATTCCGGGAACCTCACCGGCATCGAAAGCTCCTTATCGTATGGCACCAAAAGAGTTGAACGAGCTGAAGGTTCAACTCCAGGAGCTTTTAGACAGGGGATTTATTCGCCCTAGTGTTTCTCCATGGGGTTCTCCGGTATTATTTGTCAAGAAAAAAGACAGCACCATGAGGTTATGTATTGACTATAGACAGCTGAATGCAGTGACCGTCAGAAATAAATATCCTTTACCACGAATTGAGGATTTGTTTGATCAACTCAGAGGTACATCAGTGTATTCTAAGATTGATCTGCGATCCGGATATCATCAGCTGAGAGTCAGAGACTCAGATATTCAGAAGACAGCTTTCCGTACTCGATACGGTCATTATGAGTTTTTGGTAATGCCATTTGGGCCTACCAATGCTCCAGCGGTGTTTATGGATTTGATGAACCGCATCTTTCTGGAGTATTTGGATCATTTTGTTATCGTCTTCATTGATGACATATTGGTCTACTCTCGTTCCGAGGAGGAGCACGCACAGCATCTTCGCACAGTTTTGGAGATTCTTCGACGACATCAACTGTACGCGAAGTTCAGCAAGTGTGCGTTCTGGCTATCCTCAGTCAGTTTTCTGGGACACGTGGTTTCTAGCAGAGGTATTTCAGTTGATCCTCAGAAGATCGAGACTGTCACCAGTTGGGAGCAACCGAAGTCAGTTCAAGAGATTCGCAGTTTTCTGGGATTGGCCGGATATTACCGACGTTTTATCGAGGGTTTCTCGCGTATTGCGATGCCACTGACACGCCTTACCAGGAAAGGCGTGAAGTTCACATGGTCCGAAGATTGCGAGACCAGCTTTCAGGAGCTGAAGCGGAGATTAGTGTCGGCTCCAGTTTTGGTTTTACCTTCTGGAGAGGACGGATTTGTACTCTACACCGACGCGTCTCTTCAGGGTTTGGGCGCTGTTCTGATGCAGCACGGCAGAGTAGTCTCTTATGCTTCTCGTCAGCTGAAGGAGCATGAGAAGAACTACCCAGTTCATGACTTGGAGTTAGCTGCCATCATTTTTGCTCTGAAGCTTTAGCGACATCATTTATACGGTATCACATTTGAGATTCTCACTGATCATAAGAGTCTCAAATATATTTTCACTTAGAAGGAGCTTAATCTCCGACAAAGGAGATGGATGGAGTTTCTGAAGGACTATGATTGTACCATTAGCTACCACACGGGGAAAGCTAATGTGGTTGCCGATGCACTCAGCAGGAAGCCCAGAGCGACTTTGGCTTGCCACCGGACTTCAGTCATGGATTTGATTCAGAGTTTCTTTGAGTTAGACCTTGATGAGCAGGGATCCACAAAGCAGGGTATTCTGGTTACCATGGTTGCTCAATCGTCGATCAGGACGAGGATCCGAGAGGCACATGCTGGTGATCAGCATTTGCAGTTCATTAGCAGTCAGATAGCTTCCGGGCAGCAGACCGAGTTTACACGAGACGAGGAGGGTGTTATATACTTCCGAGGTAGATTATGCGTACCTCAGTCTCATCCGGTCTTACAGGAGCTACTCCAGGAGGCACACCGCTCTCAATTTGCGATCCATCCAGGTGGGACCCGTATGTATCGAGACTTGAGGCGTTCTTATTGGTGGAACGGTATGAAGAAAGACATCGCGGATTTCGTAGCTAGATGTCTTGTTTGTCAGCAGGTGAAGGCTAAGCACCAGAGACCTGCAGGATTACTTCAGCGGATTCCTATTCCTGAGTGGAAGTGAGATCACATCACTATGGACTTTGTGGTGAGTTTGCCGAGGACACGACGAGGTCATGACGCGATTTGGGTAATCGTTGATCGATTAACCAAATCCGCGCATTTCTTAGCGATCCGGAGGACTGATTCCCTGGATCGATTGGCAGATCTGTATTGTCGAGAGATCATCAGACTACATGGTGTTCCGTTGAGTATTATTTCGGATAGAGATCCACGGTTTACGTCTCGTTTCTGGCAGAGTCTGCAGCAGGCCTTGGGCACACAGCTCCGATTTAGTACAGCTTTCCATCCACAGACAGATGGACAGTCAGAGCGGACTATTCAGACTCTTGAGGACTTGCTGAGATCATGTGTTATGGATTTTGGAGGTAGTTGGGAGGACCATCTGCCGTTGGTAGAGTTTGCTTACAACAACAGCTTTCATTCGGCTATCTAGATGGCACCGTTTGAAACGTTGTATGGTAGACCTTGTCGGACACCCGTCCTCTGGGATGAGGTTGGAGAGGCCCAGTTGTTGGGACCTCATAGAGCTCAGCAGGATGCAGAATTGATCCGTACTATCAGACGGAGGATGTCAGAGGCGCAGGACCGCCAGAAGAGTTATGCAGATCGGAGACGTAGACCACTAAAGTTCTCTGTTGGCGACCATGTATTTCTGCGAGTTTCACCCACGAAAGGGGTGAAGAGATTTGGCCTCAGAGGTAAGCTAGCTCCGCGGTATATTGGCCCTTTCGAGATCTTGGAGAGGATCGGAGCGGTAGCTTACCGACTGGCACTACCACCGTCCCTGTCAGGCGTTCATGGTGTATTCCACGTATCAATGTTGAGGAGATACGTACATGACCCGACACATGTGCTGGCAGATATTCCAGTTCCAGTTCAGCCTGACATTACCTATGAGGAGGTTCCGGTACGGATACTTGACCGGAAAGAGCGTCAGTTGCAGAACAAGACTATCCGGCTGGTTAAAGTCGAATGGCAGCATCATTCGGATGAGGAGGCTACTTGGGAGCTCGAGGATACTATCCGAGCTCGATACCCCCATCTTTTTACTTGAGGTATGTGATTTATTTACCGTTCCGTTCAGCATTTATACTATTTATCTGTTAGTACTTGCTGATGGTAGATAACGAAATTTGGGGACCAAATTTTTATTAGTGGGGAGAATGTAAAATACCGGAAATAGGCGAATATTAATAAGGGAATTTTCAGGAATTTTTGGAAAATTTTTGGGAATTTTTCGGAGCTCGTACGGACGAGTTAACGGGGATCAAGATGGTGCCCGGAAAAGCCTGTTTAGGCTACCCAGTTTTAATAAGGAAAAGTTTTATTTTCTTTTCCTTTTTCCTTTTCTTTTTCTTTATATTTTTCTTTATTTCCTCCGTTTCTCTCCCTCGCGCACCCGAGCCGCTCCCTTCTTCTTCCCGACGCCGTTCTTTTCTCCTCTCGAGCCCTAACCACCCTAACCGGCGATCCCTTCCACTTCTTCTTCTCTTCTCTTCTGCACTGCCGCCCCAATCGTTTGTGCCCTAGCCGCCGGCGACGCACGGAGCAGTGCCGCACCTCCTGTGCCCTAGCCGCCGACCGCCATTGAGCCCTGTCGAAGCCGCTACCCTCTCTGGACCGGAGCGGCGCCAGCCGTGCCCTAGATTGGGTTGTGCCGCCGCCGAGTTTGCTTCGTCGCCACCAACCCAGCGCTGTCGCCGGCCTTCCTTAGCCCTACCGTCAGCCCTTCTCCTCTTTCGAGCGTCGGCAACCGACCAAACTCCTCTGCCTTAGATCGTCGTTGCACGGAGCAGCGCAGACACACCACAGATCCCTCTGCCTAGTTGGATTCCTCCCTTCTGAGGCCTAACTCCGAATTAGGTAAGGCAGATTTTGGGGTAGGGTTGTTCACTGTAGGATTTTGATTTGGGCTCCTGTGATGAACCGATTGACGATTCACTGTGGTAAAAGTCACTGATTTCGTTGTCTTACTGTTGGAGTAGGGAAGAAACACTGCTACTAGGGTTTTTGGGCGTTGATCATGTTGTTGTATTGCCGCCGAGGAGTTATAGGGTTTACTTTACTGTGGAGTGTTCTTGGTCCGGCAACATCCTTCCCTAGCAGTGGGTAAGTACAGATTTAGATATGTTTTTGTGTTGAATCTGTGATGGATTATGTTATAGTAAGTCCTAATTTAAAGGTGGAACGATTAGGGTTAATTTCATTAACCCTAATTGATCAGTGGATTAGGATTTAGTTTAGTTAATGAATGCATGATAGAATTAACTAAACAAAATATTATGACACAGGACTTTGATTCGAGACGAGCTTCTCGACGTCCGAGTTGGACCGGACTGATCTTATTTTCCTATTGGAGGCGGGTACTTTAACTTATGTCTTTGATATGCATAATAATATGTTTAACATATAGCAGTGATTGTGTAATCATTTTGTTTCGGTCGGTCACTACATGATAGTTACATGGTTGCTTGTTTATTTATTCTGCACTGCATATTATTTAACTGATCATATATGCTTTAGGTAGTGACCCAACCACATGCTATGTTATCTTCTGGATCTAGGGTTTATTTGATGCCCTATCTGATTTGTGTACCTTCTATCTGATACATCTTCCAGTGGTACACACTTTGTATTATTTATATGGTCATTACTATGTTATTCATGAGATTGTCATGCTTAGTGTCATGCATCATGATTGCATGCTGTGCGATTGTCGGCTCCACTATGGTTGAGCCCATCGCCAGTTACATGTACTGCACACACCATCACCACCCATGGGTTAGTGGTATATCAGGCAGGTGTGTGGCGGTTCTGCTGTTTGGCTCCGTTGGTCGATGACTCGGCGTGGTAGCCAGCAGCCCTGTTTGGCTCGTTGGCATTTAGTGTAGCAGCCGGCAGATGGTGGACTCGTTTGGTTCCGTTGGTCGATGACTCGCGTGGTAGCCGCAGATATATCCTCCCATCATCGTGTCCGGGAGATGAGAGCATTGAGCTCCCCATTTATGATTTGGGGTCGGAGGACAGGAGTAGCATTCCGTCCACTCAGTCACTGTCAGGAGCAGTGATGTCAGAGTGCACGGTCACCATATGCATTTATTGTTTGTGATTGCTGCATTTACTTGCTGCATTTATATGGATGCATATGATTGACATGCATACAGGATTATGACTTCCCCGGTCTGACGACCCTATTACCTTTATACTTTAATTCCGGTTAGTACAGTTATCTCCTGATTTCATTTCAGTTGCATTTATCCTTCTCGTATTCAGGAGACTGTACGCATGATTAGTGTTGTCTGTTATTTGTTTTATTATGCATATCAGTTGTACCTGCTGAGTGTTGGACTCACCCCGCTTCCATTGTTGATATATTTTCAGATTAAGGCTGTCAGGAGCAGTTCCAGTCGCTGGTTCCCACAGCACGTAGTGCTAGTCCTCTGCTAGTTTTGAGTTGTTATTTTATTTTAGCTTTTCTCTATCAGACATTGTTTTAGTCTTGTTTTGGATTTTACATATAGATATTGTATGGAATCCTTCCGTTTGATGGACTTTTGGTATGATTTGGATTTTATTCTACTACATGCCTGCCTGGACGGCAGAAGAGGTGAGTTCGTCGGATTTGAGCTTTACGAGTGTAGTTGAGTAGGGTGGATTTCGAGTCAGAGTACTATTGTTTGTGAGTACTATTATTAACTGCGTGGTTGTGACAGCCAGAGGCTGAATATCTATATTAACTGCGTGGTGATTGTTTTTATTTATTGTTATAATTCCAGCCGCATGTGGCTGAGGTATATGTGTTATGTAGAAGTTTCAGATTGTCCGCCGTACAGGGGAGATGCTGCCGAAATTTCTTCGGACAGGGACTCCTCTGGGGCGTGACAAATCTAATTAACTTTAATCTCTCTATACATATTGGACATCCTATAATTTCAATGGTACAACATCCCGATAGCATATTATAAGCCGAAAAGTCATTTATGGTCCAAAGAAGCGAAACATTCATTACAAACATCTAATTAATATGAACATCATATGTAGGAAAACTTTTATCCCATAGTTGTTTCAGCTCTGCAATCAGTGGTTCTATTAACTTCTTCGAATTTTATGAATTAGGCACAATCAATGTCAAAAAGATATAGGTTGTTTTTATGTACATCCCAGGTAGAAGATTAAATGGAGTTAAGATAACTGACCAATAAGAATAATTTTTTCCTAATTTTCCAAATAGAGAAAATCCATTAGCACAAAGACCTAACCTAATGTTTCGAGTCCCCTTCACTAATTACCATCTTCTAATAGAGATTTAATTGATTGTAATAACTTTGATCCCCATTAACTGAGACTTATATGTTTCATCCATAATCCTCATTAGATATGCATGGTTTATCATGACATATCTAATTATAGTAATTCAAGGTAAAACTAAATCTATAAAGATATTCTTAAACTTTATCAAATTGTAAAAATTTACCATTGTGATACTTTTTGCATGGATATCTTATCTTATCTCATTTATACACTCAACATTACTATAAGTAAAATCCAAAAAATATTCCAATCCAAATTTAAATTCATCAGTTAAACACCGACATTCAAGTTAAGTTCTTTTTATACCTATAACTCCTTTTATGCATTTTCCTATTTTAATTTATTAACATATTAATAGAAACTACTATAAATAAAAGCTAGTACCTCATCAACAACAATAACATAATTAATTAATGCTAAATTTATATAACAATAAGTAATATTACAGTAATGAATGTAGATATACCAAAAATAGGTGAACAAAAACCAGTGTCTCCAAATACTTTAAGCCCAAGCAAAAAAAGAGACTTATATAAACAACATTACGAAGTCACCAATCAAATATAAAGGTATACAAACAAATATTTTTGGTGAACTAAATGAATATCACTAGCAAATATAAGGGAGATCACATTATTTATAACAACTTTCATATCAAAAGAAATATATGCATTAGGCATCTATCATCTACAATAAAACACATAAATTTTGAATCTAAGCAATTGTTGCAAACAACATTTGCATCTATCACTTAATAATAAAGTTACCATCACACACAATCCATACAATAAAATTTTACTTGAAAGTGAAGCAAGAGGATACAAAACATTCTAGAAAAAAAATGTCATAAAAAATTGTTATTAATAGCACATCCACAAGATTGGATACAAACCATGTTATCCACAAGATTGGATACAAAATGTCTATCTTAAACACAAAGATACAAACTTGATTTCAAGTAATAGTACAAAAGGATAATTACCTAATTTTCTAGTCACTTCCAAGAATCATCTATATCCATTAAGATTATATAGGGCGTAATAAATTTTAGTTTCTGCACCATCATGGTCAGCTAACCTCGCTGCCAAGGTCATGCTTGGCCTCATCGACATGGCTACTGACCGTGTCGATGACCGAGGAAGCAGCCAGCCTGAGGACAGGCTCAGTGATCGACCAGGCTAAGGGCTCAGCCGACCTCAGTGCCCGAGGCCATAACTAGTGCTTGTCACACCTCAGTGGCTGCCACACCTCGCGAACGTCACGGCCAGATCCAGCTAGTGAGGGAGGGAAAATGAGAGGGAGGGGGAGGAGAGGGGAGGAGGCTTAACGCCGCACTTCTCCAAGCTCTCGTTCGTCATCGTCTCTAAATTTAAGGGATCAGGGGAGTTGGGTGATCAGGCAAATTTGGGGGTGGGGGTTGTTAAGTTAGAATTTTTGGCGACGAATTGAAATTCATCGCTAAGTTCATCTCTAAATTGGTGATGAATCTAAAATTTGGCGTCAAATTTGAGATTCCGACTGATTTTGGTGAAGATCCTTAAATTTATAATGAATCATGGTCATCACCAAATTGGTGATGAATCCAAAATTTGTCGCCAAATTGAGATGAAGTTTGGATTCGTCGCCAAATTTGAGATCCTAGTTGATTTTTACATTTGGTGAAGATCTTTAAATTTAGTGACGAATACAGACAGAATTCGTCGTTGATACAGCGATAGAGGCACCCCCCCCCCCCCAAAGAATGGGTCAAGATCGGGAAGGTCGGTTGACAAGGAGGTCAAAGTCAAAGTTGTCAAAGGCCCGGGACTACAAATCAGACAAGGTTGGCCGAACGGGCCTTCCATGCCGGTCGGACGTGATCGTTCGAACGACCATCCACCGAAAACTTGCAACTGAGAGTAAGAGATAAATAGTAAACTTCCTGGTCCACCGTCCCTACCAATTGGATGGCATGTCTGGTCAGACAAAAGGCAACCTTCTGATAACAGAAAAGCCAAGTGAAGGCCAGGCCGATAGGCCTATTCGGTACGGCTGAGTTGGTGATGTCCCGACCCAGGGGATCCTGGCCGTCCTATAGCAAGACCCGCATACATATCTCACCATACTCTTTTGAAAGTTTGTGTGGCTGACAACAGAGAATGCCCAACAAACAAACAGTACTTCAGAAGCTTCTAGCCTGTTACGTTAGAGATTTGCGTGCTCGCTTAAGGAAAGGTGTCAGGGACACTTTTTTATTTATCTTTTCCTAGGATACTTTGGAAAACATGCATGTGCTTTGGGATGCATGCATAGACGCTATAGTGATACTATAAAAAGGGGGTCTCCAACTACAGACGGAGATATGCAATACTTCACTATTTACACACTCCTAGCTACTTTTGATTCCTACTGTTCTTCTCCACTAAATCGAGGACTCACTTGAGTGTCGGAGGGTTAACGCCGGGGACCCCTTCCCGGCCCGACACTAATGCTCTCAGTTTTGTAGGATAGCGCAGAGTCTTCTTCCAATCAACCGTAGAGCCACGTTCCTAGCCCGCCATCTTCTCAGCTTTCGAACATGATCATATTTGACGCTGTCTATGGGAACTATGCCTGCATATGAGACGTGAAGATGGAAGATGCTGGATAACTTACTACCATGATGCTAACCCAAGAAGATTTAGAGATACTAATAAATTCCTGAGCAGCACAGATGGTGCAACAACAACAAGAGACAACAGTTGACTGTAGAGCATAGAACGACCCGGCCGTGTTGGCAACAGGTTAGCGAGTTGGCCAAAGAGACCGACCAGAAGACCATGCCAGTCGCAAATCGAACCATAGGCCAACTAGCGCCTTTCAGGAAGTACTGAATGTGTCGATCCTAAATCACCGAGCGTTATTCCATACACCATCGGAAGAGCATGGCTGAGTGAAAGGACACTAGGATCCTTTTCCAAGAATGCACCCATTTAGGATGGGCAAAAAGGCAAAGCACCCTGACTCGACGACTCTCCTGAGCGGATCAACAAGTAATTCTCCCAAGAAATCCTTAACGTTCAACTGCCACCTCACTATACACCACTGACAATCGGAAAGTATATAGGGTCAACTGCCCTGAGGACCATCTGATCAAATTCAACAACATGGCCACTCTCCACCAGTACACCAATGGAGTCGAGTGCCACGCTCTCTCGATCGGCACAGAGGTGGTTCAAATGTTTGTCGATCGGCTCCATCGACAATTTCAAAGACTTCCGAACAATGTTCCTTCAGCATTTTTCTAGCAATCACTGCTACCAAAAGGCAAATGTGAACCTGTTCGTGATCAAACAAGGGCCCAAGGAAGTGTTACAGACCTACATTAAGAGATTCAATTAAGTGGCCATGGATGTCCCATCAGCCAACCAAGAAATCTTAGTAAGTTATTTTTCCCAAGGACTTACGGATAATAACTTCTTTTACTCACTTATTAGAAAGTCTCTGAGAGACTTTGATCATCTGCTCGGACGAGCCACGAAGTACATCAACATTGAAGAGGCCTAGTCATCTCAGAAAAAAGAAGTGATCCCTGAGCCAACGTCTATCCTAGAGCATCGAGTAGCACACACCCATCAACCTCCAAAAGGGCCATGAGTGGGAGCAATCAGGCAACATCTGGAGCTCCGAGCCCATGCGGTCTAGCACGTGGAGGCCAAGCGGGCAAAAGTCACTAAGCCTCGATAGTGGATGCCTTTATTTTGCTTTTATCACTACTCCATAAACCACAATATAAGAAATTGTTACCATCTCAACCCAAAGCCGCCCCGACCAACTCACCAAGCATTCTGCTGCCGAACGCCATCTCCTGAATGACACCATTACCATCGATTGGACGGACAACACGAGGAGGGAAATGCGCCTGTTGAGCAGCACCGACTGCAGCCTCAACGAAGAGATAATCAGAGGCCTGCTCAGGTTCAGCTGAGCGGCCACGCCCGTCAGCACACAAAGAAGAGAATCACCAGCAATGCTGCTCGGGACGACATTAGCATGATAGCGGGAGGCCCGACCGATGGTGATTCCAACTGGGCTCGAAAGTCATATGCCAGGCGACTGGAAATCAATGCAGTCGGGTGCAGTAAAGAAAGAGCACAGGGACCAAAGATCAACTTTGGTTCTCGAGATTTGGAGGGGGTAGAAGTCCCCCATGATGATGCCTTGATTATTAAGGCAGTCATTTCTAACTATAATATTCACCATACTTTTATCGATGCAGGCAGCTTAGTGAATATTATCTTCAATAAGGCATTTGATCAGCTGCAAATCGGTCGAAGAAAACTTCAACCCATGACAACTCCCTTATATAGCTTCATTGGTAATGAGGTGTTGTCGATCAGCCAGGCTCGACTAGCCATATCACTTGGAGAAGAGCCACTTGTGATGACAAGGATGACAAATTTCATTAAAGTGGACGGTCCATCTGCTTATAATGTTATATTGGGCTGATTGACATTGAACGAGTTATGAGCAGTCATCTCCACGTTCTGCCAAAGGATCAAATTCCCTGTGGACAACTCGGTCGACGAAGTTAAGGGCGACCAACTTGTAGCCCTTCAATATTTTGTGGAGATGGAGAAGACCGAGTCACGATCTGCTCAAAAGGCCCAACAGCTAGAAGTTAATGCAATCCTGGAATAGTCTCCCATGCAGTTCTATGAAGAAAAAGAGGAGGATCAAGTGCACCCCAGTCGATCGGAGGCCACTACCTTTATCACGACTAATCTAAGCATAGAAAAGAAGACCGAACTAGTTGTCTGTCTAAGGCAAAACCATGATGTGTTCACTTGAGCGACACATGAACTCCCAGGTATCTTGCCAACAATAGCGCAGCATGAGTTGCACGTCTGACCAGATGCTTGGTCGGTAAAGCAGAAGAAAAGGGATTTCAGCTTGGAACAAAATAAGATTATCCGTACGAAGGTAGAAAAGCTGCTGGATGCAGAGCACACCCGAGAGGTACAGTTCCCTAGCTGGCTCGCCAATGTGGTGCTAGTCTCTAAGTCGGGTAACAAGTGATGGGGGTGCATCGACTTCAGAGACCTAAACAAGGCGTGCCCGAAGGACTACTCCTCTCTTCCATGCATAGATTATATGATTGACTCCACGGCGGGTTGCGAGCTGATATGCATGTTGGACGCATATCAGGGCTACCATCAGGTCTCGTTCGCCAAGAAAGATCAAGAAAAGGTTAGCTTCATCACGACAGATGGAACCTTCTGCTACAATGTTATGTCATTCGGGCTGAAGAATGTCGGAACCACGTACCAAAAATTGATGAACAAGGTATTCTAGCTGTAGATCGACAAAAATATGGAGGTATACATCGATGACATATTAATAAAATCCCTCCAAGCTGTTGATTTGTGTGTAGATATAGAAGAGATATGCCAGACCTTGAGGAACTATAGAGTCAAGCTCAACCCTAGCAAGTACTTGTTCGGAGCAAAGAGCAGACACTTCCTTGGTTCCAATTAACTGAGCGGGGAATCGAAGCAAATTCGAGCAAAGTGAAGACGCTCTAAGACTTATTGGATGTGGGTATCTTTTCAAAATAGACGGTGCCCACTCGGTCTTGAAAGAGGAAGATGCCCGGCTTGGATAATTTTAAGTAATAAAAATAGCGAAAAATGCGAGGCAGGAGAGGTATTCCTTACAGAGAGAATAGTATCATGACGCACAGTAGCCTAAAGAAATTAGACACTCATTGTGATAGAGGGATGTGAAAATACCTACACACTTCAGAAATAAAGGATGGATATATAGGAAATCACAAACCAGCATATGATTGGTCTTTGAATAAAGGAAGGAAACCATTAGGAGATGTATGGTCTCAAGGAGACAGAATCTAATTACTACTCTATTTTTATAAATTGTGCTAACTTTTGTTTTGCATGCAGGGTAGTATAATGTTTATTGCCTCGGACTAATCTTTTTCTTGCAAGAAAAAGGTTTTGCTGAAAAAGTAATCTGAGCGCCCGGAGCTAGTCCGGGAGCTCGGAATGCAAAATTTTATCTCATCACAAACATGGAGCGTGCTGATTGGCCGGGCCAATGTCACAGTCCAGGCGCTCGAAAGGGATCCGGGCGCCTGGAGCTACCTATATAAGGAGCCCTCCACTTGGAGCAAAAACACAACTTACTTCTATGATTGTTCTATTGCGCACTGCTCCTGCGATGCTGCGAAGCTCCTTCAACAACCTGCAACTCAATTCCATTTTCCTTGTTGTCGGTATTCTTTTCATAATTCTTGTACTAAATTGTGTAATAATTTTGTTAATTATTAGTGATTAATGAAAGTACTCTCACGTGCGGGTCTTGGAGTAGGAGTCGACGAAGACTCCGAACCAACTAAAATTGATTTTGTTGGCGTTGTGTTTATTTTCCTATTTTTGCTGCTTACTCGATAACGAATTTTCAACGATCGCTATTCCCCCCCCCCCCCCCCCCCTCTAGCGAACTTTACAATCCAATAAGTGGTATCAGAGCGGGTACCACTCTGAATTGGTGCAACCACCAATCAGGCAAAGAGGTTTTTTTGAAAAGAAAAATTAGTTAGAATTTTTTCAACCACCAACCACCTTTCATTTTTTTCCCTCCAAATTTTTTTTGAAAAGTTCACTACAATTTTTTCACCATTAGTTAGAATTGATGAAATAACCCTTCTGGTAAAATTTGTCATAATATTTTTATTATTTTATTATTATTTTCAAAATTAGTGAAATACCGTCAATTCTTTATCTCCCACACTACTTACCCCAAGACAAAGTCTTGGAAATCGCTTCATGCCTATAATTTTTGTAAGTATATCAATGTCTCATCAAGAAGGACAGAGCATCCACAAACCGCCACCATATGAGATATACGAGAGGCACGAACTCAATTTGTGGAGGATGTAGATGGAAAGCTTCATCTTTATGAACGACTGTGATGGTGGCATGACACTGAGATGATCAACCCAGAACTCGGAAGCAAACCAAATGGTAATAAAGTTAATTTCATATATATTACCTAACAAAGTTACATGCAGGATAGGAAAGGTCAAGGATGCCCACGAGTTTTGGACCTGCCTGACCAAGCTTCATGAGGAATCTTGGAGTTAGAGAATCAAGTCAAAATTGAATCCAGACTCGTGTGAGATCCAACGGAGAAGCTTACTGAATTAGGGGATGCGCTTAAGGTCAATATAATTTACCAAAATACCCCTATCAATAGTAGTCTAAATTATCTGCATGATAATCTAGATAATTATGAAATTATCCCTAGTATGCTACATGACAATCTAGGTTTTGATCAAGTAAACCAAGACTTTGATCAAATTTGCATCAACTGTGACTTAGTCAAACAGAACATTGACCAAATTAATTTAGACACATTAATTAATTTAGAAAACTTAAAATTAAGTAAAAAAATTTAGAAACAATTAATTCAAACATTAAAATAAATTTAAATTTAAAAAATAATGAAATAGATTTAGATAAAATCAATAAATATCTTAATAAATTATTTAATAATCTAGACAATATCAATTTAAAAAATTCTATCCGAAACTAAGATAATTCAACTAATAAAAAATTAAATTTTAAAGACTAATATAATAAATTCAACTAATAATTTAAACTTAAAAGACAAAGAAAATATAAGGATAAATTCAAACATTTTAATAAAATCAAAACCAAAGTTAACAAATTTAAAATTAAATATTAAAGATAACATTTTAAATAAAGATAATCCAAAAAATTCAAAATCAACAATTAATACAATGTTAAAAGATAAATCTTAAAAAAATATAATTCAAACAATTCAAATTTAAAAACTAATAAAAACTTAAATACTAAAAATAATTTTAACTTAATAAAATTAAGATTGAAAGAAAATTTAAATACTCCTTCAAAGAAGGACAGTTTGATCAATTTAATTAATTCAAAATTAAAAGCTTAAATTTAAATTTCAAATTAAACATTAAATCTCAAATAAAATTAACTTTAATTATACAAAAATCATAAAAGAAAAATCAATAATTTAGAGAGAGACTCCAAATTAGTTGGCACCTCCAAAATAACAACTTACCCGACAGGATAATTAGGATTAGATTAAAAAGGGACAAAAGTTTAACTTAACCTACGGTACTGGTGAAGTTTTGGATGATAGTAGGTTAGGGAAATTCTATCTATGTATGTCTAGGAAGATATGGCTTCGACCTGGTGCATTTGGCTTAGTGGAACTAACCGAAGCTACCTCTTACGAATCATAACTAGTTAGACCAAGATTTTGTACTAAGTTTAGTTGATAGGACTATTTGAAAAAGTTTGAATACATGATTACTCTAATGATGTTCAGGTGACTCACCATAGCCCAGAAGTTTATCCAAAAAATGTCTATTTGTTGAACCCAACGCCAAACTTGAATCTAACACAAAGTTAAATCAAACCCTGAAATTGAACTTAATTCATCTAACAAAACTGTATGATTCCCTGATTAAAAATATAAATCAGGTGAAATGACTAACAAGTTAAATTTGAAATTTTAAATTAAGAGTTATATTTAAATTAAATAAAAATTAAAAATTAAAATTAAACTTAAAACTAAATTAAACTAAATTAAAAATTAAACAAAACTTAAAATTAGAAATTAAACTAAACATAAAATTAAAACTAAACTAAATTAAAAATTAAAAATTAAACTAAACTTAAAATTAAAATTAAACTGGATTAAAAACAAAAAATTAAACTAAACTTAAAATTAAAAATTAAACTAAATTAAAAATTAAAAATTGAACTAAATTAAAAAATTGAACTAAACTTAAAATTAAAAATTAAACTAAATTATAAATTGAAAAATAAACTAATTTAAAAATTAAAAATTAAACTAAATTAAAAATTAAAGTAAACTTAAAATTAAAAATTAAACTAAGTTAAATTTTTTTTAAAATTAAACTAAATTAAAATTTAAAAATTAAACTAAATTAAAAATTAAAAATTAACTAAACTTAAAATTAAAAATTAAACTAAATTAAAAACTATACTAAATTAAAAATTATATATTAAACCAAATTAAATTAAAATTAAACTAAGTTAAAAAAAGAAACTATTTTAAAAATTATTTTAAAAACTTTAAAAATCATTTTAAAAATTATTTTAAAAACTTTAAAAATAATTTTAAAAACTTTAAAAGTAATTTTTGAAAATTCTTTTTAAAATTATTTTAAAAATTCTTTTTAAAAAACTTTAAAAATCATTTTAAAAATTCTTCTGAAAATTATTTTTAAAAATTTAAAAATCATTTTAAAAATTATTTTAAAAAATATTTTTAAAACTTTAAAAATCATTTTTAAAATTATTTTTAAAAACTTTAGAAATCATTTTAAAAATTCTTCTAAAAATTATTTCAAAAATTCATTTAAAAATTATTTTTAAAACTTTAAAAATCATTTTAAAAATTATTTTAAAAAAATTTTAAAATTATTTTAAAAATTGTTTTAAAAATTATTTTTAAAAACCTTTTTTAAATAATTTTAAAACTTAAACACTTAACTTAAAACTTAAATTCTAATTAATAAACAATCAAATCAATCAAAATTTAATTAACCTAAATTGCAAACTTAATTATTATATATATATAAATAATTAAAACTTAGTTATTAGTCTAACCTTATTTAAAAACTTAGTTGACTTGATCAGTATCTTAATTTAACCTAACTAAAATATTAACTCTAAGTCATTTTTAAATCAAACTTGACTATACATTAAAACGTTAATCAAAATTTTAATTTTACTTTAATTAAATCATAATTTATATCAATTAAAGATTAACTTAAATTGAACCTTATCTTTACTTAACTTTATTTAATAATTTTAACAAATTTAACTTTGAACTAATACTGACTTAGTTAATCTAAGTTAAATCTAATAACAAAGTATGATGTAAATGAAAAATTAAATTATAACTTAGACTTTCATTAAATCAGTCAATTAATATGAAATGTAAGTTATTTTAATAAAATAAGTATTAAATTATTGAATTGAGTCAAGTAAAAGTTAATCAATAAACCATTGATAATGTTTAACTATTATTGAATTAGTACCAAATTATTTCATTCAACCTTAAACTAAAGGTTAACTTCATACACCTAAATCTAAAATTAATTATTTAATCAAACTTAAGTGAACAATCATAATAAGGTATAAATAATTTTGATGAGCATTAGTTTACAAAAAGTAAATTCCCTAGGCACTAAGGTAGAAATCCTTGTTGCTAACAAAGATAACCAGCAAGTATTAGGTTAAGGGGGAGCAAGGGCCTTAAAATATGTTGCACAATTAAACATACTCAAACCTTAGTATAAATTAAGAAAGAGGGGGGGGGGGGGGGGGTAATAAATTAAGGAGAAGTAATAAATTCAGGGGAGTATCAAATTCAGGGGATCAAATTTCTTTAAATATTTATTTAGAAAATTGTTTCCTTAAGTCTTTTTATTAAAAATTCCTTAGGATTTTTTTTAATTATCCTTTATCAAATTTCTTTTTAAAATCTCTTTTGAAAATCCTACCTCAATTTTTTAAAAAAAAAATACTTTGAAAATCTTACTTTAAATATTTTTTTTGGCAAATATTTTCAACGGCCTTATTTCAAAAATAATCTTAAATACTTCTTTTTGAAAATCTTACTTAAAAGTTTTTTTTGTACAAGTTTATTTTAAACTCTACTTAGAAAAAGCTCTTTGTGAATGTTTTTGATCTACTTACGCATTTTTGAAGGTTACTTAAAAACTTTTTAGTTCCCTAAACTTCATAGAAAATATTTTGAAAATATCTTGGAAATATGTTTTTAATCTTTGAACATATTTTTTTGAAAAGCTTTATCAAATTCTTGCAAAAATCTATCTTTGAAATATGTTATATGTTTCCTGTAACGCCCGAAAATTCTCAAAATAAATTTTAGAAATATTCTATTATTTTTCTGGAATTTTAGAATATTTTTATGGAATTTTTAGAATAGCCGAAGTAGCAAAATTAAATAAAAACATAAAACATTATCAAATTCTTGCAAAAATCTATCTTTGAAATATGTTATATGTTTCCTGTAACGCCCGAAAATTCTCAAAATAAATTTTAGAAATATTCTATTATTTTTCTAGAATTTTAGAATATTTTTATGGAATTTTTAGAATAGTCAAAGTAGCAAAATTAAATAAAGACATAAAACAGCTTAAGCGGGAATTGAACCCGAGACCTATTAGACCTTACGACTTATAGATGATTCTAGTAACCAAGGGACCCCGACAGGGGTGTGCTGAAAGGAAAGAAGAACGATTATATTTAAGGTTTAGTTGGGGTGTATTAATCACTTAATATAAATAGGGAATTTAAGAGGGAATTTATTATTCTTGAACGACAACTTTTCTCACCCTCAAACCCTCACCGTCGCCTCTCTCTCTTCCTCACCCTCTCAGCGCACAAACCCAAGAAGACCTAGGGTTCCATCCCTAGGGTCGTAGGAGCACCATCCGGCGACGTCTCCGATATGAGGACGCTCCCCTCCACAAGAAGGAAGCGTAGACGTAAGAGGATTGTCGAAATGATCTTCTTCTCCGGAAACCTAGCGATCAGATTGTAAGAAAACTTAGCGCAGGATGTAAGTAACCCCTCGCCTGCAGTATAAGTAGCTAATCGCATGCTTTTGTGCTCTTAGTTCGCATTTATATTCTTAGTACAGCCACACGCAGAGATAGAGCACACCAGGTGCTCGATAAAATGACTAGTATAGCTATATGCTACAGTAGACATTTTTAATAGTTCAGTTAAATGCCATGGATGTAATTTAATAATATACATGGTCTTGCTTCAGTTATATGGGACTACGGTCCAATGGGTGGGCTCCCATAGTCGCCTCTAGGTTCAGATAACCTAGTCAGACAAGACAAAATAATTAGATTAAAAATCAGTATTTTACTTTATCAGTGGCACTGTACTGGACTTCAGTTGTCCTTGGGTTGGGCTCCCATAGTCGTCCCTAGGTTTAGATAACCTAGTAACCCTACTAGATTCGGGACTTGCTACCTCGGGCCTAGTTAGGGACGCGCGCACAGAAAGTACAGTTGTCGGGCCCATCAGCAGCATGTTTAGTATTTTTATCCATTTTTGAAAATAGTTTTCAAACCTCACAACCAGATATGTGAATACAGCTTAACTTCAGTTTAGTTTTCTTAGTGTTATAACACATAGCCTAGTTTATGTATCGATTTAGTTAGCTTGTTGATATAATGAGTAGCCTTTTGTTCAGTAATTGTTTAGCATGATTTAATTGTCCATATGCCATGTTTTAGCATTTTCAGCATGTATTTCAAATAGCATCTTTTGAAAGCATGATCTTATCGAATGCATGTTTTGTGAGGTAGATGGTTTCTTACTAAGCTCCCAAGCTTATAGTTTCCTTTTTCCTTATATTGCAGATAAAGGTAAAGGGAAGATGGATTAGCGGAGGCTGGAGGGCAATGCGATAAAGATGTGTGTGAGAAGGAACTTGGAATAAAGACCCTTGGAGACTAGCAAGTCTAAAGACTTATTATTTCTTATAGTGTACTTTTCCGCACCTTCAGATGTTTAAGTGTCTTGAATTATCAAAGTTATGCTTAGATTACTCATTGTCTGGATATTAGATGTAACAACCACCCTTCTTACTTACTACTCTCTAAGGGCGACCGTTACCTAACTCCTACTCTACTTACTAGTGTCACTTATGCTATTATTAGCGACACTTAGATTTATCACGGTTCAGAGAAATTCCTACCGAAAAATTTCGGCAGAGTCTCCCCTGTACCGGTGACCAAATCTATAATACACAAGATATATACACAGCCACATGCGGCTGGATCACAATTTATTCACAACCACGCAGTAATAAATCATATCATAATCAAAAACTAATCTAGCAACATGAACTAAACTCAAGCTCCCAGAATGAAGCATAATAAGCTACAATGCACATCAAACTCAATCATAAACTCATAATTTCATAACAGAAATAAGAAAAATAAACTAGACATAAACTCTAAATAAATAAGTCTTGCTAGTCCCCTCTGGACCTCTCCATAGTTCAGTCACCACACACATCCATCATCACCACCACCCTGTCGCCTCCCTTCATATCTTAGCTTTTCCTTTATCTGCAGTAGGAGGAAAGAAGACAAGATCTATAAGCGAAAACGCTTAGTAAGTACTAATCTATCTCACAAAACTTGAAATGCAATATGAAATGCATAAGTGCTGAAACTGAAATAATAAAGCTATCTGCATGTGCTCATGGTATACAGAAAATGAACAGAATACAAATCATACTCAGTATCAAGCAGGATAACAAGAAACTAACAATGTAAACTTAGAATCAAAGAAAACTAACCATTCTTATTTATTCTAAGCTTGGAACTTATTTCATTTCTTGTATCCTTGTGTTAGAAATTAATCTTTTAATTTCTAGCTTTTACTTTCTTCTTCTCTCTTTCTTCCTTCTTACTTAACTTTTCTTTTCTTTCTTCCTTCTTACTTAACTTTTCTTTTCTTTGTTCCTTCTTACTTAACTTTTCTTTTCTTTGGTTTTCTTTTCTTGGGCCCAGGCCTAGTACCAACTCATGCGCGTTCCCTAATAGGTTGGGGTTGCGAGCCACCAATCCTAGAAGAGCAGACCTCGGTCTACCAGGGCCAAGACCTCGGAAATGGTCACCTGGATTTGTTTAACGACAAGCTCTTGGATGTCGGGTACTAGCCTCTTGCTTGACTTACTTGTTATCTTTCTTATTCTTTTATCTTCCTTATTATCTTTTATTAAAGATTGTGGGAGTCCTTTAAATATACTTAACAAGTATGGGTGTATAATCAACTACCCATGCTATATAACAGAATAAAACAAGTAACTTAAAGCTTACTGATCATGCTATAAGCTAAACTAAAGAAAGCAATTTAACGCCTTTGAATCATACGGTGAAAACATGGCAAAGGATGCTATTTTAGTGCTTCTAAACATGCTGTAAAATCAAGTATGGAATGATTCTAGTCATGCTATAAATAAAGCAAAAGGAAGCTAACTTTGGGCTTTCTAAGTATGCTGTAATAAAAGCAATATATGTAACTCTACACTTTCTATCATGCTGTAGAAACAGAGCATGGAATGCTACTTTAAGGGCTTCTAAACCTGCTATTAGAACATGACAAAGAATACTACTTTAAGGCCTTTAAACATGCTATACAAAATAAGGTAACATGCTACTTTAAACTTCTTAAACATGCTATAAAATAACACAAAGGAAAGCAAATCTGAACTCCCTAAGCATGTTATAAAATAGAGCAAAGGAAAGCTAACTGTATGCTTCAATTTAAAGGCTATTAGAAGCAAATGAACACATATACCATCTGCTACTGTAAGAGAAAAGAGTTGCTACTGTAAAGAACTAAAACATAATGCACAACAAACCCGAATGCATGTATACTGGCAAAATTCTGCACTTGTTAGCTTAATAAAATTCTGCATTATCATTTAATACAATCTGCATGCCACACGAAACTAAAGTACCTACAAATAACATGGTACATCAAGGAAGTCTACTAACTGCATGCTAAGAGGCAACCGAAGCTATTCCTAAGGCTGTACAAAACCGAAGCAAGGAAAACAAGCCACTAGACAGCACAAAAGAAGTCTAACCAGACCTACTAATATAGAGCTGTTCCTTTCAAGTTTTATAGGGAAATTATGGCAAGAAATGCTGTAATCTGCATGGTATAAAACAAACAGCATTGGCAGAACATGCTATCACCTAACTGTATCAGGAAAATTACAGCATAAGTAAGAAATGCTGTAACCTGCTCTAATCTGCATGGTATAAAGAACAAACAGCATTGGCAGAACATGCTATCCAAAAAAACTAAACCTAATCATTCATATTCTTCCTTTATGTCTCACGGCAGAAAGCTAAAAGGACCCAAAAATCTCTACAACATGCTTCGAGTTCAAAATGAACAAAGAACCCGATTTCTCAATCTTAACATGTTGTGCTCGTATAAAGGAGAGGTCAAACTTGCTGTGCCGCCACATACTAAGGTCTAGGGTTCATGCTAGGCCTCGGAAGCAAAGGAAGAATCAAAAAGGAGAATAATTGCACTTATACAAGCTTGCTGTGATGTACAACTATTTGTGCCAAATTGAATCGTAGTCAATTGCAGGAAAACTTAACTGTAACTGAAAAAGCTAAGCACCCTAAGTACTCAATGCAACCTAGGGTTCATGTAAAGCTCACGAAAATCTTCAAATTACAGCCGACGGTAAAGGATGAGCAAATCGATTCTAGGGTTCGTGCAAAGCTTTGGAAACCAGAAATTCAGGAAACAAGGAAACGAAACCGAAAGATCGGAGCAACTCCTACCACAGGTGAGTAGTACTTACAATGCTTTCTTGGACTTACAACCGAAGGAGGAAGCTTTAAGGTTTCGGTTAGCTTGGATCTTCAACCTCCCTTGCGCCCACAGACCTTCCTCGACGAGGGAATCACCACCGCAGGTGAAGATCGGCCGGAATAAGCCTTCGCCGGCGCCGGAGGGACCTTCACTTGCTGCTGCGTTTCTCGACCGAGACGAGAAGGCGAAACCGCCGTCGAGAGAGGAAAGAAAAGGCAGATAGGGTTTTTCGGTGAGAAAGGGAAAACTTAATCCCTTTATAACTCGATTTAAATTCTGTTCCAATTACAACTTAAATATACTTCGTTCCCCTTCTTAATCACAAATCAACCGCAGCTCAATTGGTTGGCTAGGTTTGGCTGAGGTTCGGCTTGGGTCGAGGTCGTGGGTTCGAGTCTCACCTTCCACAAATTTTTGGTCAAAACTTCTTTCTTTTTGTAACCATACTAAACGACCTTCAAAAATTGCATAAAAATACTCTAAAAATTTCTAAAAATCTCTAGAATATTTTAAAAGCATTTCCAAATATTTTTATGGACATTTGGAACTCGAAATGGGGAAAATTGGGTCGTTACAATCCCCCATACCTTATAAAAAGTTCATCCTCGAACTTAGAATAGCTCTGGATACTTCTGTCTCATATTGTCCTCCCGCTCCCAAGTGATTTCCTCGTGCTTCTGGTTCTGCCAGACGACCTTCACTAGTGGTACTTCTTTGTTTCTCAATCTCTTGACTGCTCTGTCCACTATCTGTGTAGGTCTGCTCTCATAACTAAGATCCTCTTGGATTTGCACTGACTGAGACTGAATCACTTGGCTCAGGTCATGGAGACACTTCTTTTAGCATGGAGACATGAAATACATTGTGTATTGCTGACATGTCTTGTGGTAAGTCCAGCCTGTAAGCTACTTTCCCAATCCTCTCTATGATCAGGTAAGGTCCTACATAGTGAGGACTTAATTTGCCCTTCTTGCCAAATCTCATCACTCCATTCATAGGAGCGACCTTGAGGACAACTGAATCTCCTACTTGGAATTCCAATGGCCTACGACGTGTGTCAGCATAACTCTTCTGTCTGCTCTGGGCAGTCTCGATTCTCTGTCTGATTTTCTGGATTGCCTGAGTGGTCTCGTCTATCAGCTCTGTTTGAATGCCCAGCTCTACTTCCCATTTCCATTCTGGTATTGGAAGAGGCTAAAGAACTCCTCCTGGTCTCTGATGTTCTACTTTGACCCTCTGACATGTCAGGCAGGTACTGACATATTTAACTACATTTCTTTTGAGTCCTGACTACCAGAACTTCTATTTCACATCTTGGTACATCTTGGAAGAAACAGGATGCATGGAATATGGTGTACTGTGAGCTTCCTCTAAGATCTTCTTTCTCAGTTCCTCATCATTGGGCACGCAAATGCGACTCCCCTGATAAAGAATTCCGCTATCTGTCACTCTAAACTCTGAGTTGTCTTCTTTCTGTATCCCTTGCTTGATCTTCTGGATGTCCGGATCTTCACTTTACTTTCTCTGTATCTCCACAAGCAGTGTAGACTCTAAGGTCAATGTAGAGAGCTGTCCTTCGATAATTTCAAGTCCAAAATCTGACAACTCCTTCTGCAGTGGCAGGGCTAGTGATGACAAAGACATCAGTGATGCACTAGATTTTCTGCTGAGTGCATCTGCCACCTTGTTAGCTTTGCCGGGGTGGTAAAGAATTTCACAGTCGTAATCTTTGACCAACTCCAGCCACCTACGCTGTCTCATGTTTAAGTCCTTCTGAGTGAAGAAGTACTTAAGACTCTGATGATCTGTGAAAATTCTACACTGGACTCCATACAAATAATGTCGCCAGAGTTTAAGTGCAAAAACTACAGCTGCCAGCTCGAGATCATGAGTAGGGTAGTTCTTCTCATAGTCTTTGAGTTGTCTGGAAGCATAAGCTATGACTTTTCCTTCTTGCATGAGTACAGCTCCTAAACCCATCTTGGAAGCATCACTGTAGATGTCAAAACTCTTGTCACTCTGTGGGACAGTCAGAATGGGAGCACTGATCAATCTCTTCTTTAGCTCTTGGAAGCTCTGCTCACATTTGTCTGACCATTCGAATCTCTTGTTCTTTCTGGTGAGGGTTGTTAGTGGAGAGGCTATCCTGGAAAAGTCCTCCACGAACTTCCTGTAGTACCCAGCTAAACCAAGGAAGCTTCTGACCTCTCTGACGTTCTTGGGTCTACTCCAGTTGTTGACCGCTTCCACTTTGGCTGGATCCACTTGAATACCTTCTTTAGAAATAATGTGACCTAAAAATGCCACCTGATTTAATCAGAACTCGCACTTTGAGAACTTAGCATAAAGCTGCTTTTGCTGAAGAGTCTGCAGTACCATCCTCAAGTGCGTGTCATGCTCCTCTGGGGTCCTTGAATAGACCAGAATGTCGTCGATGAATACAATGACAAATTTGTCAAAATATTCTCTGAACACTCTGTTCATTAAGTCCATGAAGACCGCTGGTGCATTAGTCACACCAAAATACATGACTACAAACTTGTAGTGTCCGTATCTGGTTCTGAAAGCTGTTCTGGGTATGTCTCTTTCTTTCACCTTCAGCTGATGGTACCCAAGGCGCAGGTCTATCTTCGAGAATACTGTTGCCCCTCTCAGCTGATCAAATAAGTCGTCGATCCTGGGAAGGGGTACTTGTCCTTAACTGCTGCTTTGCTCAGCGTTCTAAAATCTATGCATATTAGCATGGATCCGTCTTTCTTCTTAACGAACAACTCTGGGGCTCCCCGGGTGAATGACTAGGGCGAATGAAGCCTTTGTCAAGTAACTCCTGTAGTTGTTCTTGTAACTCCTTCAGCTCTGCTGGAGACATGCGATACGGAGCTTTTGAAATTGGACCGGTTCCAAGAACCAATTCAATCTCAAATCCATTCATTTATTGGGAGGTAGTCCAGGTAGATCTGTTGGGAATACCTCGGGATATTCACAGACCACCCAAACCCCCTCTTTCTTACCTTCTTTCTGTTCTTCTACACTTACTTGACTGGGGTCTCTGTTTTCCCACTGTCTTGTCTTCTATCTTGGCTGACTTGAACTCTATAAACTCCTCTTAGTGCTTGTTGGTGATAGAACTCTTCATAGAACTCTAACTGAAAATCTGCCCAGCTCATCTGATCGGCTGCTCTCTTGGTCTTTATCCTCTCCCACCACATACGAGCATCTCCAGACAGGCAGAAAGAGGCGCACTTGACCTTCTCGACTTCTGGCCAGTCAAGAAGCTCCATTGTGCTCTCAAGTGTCTTGAACCAAGCCTGGGCATCCCAAGGCTCAGTCGTGCCTGAGAATCTTTCTGGTTTCAGCTTCAGCCACTGGATAAGGTATGCTTCTTGTCTTCTAGGTGTTGTGGCGACTGCCAGGGCAACCAATAAGACTTCAGTCACCACTGGGGTTTCCACATTAATGGTTGGGGGAGTGGGAGTAGCTGGCTTCTGATTGGCCATTAGATTGGCAATCACTTGCTGTTGTTCTGCTACTTGTCTCTGGAGTTAGGCAACCACTTCAGAGAGATTGGGCTCGGTTGATCTAAGCTCTTCGTTCTCCTGATCTTGGTTCTTAGTACCAGCGGTACGAGGACGTCCTCTTCTTGACATCAAGTCAGGCAGAGGAAAAGAAAACTTACAATTATCACTATACTTTCTAGATATATCTTACTTATACATGATTCTTGACTTTCAACACCTATGAGTAGGTACTTCTAAACATTTCTCTATCCTTTCTAAACATACATAAATATGAATAAAGAAAAGGGAAACTAAATCTTCTATCTTACTTTAGTACTCAAAAAAAACAAGTACTCTATATTGTAGTTAATAATAAGGAAAGCAGAATAAAGAAAGGATTTAAATACTTTCTTACTTGGAGACGGCAAGGATGATGCTGATGTGTGTGTGATGCTGGAGAATGGAACAGTGCTCTGATACCAACTGTAACAAGCACCCTTCTTACTTACTACTCTCTAAGGGCGACCGTTACCTAACTCCTACTCTACTTACTAGTGTCACTTATGCTATTATTAGCGACACTTAGATTTATCACGGTTCAGAGAAATTCCTACCGAAAAATTTCGACAGAGTCTCCCCTGTACCGGTGACCAAATCTATAATACACAAGATATATACACAGCCACATGCGGCTGGATCACAATTTATTCACAACCACGCAGTAATAAATCATATCATAATCAAAAACTAATCTAGCAACATGAACTAAACTCAAGCTCCCAGAATGAAGCATAATAAGCTACAATGCACATCAAACTCAATCATAAACTCATAATTTCATAACAGAAATAAGGAAAATAAACTAGACATAAACTCTAAATAAATAAGTCTTGCTAGTCCCCTCTGGACCTCTCCATAGTTCAGTCACCACACACATCCATCATCACCACCACCCTGTCGCCTCCCTTCATATCTTAGCTTTTCCTTTATCTGCAGTAGGAGGAAAGAAGACAAGATCTATAAGCGAAAACGCTTAGTAAGTACTAATCTATCTCACAAAACTCGAAATGCAATATGAAATGCATAAGTGCTGAAACTGAAATAATAAAGCTATCTGCATGTGCTCATGGTATACAGAAAATGAACAGAATACAAATCATACTCAGTATCAAGCAGGATAATAAGAAACTAACAATGTAAACTTAGAATCAAAGAAAACTAACCATTCTTATTTATTCTAAGCTTGGAACTTATTTCATTTCTTGTATCCTTGTGTTAGAAATTAATCTTTTAATTTCTAGCTTTTACTTTCTTCTTCTCTCTTTCTTCCTTCTTACTTAACTTTTCTTTTCTTTCTTCCTTCTTACTTAACTTTTCTTTTCTTTGTTCCTTCTTACTTAACTTTTCTTTTCTTTGGTTTTCTTTTCTTGGGCCCAGGCCTAGTACCAACTCATGCGCGTTCCCTAATAGGTTGGGTTTGCGAGCCACCAATCCTAGAAGAGCAGACCTCGGTCTACCAGGGCCAAGACCTCGGAAATGGTCACCTGGATTTGTTTAACGACAAGCTCTTGGATGTCGGGTACTAGCCTCTTGCTTGACTTACTTGTTATCTTTCTTATTCTTTTATCTTCCTTATTATCTTTTATTAAAGATTGTGGGAGTCCTTTAAATATACTTAACAAGTATGGGTGTATAATCAACTACCCATGCTATATAACAGAATAAAACAAGTAACTTAAAGCTTATTGATCATGCTATAAGCTAAACTAAAGAAAGCAATTTAACGCCTTTGAATCATACGGTGAAAACATGGCAAAGGATGCTATTTTAGTGCTTCTAAACATGCTGTAAAATCAAGTATGGAATGATTCTAGTCATGCTATAAATAAAGCAAAAGGAAGCTAACTTTGGGCTTTCTAAGTATGCTGTAATAAAAGCAATATATGTAACTCTACACTTTCTATCATGCTGTAGAAACAGAGCATGGAATGCTACTTTAAGGGCTTCTAAACCTGCTATTAGAACATGACAAAGAATACTACTTTAAGGCCTTTAAACATGCTATACAAAATAAGGTAACATGCTACTTTAAACTTCTTAAACATGCTATAAAATAACACAAAGGAAAGCAAATCTGAACTCCCTAAGCATGTTATAAAATAGAGCAAAGGAAAGCTAACTGTATGCTTCAATTTAAAGGCTATTAGAAGCAAATGAACACATATACCATCTGCTACTGTAAGAGAAAAGAGTTGCTACTGTAAAGAACTAAAACATAATGCACAACAAACCCGAATGCATGTATACTGGCAAAATTCTGCACTGTTAGCTTAATAAAATTCTGCATTATCATTTAATACAATCTGCATGCCACACGAAACTAAAGTACCTACAAATAACATGGTACATCAAGGAAGTCTACTAACTGCATGCTAAGAGGCAACCGAAGCTATTCCTAAGGCTGTACAAAACCGAAGCAAGGAAAACAAGCCACTAGACAGCACAAAAGAAGTCTAACCAGACCTACTAATATAGAGCTGTTCCTTTCAAGTTTTACAGGGAAATTATGGCAAGAAATGCTGTAATCTGCATGGTATAAAAACAAACAGCATTGGCAGAACATGCTATCACCTAACTGTATCAGGAAAATTACAGCATAAGTAAGAAATGTTGTAACCTGCTCTAATCTGCATGGTATAAAGAACAAACAGCATTGGCAGAACATGCTATCCAAAAAAACTAAACCTAATCATTCATATTCTTCCTTTATGTCTCACGGCAGAAAGCTAAAAGGACCCAAAAATCTCTACAACATGCTTCGAGTTCAAAATGAACAAAGAACCCGATTTCTCAATCTTAACATGTTGTGCTCGTATAAAGGAGAGGTCAAACTTGCTGTGCCGCCACATACTAAGGTCTAGGGTTCATGCTAGGCCTCGGAAGCAAAGGAAGAATCAAAAAGGAGAATAATTGCACTTATACAAGCTTGCTGTGATGTACAACTATTTGTGCCAAATTGAATCGTAGTCAATTGCAGGAAAACTTAACTGTAACTGAAAAAGCTAAGCACCCTAAGTACTCAATGCAACCTAGGGTTCATGTAAAGCTCACGAAAATCTTCAAATTACAGCCGACGGTAAAGGATGAGCAAATCGATTCTAGGGTTCGTGCAAAGCTTTGGAAACCAGAAATTCAGGAAACAAGGAAACGAAACCGAAAGATCGGAGCAACTCCTATCACAGGTGAGTAGTACTTACAATGCTTTCTTGGACTTACAACCGAAGGAGGAAGCTTTAAGGTTTCGGTTAGCTTGGATCTTCAACCTCCCTTGCGCCCACAGACCTTCCTCGACGAGGGAATCACCACCGCAGGTGAAGATCGGCCGGAATAAGCCTTCGCCGGCGCCGGAGGGACCTTCACTTGCTGCTGCGTTTCTCGACCGAGACGAGAAGGCGAAACCGCCGTCGAGAGAGGAAAGAAAAGGCAGATAGGGTTTTTCGGTGAGAAAGGGAAAACTTAATCCCTTTATAACTCGATTTAAATTCTGTTCCAATTACAACTTAAATATACTTCGTTCCCCTTCTTAATCACAAATCAACCGCAGCTCAATTGGTTGGCTAGGTTTGGCTGAGGTTCGGCTCGGGTCGAGGTCGTGGGTTCGAGTCTCACCTTCCATAAATTTTTGGTCAAAAACTTCTTTCTTTTTGTAACCATACTAAACGACCTCCAAAAATTACATAAAAATACTCTAAAAATTTCTAAAAATCTCTAGAATATTTTAAAAACATTTCCAAATATTTTTATGGACATTTGGAACTCGAAATGGGGAAAATTGAGTCGTTACATTAGATAGCTAACTATGAGTAATGACATGCCTAATAGTAGTGTGTGTGTTGAGGGGGGGTTTGTTGATTTCTCAAGGTCCTGTACGAGGTTGGGTCTGAATTCTGCAGAAATCAGAAACCCAATCGATCAGCCGATCGATTGAGGAGTCCTCAATCGATCAACTGATCGATTGGAAGAAGTCCCCGTGTACAGAATGTCATTGAGTTGATCAGCTGATCGATTGAGGAGCCCTCGATCGATCAGCCGATCGATCGAAACGCGATCTGCCGCGTACAGAGAGCTGATGAGTCGATCGGCCATAGATCGATCAGCCGATCGATCGGGAATTTAAATCCCACGAACAGAGAGCCTCTGAATCGATCTCTGGATCGATTGGCCAGACTGGATCGATCAGTCGATCGATCCAGACAGGGCTTCTGTGCACAGTAGCACGTTGGATCGACCAGTGGATCGATTAAACCACTCCAATCGATCAGCCGATCGATTGGAAAGTCTGATTTCAGCTAGAAGTGTCTGACTTCAGCTTTTGTATCAAATAGAAAGTTTAGGTTCCCTTCCTTAGCATATGTATAACTTTAGAAGTGTATTCTGAATATAAATTTCAGATTTTATAGCAAATAGCATAGAGTTTTAATTAGTTCAGCTTTTCCGCACCGTAATATTCAGTGATAGTCCCAAGAATAGTTTAGCATAATGTAACCCCCGGCCTTACAGCCTAGTCAGTAGATGGCGGGTCGTTACAGAGTGGTATCAGAGCAAGTTCCATACTTCCTCCACACACACATCAGTATTGAACCTGCAGCTTCCAAGTAAGAATACCTCTCACTTTATTTATGTTTTTTGCTTTCATGTTATAGATAACTAAAGCTTGTTTATGTAAGATAACATCTAACATAATAATAGTAGTTATGTACCTATGATTGTATTAGTTATGTGTGTCCTTTATTCTCTAGAAAATGGTACGAGGACGCCCAGCTAGAAAGACACCAGCTACTGAGCCCCAGCATGAGGCAGGCAGCTCAGTGCCTCCTCCAGACCTTGCAGAGGTAGTGGCTCAGTTACAGAGGAAACTAGCTGAACAGCAACAGGAGATAGCCACCTTAAGGACTAATCAGCAGAACACTCCCACTGTCACTCCAGAACCTAACTTAGCAACCCCAGTAGTGATATAGGTTCCACCGGTCCAACCTGCAGCGCTAGTAGCTCCAGCAGCAGGGGCGAGGAGAGAAGCCTATCTGATCCAGTGGCAAAAAATCAAGCCAGAGAACTTCTCAGGCACCAGTGAACCATGGGATGCCCAAGCCTGGTTCAAAACACTGGAGAGTACGATAGAGCTTCTGGACTGGCCAGAACATGAAAAGGTGAAATGCACCTCTTTCTGCCTAACAGGAGACGCACGTATGTGGTGGGAGAAAATTAAAGTGAAGCACCCAGTGAACCAGATGACATGGGCCGACTTCGAGAGAGAATTCTTTGAGGAGTTCTTTCACATGCGGGTCACGAATCGCCACTACGACGAGTTCACTGAATTTCGCCAGGGCAACCTTTCAGTGGAAGAAGCCGTGAATAAATTCAACAGATTGGCTCGTCTATTCCCCGAACTAGTCAGCACTAAAAGATAACGAGTCCGGTTGATGCTCAAAATGTTAAGGCCGGAAATAACAATGAGTGTGACCAGCGGCGTCCATAGGCCGCAAACCACAGAACAACTAGTAAGTAGTGCTCTGACCACTGAGCATTACCAGAATAGCATCAAGCAGCAGAAGCAAGCCTTCTCAGAGTCTAAAGGCCAAGGAGGCTCAGGTACTCAGAAACACCAGGGCCACAACTCTAACTGGAAAGGGAACTCCGGTAACAAACATAAACCAGGGAGTTACCCGAAAGGAGGACCAGCTAGTAAACAGCCTAGTTATCCCAAGTGCTCTACTTGTGGGAAATTCCACCCCGGAGTTTGTCACAAGGGTACACGAGGATGCTTCGAATGTGGCCAGGAAGGGCATATGGCTAAGCAATGCCCGAACAAGACTAGTTTTCCCCTACCACAGCCGATTCAGTACAGAGACAAACCAGCCCAGTTGCACCATATGCAGGCTGCTTTAGATGGTCCACACATCAGCCAAGGCAGACTAGAAGCCCCCTCAGCCACGACGAACGCGAGGATCTACTCACTCACCAGAGAAGACGTAGCGAATGCCTCGACAGTTGTTACAGGTCAGATTAGTATTTTACAGCAAAGTGCAACTGTCTTATTCGATACTGGGGCAACCCATTCTTATATATCCAGGACATTCGTCGAAAAGCTAGCAATATCTCCAGAGGTACTTAGTGGTCAGTTTTTGACAACACTACCTTCGGGAAAAATTATGGTATCCACGCACTGGCTCCGAGCAGTGACAGTCATTATAGCAGACAGAGAGCTTTTTGGTGATCTGATAGTGTTAGATATGGCTGATTACGATGTCATCTTGGGAATGGACTTTCTGATTAAGTATGGTGCCTCCATAGAGTGCCGTAAATAGAGAGTTGTATTCCAACCTGAAGCAGGAGTGCAGTTTGGGTACATCGGAGAACCAAAGAGAAAAATCAAGAAGTTTCTCTTAGCTCTGAAAGCACAGAAACTACTTGATTCAGGATGTACGGGATTCTTAGCACATGTAGTCAATACCAGTCAGGACAAGGACCAAAAGCTAGAGAAGGTCCGAGTTGTATGTGACTACCCAGCAGTTTTCCCTGAGGAGTTACCAGGCCTAGCACCAGACAGGGAGATTGAATTTGAGATAAAACTTATCCCCGGTACAAATCCCATCTCCAAGGCACCCTACCGCATGGCTCTAGCAGAACTGAAGGAACTTAAGGAGCAACTACAGGAGCTGCTTGACAAGGGCTTTATACGCTCAAGTCACTCACCATGGGGAGCGCCTGTATTGTTCGTGAAGAAGAAGGACGGGAGCATGCGCCTGTGTATAGACTATCGAGCACTCAACCAGGTCATGATTAAGAACAGGTATCCTCTTCCCAGGATAGATGACCTGTTCGATCAGCTAAGGGGAGCAGCAGTGTTCTCTAAAGTAGACCTCAGATCGGGATATCACCAGGTGAGAGTTAAAGAAGGTGATATACCCAAGACAACTTTCAGGACCAGATACGAACATTATGAGTTCGTAGTCATGCCCTTTGGTGTGACAAATACTCCAGCTACTTTCATCGACCTCATGAACAGAGTATTCAGAGAATACTTAGATAAGTTTGTTATCGTGTTCATTGATGACATTCTTATCTATTATGAAACTCAGGAAGAACACGCAGAGCACCTGAAGATAGTACTGCAGACCCTTCAACAGAACCAGCTATACGCCAAGTTCACGAAATGTGAATTCTGGCTCGATCAGGTATCCTTTTTGGGTCACATCATCTCCAAGGCTATGAGTAACTGGAAAAGACCTAAGAACGCCAGTGAAATCAGAAGCTTTTTGGGACTAGAAGGCTATTACAGAAAATTTGTAGAGGATTTCTCCAGGATAGTCTCCCCACTAACAGCTCTCACCAAGAAGAACAGAAAATTTCAGTAGACAGAGGACTGTGAGAACAGCTTCATGGAGCTCAAAAGAAGATTGACCAGTGCACCTATTCTGACTTTGCCAGAAAACACAAACAGCTTTGATATTTACAGCAATGCCTCTAAATTGGGACTAGAAGCAGTACTGATGCAAAATGGCAAGATGATCGCCTACGCCTCCAGACAACTCAAGGACTATGAGAGGAACTACCCTACTCATGACCTTGAGCTTGCAGCAGTTGTCTTCGCCCTCAAAATTTGGAGACATTACTTATATTGAGCTCAGTGCAGAGTGTATACAGATCATCAGAGTCTGAAGTACTTTTTCACTCAGAAGGATCTGAATATACGACAGCGCAGATGGCTTGAGCTGGTCAAGAACTATGACATAGACATCCTCTACCATCCAGGAAAGACCAATAAGGTGGCAGACGCACTTAGCAGGAAGTCCAGTGCTACCTTACTATCCCTAGCAGCCATGTCACCGCCCCTACAAAAAGAGATTACATATTTCAGACTCGAACTTATAGTTGGACAGCTCTCTACTATAACGTTAGTATCCACCCTGCTTGGTGACATTCAGACAGCTCAGGATCAAGACCTTAAGATATAGAAAATCAAGCAAGGGATAGCAGAATCAGAAGGTGGAGAATTCAGAGTATCTGATAGTGGGGTATTATATTTTGGTAACAGACTATGTGTTCCGGATCAGGAGGAACTACGGAGGGAGATCCTAGATGAGGCTCACAGGACTCCTTATGTGATGCATCCTGGTTCCACCAAAATGTACCAAGACCTAAAGAGACGTTTTTGGTGGCCTGGGATGAAAAGAGACATCGCTAGATATGTCAATACCTGTCTGACCTGTCAGAGGGTCAAGGTAGAACACCAGAGACCAGGAGGAGTTCTGTAGCCTATTCAGATCCCAGAATGGAAGTGGGAGGATATTTCCATGGACTTCATAGTGGGACTACCCAGAACCATGAATGGTTTTGATGCCATCTGGGTAATAGTCAACAGATTGACTAAATCAACCCACTTCTTAGCTATCAGGATATCCTACTCCATGGAGCAGCTAGCTCAGTTGTATCTCAAGGAGATTGTCAGACTGCATGGAGTTCCATGGACCATCATTTCAGACAGAGACAGTAGATTCACATCACACTTCTGGGAGTGTGTACAGTCAGCGTTGGGCACCAGGTTAAAATTTAGCACAACTTTCCATCCTCAGACAGATGGTCAGACGGAGCGGGTAAATCAGGTACTCGAAGATATGCTCTGAGCGTGTGCCCTAGACTTCAAGGGAAGTTGGTGCAAATATTTGTGTTTAGCAGAATTTACATACAACAATAGCTATCACGCCACTATCGGCATGGCACCCTATGAGGCTCTCTATGGGCAGAGGTGTAGATCTCCAATCTGCTAGTATGAAAGTGGTGAACAAAAGAATTAGAACTTCAGACAGATCTAGTAGAAGATACCACAGCAGTCATACAACAGATCCGCCAGAGGATAGAGACAGCTCAGAGACGCCAGAAAAGCTATGCTGAAACATGGCGTTGACCCTTAGAGTTTTCAGTTGGGGATACAGTATTTCTCCGAGTGGCTCCTATGAAGGGAGTAATGCGTTTTGGGAAGAAAGGCAAATTAAGTCCCAGATATGTGGGACCATACCTTATCACCAGAAGAGTTGGCAAGGTAGCATATGAGCTAGAGCTACCCCAGGAGATGTCAACTATCCATAACGTATTTCATGTCTCTATGCTGAAGAAGCATATCTCAGATGCCACCCAGGTGATTGAGCCCCAGTTGGTACAAGTCCGCGAAGACCTCAGCTATGACAGTCAGCCTATTCAGATAATAGACCGAGCAGTTAAGAAATTACGGAATAAGGAGGTACCATTAGTAAAATTTATTTGGCAAAATCACACAACAGAAGAGGCAACTTGGGAGACAGAAGCTAGTATGAGACAGAAGTACCCAGAGTTATTCTAAGTTCAAGGACGAACTTTTTATAAGGTATGGGGGATTGTAACGCCAGTTCGGATCCTCTGTCCCGAAGATGCCTCTGTCCCGGTGTCCCATTCAGAAAACGACAAAAAAACGTGCCAAACACGTGCTTTTCTCCTTCGCTCTCTGTGCCGTGTAAACACTCGCCGAAGCTTGCTTTTCTCCCGAAGGCAACTCCAAAGCTGTGCCCTAACCCAAACTCCAGCCGACCCCTTTGCTTCCGCCGTCGCCGTCGGGCTCGACGACAGCCATCTCCATCCCCTCCCCAACTCTAAAACCTTTCCTCCCCAGCAACTCCAGCATCTTTGCTTCCGTCGTCGCCGTCGGGCTCGACGACAGCCATCTCCATCCCCTCCCCAACTCTAAAACCTTTCCTCCCCAGTAACTCCAGCAGCCATCCCGACCCCGCTGCTTCCGCCATCGCATTCGGACTCGACGACAGCCCTCTCCGTCCCCTCCCCAACTCTAGCAGCCCGGCGTCTACCTTTCCTCCCCAGCAACTCCAACAGCCATCTCGGCGACTCCAGCAGCTCCGGCTTCCCCTCCCTTCGTCGACTCCAGCAGGATGTATCTCCGGCCTCACAGACGTTGAGGTTGGCAAAGAATATGAAGTTGTTTTTAGCAATTTTGCAGGTATCATTTTTCATCTGCACATCCTGTTTGTTATTTCCAATTTTCTTTCGTCATTTCTTATTTGTCCGTCTACTAGTCAACTTCCTGCAAATTTTGTCTTTCTGAACTTTTTTTTAGATATAAATACATAAGCCTGTAAATGCATCAATCATAGTATGGCAAGTTTGATTCTTCACCTAATCTTGCATCATCAGACTATTTATTAAAAAGCAGAGTCAAATTTGGTGACAAATTTGATGATTTTAGACTAGGTAATCTGGAAAAGGATTCAACGACACTTTCAATCAAGTTTGATTGATTAGCAAACCTCCCAACCTCTCGTTCTATTTACAGAAAAGCAGAGTCAAATTTGGCTATTGAATTACAATAGCAACAAGAGTATGGTTGATTTAACAAATATAATATAGATATGATTTAACCAAAACAAGGAGCATGCTCTTTGTATATATAGGTCAGCTCATGTTGTAGAATTTTTTAACGTTTGCTGTTGATTTTCTAATGATTGTCACTGGTTTTATGAAATGCAGTTTTTATTTTATGTATTGCTTTGATTCATAAGTATAATTTATATGTTATGAATGCTTGATTTAATCATTTAGTGATAGTGAAAATTATGTTGATATCACTTTCAGGGGAGTAAATGCATAAAAATGTATGATTGTTGCTACTTTCAGTGAAGTTTATCAAATTTTTCATAAAAATGTGTGATTTTTTATTACTTATCTAAATTGTTATTGTTTAGTTTAATTTTATCGAATCTAACTTTTTTGAGTATTAGGTTGCTATTGAATGGCGTCATCAAGTAACAACAGCATCAACCATACCAAATTTGAAAATGTACGATGCAGGGACTGTGGACTAAATGCATTGGTGCTAGTCTCTAGATCAATCAAGAACCCAGGAAGATTATATTATGGATGTAAGCAGCATGGATGGTTAAAGTGGGTGAGATCTGATGTTGTACTAAATGAAGACACCAGTGCTATACATTTTAGGATGTTGTCAAGAGTGGAGTCAAGGATAGGAAGGGAACACATTACTTATCTTGGACATAATATGGGAAATTGGAATGTACCGCATATGGTCTGGATATTAGTAATAGTAAACTTAATTCTTTTGGCTGTATACTTGTTTTGTTTGTTAGTTGGTCTGGTTAAGTAGTGCTAGTGATGTAATGTATAATTATGAATGATGTTGACATTTTTATTTTTTTTGTTTATGAATGGATATTAATTATGTATCATTACTTCAGTTAGTTTTGTATATCAGCAAATGATGTCAACATTTGTAATTGATGAGATTTGTTCCGTATATGCATTTGTAACAATCTTAAGATTTGTTTCTTTAATATTCGATAATGAACTAAAAATATTGTTGTTTTTTTTTTTGCCCATCTTCTTTTCTGCGTTGTTACAATTAAATCTCTCATCTCTGCTGAGATGATGTAAGTGCCAATTTTTATATGCAACAATTGTGTGTTGTTACAAATTTCTTCTCATTTTATTTCTACCTAAATTTCTTCACGTCCTTATTTACATAAAATACTTGCCATGGAGATTGTACTCATGATAGGAAAACAACTTGCAACTCTGTAAGTCTCTAAGAAAACCAGACTACAACATAGTAGATAACACCAATCCCAATCAATCCCCAGAAGCCACAGCTCCTTTTTAAATACACGAATCTGCATAACACTCACTAAACCAAATATTTGGAAAGAAAAACCCACCTACATCAAATATTCAAATTATAGCAACATTTCCACGGACAAAGAAGCTCCACCGAAACACTAGCTTATCTCTAGAAACGAAAACCACACTCATAGAAATTTCTCCATTTTCAAGCAAAATCGAACATGTGCATCAGAAACTAGCTCCCAGATTTGTAATGATACACACCAAAGAGAATGCCCATATGAAAGCCAGCAGCAACCATCAACGATACGAGATCACTCCCAACGGAGAAACCCAAAGTGAATAATGATTCCCCCCAACACCTTTCTACAAACAGAGCAAACCTTCGTAAAAAGTAAACTCATAGAAACAATCTCCCAACCAACACTAAAACCCAGAAACTACCATGATTCCAGATTTTCCAAAAAATCACTAAACATCAATTCAAACATCACTGTGCACAACGCAGTTACAATATTGCATGAATATCATAGGAAGAGGAGCTCCATAAGAAACCCACACATAATGATCACACAAAAGAAGAGAACACCAGAAAATCAGTGAATATATTCCTCCCATGTCCAAATAGAACATTTCATAAAGGTCCAAAATGAGAAGAAAACAAACTAGGAACCAGACAAAACCACAGAGTCCTCCAGCAAGCATAGTGAACCTACACAGAAAAAGAAGACCAGCAAAAACTAGCCAGGTTTACAAGATATGGTAACCACAAAAGTTCCAAAAAATATGCAGCACATGAGTTTTGAGGAGCTTGCTTCATTACATATTTGTTTGTATTCCATTGTAACTTGATGCCGACGATGCCTATATTGACATCAATCACTCTTTATGGTGTTCTTTAGTTGATGTGCATTCCATTGTAGCAACATCCACACCATTGAAGCACCTGGAGAGAAAAAAAAACAAGTAAAGCCATGTAAGTTTTATCAAATATCATATATATAACATGAAAAGATACTAGAACTAGTGAAGTTTGATAAGCAGCGCATACTATACTATCACAATATTAGTGATGACATATTATTATCCTCATGTGCAATGTGCAAGTCTACTAAACATGGCAGATAGAAATTTAACTCACCCTCTCATGTGCATGTATACTAGAAATAAAGTAACGATAAGCAAATTGCTATCAATTTACCAGATTTCAAACTGTGCTAACAAGGTGTTAACAATAAATGTTTAAAACATGGTTAAAAATGGTACAACAATGGTGTAAACATGGTTAAAAAGCATACTGATACAACAAATTTAATCTTATTACAAATGGTTAAAAAAACAACAAAGGTGTAAACATGGTTAATTTCTTACCATCCTTCCCGATTATTTGTCTGAAAATAATCATTATCAGAGTGAACCTGAGATAGTTGTGTTGACAAAAGTGGTGGAAATTGAGTTTCGGCCATACTCAAACCTTCAACACAGCTATAATTTGTAGGCTAAAACAATAAAATATAGTTTTATAAAGTGATAACATAATTATTTTAGTTAACATACTAAAGTAACCCTTAACTTGATTGATCATCCGTTGACATTCTACACTTGGCATGCTCGATATACTTTCATAATGCTCTTCTACATCCTGTTATAAAAAAAATAGAATGATTTAATTCTATATACTTTCTCAAATGTAACGACAAAAAATAAACAACACTTTAGTAAGAATGAGGATGAAACCTTAACAATTGTTGAAGATTGGTTGGTTCTTCTTACTGCTTTCCTTTTCTTTGAAATTTTATCTAAGCCACCTTTCAACCTCTTACCTGAAATTGTTTTCTTCTTTGTTTTAATTCCTTTGACTCCAAGAGAATTTCCTTCACCTATTTCGAACTCTCTTTCAATTGAGTGTTGGGCAATTGGTTCATTAACTTGTAACCTCTCATCCACCATCTTAAACATACTCAACAAACCATCTTTAACAACCTTGTAAGTGTCTTCCCTCTCCGCTGCCTTGGTAACCAATTGAACATACAACCCACTTAATTCTTTATATCGCAAATTGGTGCAAGCTTTTGGATCCAAACTATCTTTGTTTGCAATTAAATCAATAACACCAATGTATCCATCTTTTGCTTTTCGTGTCCACCTCTTCAATATATACTCACTTGGGATCTTCATGATATTTTTCATTGCAAATATTTTCAAAATATGAGAACAAATAATCCCAGCAAAATCATATTTTCTACAGCTACACTCAATTTTTTGACCCGATGAATCAAGTGTCACTATATGATGGTAACTCTTTTTGTAAGAAGTAACTTTATATTTTGTATGTGATCCAACATCTTCACAAATTTCTACACTAGAATCATGAGATTTGTACCACTCTTGTTCAAAAAACTTGTATACCTCAGGAGTATAAATACAACTTGCATGCTTTAAAATTTGAATTTGATACAATAAACATGGAACACTTGTATTTGATTTAAAATCAGCTTTTAACTCCTCATATCGACGATCATCAAGCAGTCTTTGGAAGTGATTGAAAAAGTCTAAAAACTTGTGTTAATAAGTGACGTATCTTTTCACAATACTATTCATGCTCTCACTTCTTTGGGTTGTAGTCATATCCGCACAAAACATTTGTCGCCCATAAACTAAAGCTCATTTTTCCTTTATGCGAAATAGACGTCTCAACCAATCATTGTCTTCAAGTGTATACTTGGTCAACAGTATGTTCCAAGCTGAAATAAAATCTTCCTCTTCATCAAAATCATATATACATGAGGCAAAATCTTTAATAAACTCTTTGAACTGAGAAAAAACTCTACTCAAATGTATTGCAGCATTTTGATAAATGTGCCAAATACACAAATGATGATGTGTTTTAGGCCATCTGGAAGCTAAAGCCTTTGCCATTGTTGCATCTTGATCTGTAAGAATAGTTATTGGTTTTTTCTCACACATAGCCTTGGTAAATGTATCAAACAACCATTCAAATGTCAAAGATGTTTCATCATATAATAAAGCTGCACCAAAAATTATGGATTGCTTGTGATGATTAACACCTACAAACAACGTAATTGGGCGACCTTCATTATTCTTCCTGTAGGTTGTGTCAAAGCAAACAACATCTCCAAAATATCCATAATCAGCTCTCATCTTAGCGTCACACCAAAAAATATTAGTTATCAAATCATCTTCATCAACTTGAATTGCATAAAAAAAATTGGGATCATCGAACTGCATTTTCTGCAAAAACTCCAATACACCTCCTGTATCACCAACTCTCATATTTCTTGTTCTTTTGGATCGCAAGTAGTTTTTGTAATCTTCAGGAATAAAACCTAAATTCTCTCTCCCACCTACTTGTCTCACCATAAGATCATGAGATGCTTTTGGGGGGATTCCCACATCACTTGCCATCTCAATCTGTATCGCCGCAGAAGAAGATATATTTCTATGACATCTGTAGAGGTGAGTTTTGTTTAGACTTGAAAGATAATGATTATGCTCTTTAACAAATTGCTCCACAGTCAAGTTGCCATTATTTCAACAACTAATCTTCATTTTAGCCTCACAACCAAATCTTGTTTCAGGACGACTTGATTTCACATAAATATCTCGTTTGTCTTTTCCCCTTTTGCCTTGTGCACTACAACAAAAAATTCTGTCAACTAATTTACCCGATTTATCATTGTGGCTTTTGCTCCTTCTTACACCAAATCCAACTTGTTTAGCATATTTCAAATAAAATTCATAGGCTTCCTCTTCTGTCTTAAATTCCATACCGATATTTGGTATCAATTCTTCTGTGATAGATTGGTCAGAACTCATCAATAACATGGTAGAGTCCATATCCTCATTAATAACATCAAACTCATCATTCTGACAGTCTTGGTTTACATCAAAACTCAACCTACGACAACTTGTAAATTCAACCAACGACAACTCCATGATAATTACAATTAGGCCTGAAAAAAAACAACCAACCAAGAAATGTATATTCATAATATTAGGTGCAAAAAGAACTCATGTAGTACCAAGAAAATGAACTGGAGCAACCACCAAAGGTTATTAGGTGCTGTGTTTGGCTGAAATGATCTAATTACAGTCCATTAAGCCATGTTTAATCAATTTAACAATCCCTAAACCTCTAAAGCGCTTGGGTAGTATTTAAGGATAAAGGCATGCAGTAGCAATGCAATAGTAACATATTAAAATTTCCCACAACAAACTATCTAAACAACAGCAATTAAAATTGGAACTGCAGTCACCTCGATATTATAGCAATTAATTCAATAGCCAAATTTGACTCTGCTTTTCTGTAAATAGAACGAGAGGTTGGGAGGTTTGCTAATCAATCAAACTTGATTGAAAGTGTCGTTGAATCCTTTTCCAGATTACCTAGTCTAAAACCATCAAATTTGCCACCAAATTTGACTCTGCTTTTTAATAAATAGTCTGATGATGCAAGATTAGGTGAAGAATCAAACTTGCCATACTATGATTGATGCATTTACAGGCTTATGTATTTGTATCTAAAAAAAGTTCAGAAAGATCGGAGATACATACCTGCTGGAGTCGATGAAGGGAGGGGAAGCCGGAGCTGCTGGAGTCGCCGAGATGGCTGCTGGAGTTGCTGGGGAGGAAAGGTAGACGCCGGGTTGCTGGAGTTGGGGAGGGGACGGAGAGGGCTGTCGTCGAGTCCGAATGCGACGGCGGAAGCAGCGGGGTCAGGATGGCTGCTGGAGTTGTTGGGGAGGAAAGGTTTTAGAGTTGGGGAGGGGATGGAGATGGCTGTCGTCGAGCCCGACGGCGACGGCGGGAGCAAAGATGCTGGAGTTGCTGGGGAGGAAAGGTTTTAGAGTTGGGGAGGGGATGGAGATGGTTGTCGTCGAGCCCGACGGCGACGGCGAAAGCAAAGGGGTCGGCTGGAGTTTGGGTTAGGGCACAGCTTTGGAGTTGCCTTCGGGAGAAAAGCAAGCTTCAGCGAGTGTTTACACGGCACAGAAAGCGAAGGAGAAAAGCACGTGTTTGGCACTTTTTTTGTCGTTTTCTGAATGGGACACCGGGACAGAGGCATCTTCGGGACAGAGGATCCGAACTATTGTAACGCCTGAAAATTCTCAAAATAAATTTTAGAAATATTCTATTTTTTTTTAGAATTTTAGAATATTTTTATGGAATTTTATGAATAGCCGAAGTAGCAAAATTAAATAAAAACATAAAACAGCTTAAGCGGGAATTGAACCCGAGACCTATTAGACCCTACAAGTTATAGATGACTCTAGTAACCAAGGGCCCCAGTAGGGGTGTGCTGAAAGGAAAGGAGAGCGATTATATTTAAGGTTTAGTTGGGGTGTATTAATCACTTAATATAAATAGGAAATTTAAGAGGGAATTTATTATTCTTGAACGACAACTTTTCTCACCCTCAAACCCTCACCGTTGCCTCTCTCTCTTCCTCACCCTCTCAGCGCACAAACCTAAGAAGACCTAGGGTTCCATCCCTAGGGTCGTAGGAGCACCATTCAGCGACGTCTCTGATACGAGGATGCTCCCCTCCGCGAGAAGGAAGCGTAGACGTAAGAGGATCGCCGAAACGATCTTCTTCTCCGGAAACCTAGCGATCGGATTGTAAGAAAACTTAGCGCAGGATGTAAGTAACCCCTCACCTGCAGTATAAGTAGCTAATCACATGCTTTTGTGCTCTTAGTTCGCATTTATATTCTTAGTACAGCCACACGCAGAGATAGAGCACACCAGGTGCTCGATAAAATGACTAGTATAGCTATATGCTACAGTAGACATTTTTAATAGTTCAGTTAAATGCCATGGATGTAATTTAATAGCATACATGGTCTTGCTTCAGTTATATGGGACTACGGTCCAATGGGTGGGCTCTCATAGTCGCCTCTAGGTTCAGATAATCTAGTCAGACAAGACAAAATAATTAGATTAAAAATCAGTATTTTACTTTATCAGTGACACTGTACTGGACTTCAGTTGTCCTTAGGTTGGGCTCCCATAGTCGTCCCTAGGTTTAGATAACCTAGTAACCCTACTAGATTAGGGACTTGCTACCTCGGGCCTAGTTAGGGACGTGCGCACAGCAAGTACAGTTATCGGGCCCATCAGCAGCATGTTTAGTATTTTTTATCTATTTATGAAAATAGTTTTCAAACCTCACAACCATATATGTGAATACAGCTTAGCTTCAGTTTAGTTTTCTTAGTGTTATAACACATAGCCTAGTTTATGTATCGATTTAGTTAGCTTGTTGATACAATGAGTAGCCTTTTGTTCAGTAATTGTTTAGCATGATTTAATTGTCCATATGTCATGTTTTAGCATTTTCAGCATGTATTTCAAATAGCATCTTTTGGAAGCATGATCTTATCGAATGCATGTTTTGTGAGGTAGATGGTTTCTTACTAAGCTCCCAAGCTTATAGTTTCCTTTTTCCTTATACTGCAAAAAAAGGTAAAGGGAAGATGGATTAGCGGAGGCTGGAGGGCAATGTGATAAAGATGTGTGTGAGAAGGAACTTGGAATAAAGACCCTTGGAGACTAGCAAGTCTAAAGACTTATTATTTCTTATAGTGTACTTTTCCGCACCTTTAGATGTTTAAGTGTCTTGAATTATGAAAGTTATGCTTAGATTACTCATTGTCTGGATATTAGATAGCTAACTATGAGTAATGACATGCCTAGTAGTAGTGTGGGGGGGGGGGGGGGGGGGGTTTGTTGATTTCTGAAGGTCCTGTACGAGGTTGGGTCTGATTTCTACAGAAATCAGAAACCCAATCGATCAGCTGATCGATTGGAAGAAGTTCCCGTGTACAGAACGTCATTGAGTCGATCAGCTGATCGATTGAGGAGCCCTCGATCGATCAGCCGATCGATCGAAACGCGATCTGCCACGTACAGAGAGCTGATGAGTCGATCGGCCATGGATCGATCAGCCGATCGATCAGGAATTTCAATCCCGCGAACAGAGAGCCTCTGAATCGATCTCTGGATCGATTGGCCAGACTGGATCGATCAGCCGATCGATCCAGACGTGGCTTCCGTGCACAGTAGCACGTTGGATCGACCAGTGGATCAATCAAACCACTCCAATCGATCAGCCGATTGATTGGAAAGTTTGATTTCAGCTAGAAGTGTCTGACTTCAGCTTTTAGATCAAATAGAAAGTTTAGGTTCCCTTCCTTAGCATATGTATAACTTCAGAAGTGTATTCTGAATATAAATTTCAGATTTTATAGCAAATAGCATAAAGTTTTAATTAGTTCAGCTTTTCCGCACCGTAATATTCAGTGATAGTCCCGAGAATAGTTTAGCATAATGTAACCCCCGACCTTACAGCCTAGTCAGTAGAAGGCGGGTCGTTACATTTCCAACCATTGGAAAAATATTTGCAAAAATTTATCTTTTACAATTTCCTTAATTTTAAATATCTCTGTGAAAATATAACTTTCAAATTTATTTTTGGCAAGTATTTTGAAAAATATTTTGAAAACTAACTATCAAAAGTTGCTTAGACTTTCAAAAGTTACCCTAACAACCAACCTTGAAAAATTAGTTTGCATCACCTCTTTGAAAAATTACATTTTCTGAAACACTTAATTATGTCTTTTAAATATTATTGTTGGTGTAAAAATCTAATTAAGAGTAACCTTAAGTTTATATCCTTTTAATGTGTGCCAAAGGGGGAGAGTGATCTTAAGTTAGAAAAGTTAAAGGAAGAGAGTTATCTTAAGTTAGAAAAGTTAAAGGAAGAGAGTTATCTTAAGTTAGAAAAGTTAAAACATTTCTAATCTCTCAAACTTTGAGAATTAACCCTTAAAGACCCAAGCCTAACTTAAGAAAATTGTCAAACATCAAAAAGGGAGAGATTGTTGGTGCAATCTGTTGGTTGCTACTCGGAAAACCTAGAGGTTCCACTGTACAAAATTTTGTACAAAGGTCTGAACCTTTTCCTAGCTACCATGTGTTCTTTTAAATTAAATTTTGGATCGCCTGCGGAACTTAACACGTTTGATCCAAAACTTAATCTATTCGTTCTTTTAGGTTTTGACTTGGGTCTCCTGCGGAACTTAACACGTTCGACCCAAATCACCTTAAGTTATTAATTCCATTAAATATTAATTTCCATAATTGGTTCCCAGTACTGACGTGGCGAGGCACATGGCCTTCTTGGATATGGGAGCAACCACCACCGACTAGACAAAACCTTTTATGGAAAGCTAATATTTAATTTCCTAAAATAACTTTAGGTTAACCGAAAAGAACAATCAAATCACAAGGGAAAAAAAACAAAACAAAAGAACACAACATCGAAAAACATATTCGAAATACTAGAATCACATGCCTCTTGTATTTGGTATTATTTCCAAAAATAACTAGTATGATGTGGAAAGAAAAATTACTAGTTATACCTTTTAGAAAGACCTCTTGATCTTCTACCGTATTCCTCTTCTAACCTCGGACGTTGTGTGGGCAACGATCTTCCGAGATGAGAAACCACCAAAGCACCTTCTCCTTTCTTCAAATTTCGCCAAGCACAAAGCTTCCAAAAGATGAAGATCTTTTCCACCAACCAAGCTCCTAGGGATATAAGCTTTTCTCTCCTTCTTCCTCAAGCTAGATCCGGCCACCAATTAAAACTCCATGAGGATGAAGAGGTTCGGCCACAAAGAGAAGAAGAAGAGAAGAAGGAAGGGCCGGCCACACCACCAAGGAAAAGAGGGAGAAAATAGAATAGAGTCATTAGCCTTGAAGCCTCCTCTACCCCCTCTTTTATAATCCTTGGTCTTGGCAAATAAGGAAATTTAATTAAAAACTTCCTTAATTCTTTTGCCATGAAAAAGAAAAATTAATTAATTAAAAATTAATTTCCTTTTTACAACTTATTTGGCCGGCCACCTTCAATCCACAAATCAAGGAAAGTTTTAATTAAAACAAAAATTAAAACTTCCTAATTTGTTTCTAGAAATTTATAAAAATTTCTCCAATAATTTTATCCCTTCATGATTGGTTAATAAAAAGGAAATTTTATAAATTAAAATTTTTCTTTTAAACATGTGGATAAAAAGAAAGTTATCTCTAAAAATTAAAATCTCTTTTAATCTACAAATAAGGAAAGATATCAAATCTTTTCTTAATCTTTTGAAGAAACTTATAAAAGAGAATATTTAATTTTAAACTCTCTTTTAAATCATGAACATGATTAAAAAGGAAAGTTTTCTTAAAATTTAAAATCCACCTTAAATCAACAAATAAGGAAAGATTTCAAATTTTAAACTCTCTTTTAAACATGTAGATGATTTACAAATAAGGAAAGTTTTTACCAAAAATTAAAACCATCCTTTTAAACTACAAATAAGGAAAGAGATTAATCTCTTCTCTTAATCTTTTGTAGAAAATTATAAAAGGAAATTTTTAATTTTTAAACTTTCTTTTAAAATCATGATATCCACATAAGAAATAATTTTAATAAAAATCCTTTTTAATAATCTAGTGGCCGGCCACCTAAGCTTGGGACCCAAGCTTTGGCCGGCCACCTTCATGGCTCATCCACTTGGTCTTGGCCGGCCCTAGCTTGGGTTCCAAGCTAGCTTGGCCGGCCCCATTGGATGGGTAAGAAGGTGGGTATGCGGTGGGTATAAATCTCTATATACTAGAGGCTACGATAGGGACCGAAAGGAGGAATTGGTTTTGGTCTCCCGATAAAATTAAGCATCCCGTGTTCGCCCCGAACACACAACTTAATTTTATCAATAATAATTCATTCCACTAGAGAACTATTATTGAACTACCGCACCAATCCCAAATTACATTTTGGGCTCCTTCTTATTATGAGTGTGTTAGTCTCCCTGTGTTTAAGATAACAAATGTCCACTAATTAAGTAAGTTACTGACAACTCACTTAATTAATATCTTAGTCCAAGAGTAGTACCACTCAACCTTATCATCATGTCGGACTAAGTCCACCTGCAGGGTTTAACATGACAATCCTTATGAGCTCCTCTTGAGGACATTATCAACCTAGTATCTCTAGGACACAGTTTCCTTCTATAATCAACAACACACACTATAAGTGATATCATTTCCCAACTTATCGGGCTTATTGATTCATCGAACTAAATCTCACCCATTGATAAATTAAAGAAATAAATATCAAATATATGTGCTTGTTATTATATTAGGATTAAGAGCACACACTTCCATAATAACCGAGGTCTTTGTTTCTTTATAAAATCAGTATAAAAGAAACGACCTCAAATGGTCCTACTCAATACACTCTAAGTGTACTAGTGTAATTATACGATCAAGATAAACTGATACCTAATTACACTCGACCTTCTAATGGTTTGTTCCTTTCCATTTTGGTCGTGAGCTCTATTTATAATTTATAAGGTACTGATAACATGATCCTCTGTGTGACACCACACACCATGTTATCTACAATATAAATTAATTGAACAACTACATTTATCACAAATGTAGACATTTGACCAATGTGATTCTTATTTCTAGATAAATGTTTATACAAAAGCTAGGCTTTTAGTATACACTCTAACAATCTCCCACTTATACTAAAAGACTATGCTGCCATACATCTAATTCCCATCCTTCAACATGCCCATCAAAAGCTCTTGCCTTAAGGACCTTAGTGAAAGGATCTAGGTCATCACCGATGCAATCTAGGCGGCAACAACTTCTCCTCATTTATGATTCCTCGTATTGGGTGGTACTTGCGCTCTATGTGTTTACTTGCCTTATAGACTTATGGTTTCTTGAGTTTGCTCTGCACCAACATTATTACAATAAATTGTAATAATTTTGGACAAACCGAAATCATATCTAAGTCTATCTTGAGGTTATTGAGTCATTCGGCTTTTATGGCTACCTCGAGGCTTGCCATATACTAAGCTTCTATGGTGGAGTTCAGAAAAACACCTATGCTTATCACTCTTCCATAGTTATGACTTTACCTCCTAAAGTAAACACAAAACCCTGAGGTTGACTTATTATTGTCCCTATCCGATTGGAAGTCAAAATCCATGCAACCCACAAGGACTAAATTAACTGCCTTGTAAGCTAGCATATAATCTCTAGTGCCTCTAAGGTACTACAATATATGCTTTTCTGCAGTCCACTGTCCTTGTCCAGGCTTACTTTGATATCTGCTAACTATGCCCTTGGCAAAACAGATTTCTAATCTCGTGCATAGCATACATTAGGCTTCCAACAGCCGTAGCATAAAGAACTGCCTTTATTTCCTTTATCTCCTTTGATGTCTACATAGACATATCTTTAGATAAAGTTACTCCATCCTGAAAAGGTAAGAAACCTTTCTTGGAGTTTTGTATGCTTTAAAACGAGCAAGGATTTTTCCGATGTATGAAGCTTGGGATAAGTAAAATATTCTTTTCTTGCGATCCCTTATTACTTTGATCTCAAGAATATATACATTCTCCCAAGTCCTTTATATTGAATTGTTTGGACAACCATACCCTTACTTCTGACAACATTTTGATATTGTTTCCAACTACCAAAAATGTTATCTAAGTATAGTACAAGAAATATCACCACGTTTCCATCACATCTTTTGTATACACAAGACTTATCCGGTTACTAAATCCATAGATCTGGATTACTTTGATAAACTGGATGTTCCAAGACCTTGAAGCTTTGCCTCAGTCCATAGACTGATTGAGCTTGCACACAAGATGCTCTTAGCCCTTTGCAATGAACCCTTCTGGTTGCTTTATATAGATGTTTTCTTCAAGACTTCCATTAAGGAATGCTGTCTTGACATCCACTTGCCAAATAGATAAAAGAATCCGAATAGACTTAAGCATGGCTACCAGTGAAAAAGTTTCCTTTTTCATCTAGCCTTGCTTTGAAGGTTTCTACCTTCCTGTCTATCCCTCTTTTCCTATTATAGACCTTTTACACCCAAAGGCTTTTACACCACTTGGTGGTTCTACAAGCTTCCAGATTTTATTAGAATACATATATTCTAATTCTATTATTCATTACTCTTTGCCAAGATGCTGCATATTTATCTTGGAGTGCTTCGTCATATGTCCGGAGATAAGGTTTATGTCCTTCAGGGATCGAGTCCAAAAACTCTCCCAAAACATGACCTATTTAGGTTGCCTAACAACCCTCCCACTACGACAAGGCACTTTCTGCAATTGTGTATCATTTGTGATACGTGTTGCAGTTTTCTTGTGGTATCTCATCTTGTACAGTTGGTACTAGGTTAGACATGTCCTTTATTATTTCCTTAAGAACAAATTTACTTATGAGCACGTGGTTCATTATATAGTCCTTTTCTAAAAATCAGTCATTGATGCTAACAATGACTTTCTGATTTTAAGACTATAAACCTACTTTTGTTTATCTAGGATAACTTACAAACAAGTGAACTCCTATCCAACTTATCATTGTCTCTCATATGTGCTAGATTACCCGAATCCGAATATGCTTCAAAATAGGTTTTCACCTATTCAGCAATTCTATATGAGTAGAGAGTTCTAACTTGGAAGGTACTATGTTCACTTTCGTTTCAGAGTTTATCCTTAAAACAAATTTGGTAATTTTCTGAATAACTCATCATCTATCTAATTATTCCATAAGAGTCCTTTACCTTCTTTCTACTACACCATTCCATTGGAGTGTACCAGATGCAGTTAGTTGGGATTGAATCCCTACTCGATAAATGACTCCTAAATTCTCCCAAGAGGTACTTGCCACTACGATCTTACCGTAGTGTCTTGATATTTTACTTTGTCGTTTCTCCACATCGCCTCGTACTCTTTGAACTAATCAAAGCACTTAGACTTGCGGCACATCAAGTAAATATATCCGTATCTCAAATAGTTGTCTATAAAATAGATAAAATATTTGAAACAACCTCTTGCCTGGATGCTCATAGGATCACACAAATCAGAATGAACCAATTCCTATATATCTTTGGCTCCATACCCCTTAGACTTAAAAGCTCCTTGGTTATTTTCCTTCCAAGTAAGACTCGCAGGTTGGAAAGATTTCCACTACTAATGAACCCAAAAGTTCATCAGCTAACAATGAATCCTACTCAAGTATAACCTAGCTTTTAGATGTCAAAGATATAATTGGTTCATTTCCGAAGGTTGCTTTCTCTTAAAATTAGAAGATGTGTTACTAATTTCCATTTGTTGCATTGTGGGAGTTATTGGATTATAAATTGTCAACCATCATACCAGAATAGATAACTTCCCTATTTTTCTTGATAACAACTTTGTTATCAAAATAGACACAATATCTATAATAGTTTAGAAACTGAAGTCAGGTTCTTTCTAAACTTGGTACGTAAAGATAATTACTTAAAATCCATATTTTATTCTTATCAAAGGATAAACATCTCCCACTGCAATAGCTACCACTTTTACAGTAGTGCCCATGTGGACGGTGATTTACCTTTCATTTAGTTGTCGGGTTTCCTGGAACCCTGCAATGAATTGCAGACATGATTAATGGCATCTTGTATCTACACTCCAGGTTCTGGTGGATAACACCACTAGACATGTTTCAACTAATGAATTAAATACACCTAAATTGTTCTTAGTTCTAAGAAGACAGTCTACCTTAATGTCCAAGTTCTATTACAATTGGGACTACTAAGTCTTTTTCTATAGTATATCAGCTAGGGTTTGACCATCTTCCTAAGAATCACAAAAATATTTGGTTAAGACCAACTCCTTAAAAAATCCCCATGAATTTTGTATGCCACGTTAGTGTGGACGTATACAAATTCAAAGAGGAAATTTTATCATTTAATTTTATTATCTCGTCAACCTTACTTTATGACAAATAAAATTAATAGTTGGTCTATCTTTAATCAAATATTTGGTCAAGACTCTAAATTTAAAATAATATTGATTCCTCTAACAATACTATTTAAATTTACCAACACCTCAAAACACCGTGAATTTTGCATGCCACGTTAGTGTGGACGTATACAAAATCAACATTTGTAAGAGGAGGGTTTTACCCATTAACTATCTTGTCAACGTAACTTTATGACAAATAAAATTATCTCAAACACCATTAATTTTGTATGCCACGTTAGTGTGAACGTATACAAAATCAATCATTTGTAAGAGGGGTTTTAACCCTTTAATTTTATTATCTTGTCAACCTAGTTTTATGACAAATTAATAGTTGGTTTCATTTGGTCACACAAATAATAGCAGTGACTCGATGGGAGGATACTATTAGATGTGTCTAAGTGTATACCATTACTTGACACTAAGTCCATTAATAAGATTATGCCCCTTCCGTTGGGGAAGATCACACGCTCTTAATTAACTTCCTATAGTCATCCAAAAATGGAAGTCTGTTCTAGTGATCCACAAACAAGCTCATCCGTTATGGAGGAAGGCACTCAGAGCCAACGCGCAAGCTTGTTTGCATCACTTACAAACCAGTAATGGAGACCATGGGATTTACTTAAAATCCCTCTCCCACTTAGTTATTTATAAATGAGGAATTTTAACTATGCTAGCCTACTAAACTTGTAAACTAACATGCACACACAGCACAATATAAAAGCAATAAATAGAAAAATCTAATTTTCAACTATTATGGCTTTTATCTCTGGTTATCCTCCGTGTGTTGTCATCCCAAGCTGCTGCCATATTTGGCCAACGCCACATCCATCTTGCTCCTAGTTCCGCTGCGCCTCTGGTCCTTAGAAGGTTCCACGCTTTGCAAGATTCGATCCGCGACATAAATAGAATTTTACATTTTGATCCTATATTCCATAAAAGGAATGTACATGTATCTAGATCAAAAATAAAATCCTAATAAATCTAAATACAGCTCCTGCTGTATTTTAATACAATCATGCACACACATATAAATGCCCTTGACATGTCCAAGGGTCCAATCACACACATAATACTATAAGCCATAATAGTTGGATCCTGCATCCACAAAGTTAGCACACCCTACTATTATCCTGCCTAAATTATGTATGACATGTGCATAATTAAACTAATACCAAATACACAGAGGCAAAACCCTAGCTCTGATACCAATTGTTAGTTGCTACTCGGAAAACCTAGAGGTTCCACTGTATAAAATTTTGTACAAAGGTCTGAACCTTTTCCTAGCTACCATGTGTTCTTTTAAATTAAATTTTGGATCGCCTGCGGAACTTAACACGTTTGATCCAAAACTTAATCTATTCGTTCTTTTAGGTTTTGACTTGGGTCTCCTGCGGAACTTAACACGTTCGACCCAAATCACCTTAAGTTATTAATTCCATTAAATATTAATTTCCATAATTGGTTCCCAGTACTGACGTGGCGAGGCACATGGCCTTCTTGGATATGGGAGCAACCACCACCGACTAGACAAAACCTTTTATGGAAAGCTAATATTTAATTTCCTAAAATAACTTTAGGTTAACCGAAAAGAACAATCAAATCACAAGGGAAAAAAAAACAAAACAAAAGAACACAACATCGAAAAACATATTCGAAATACTAGAATCACATGCCTCTTGTATTTGGTATTATTTCCAAAAATAACTAGTATGATGTGGAAAGAAAAATTACTAGTTATACCTTTTAGAAAGACCTCTTGATCTTCTACCGTATTCCTCTTCTAACCTCGGACGTTGTGTGGGCAACGATCTTCCGAGATGAGAAACCACCAAAGCACCTTCTCCTTTCTTCAAATTTCGGCCAAGCACAAAGCTTCCAAAAGATGAAGATCTTTTCCACCAACCAAGCTCCTAGGGATATAAGCTTTTCTCTCCTTCTTCCTCAAGCTAGATCCGGCCACCAATTAAAACTCCATGAGGATGAAGAGGTTCGGCCACAAAGAGAAGAAGAAGAGAAGAAGGAAGGGCCGGCCACACCACCAAGGAAAAGAGGGAGAAAATAGAATAGAGTCATTAGCCTTGAAGCCTCCTCTACCCCTCTTTTATAATCCTTGGTCTTGGCAAATAAGGAAATTTAATAAAAACTTCCTTAATTCTTTTGCCATGAAAAAGAAAAATTAATTAATTAAAATTAATTTCCTTTTTACAACTTATTTGGCCAACCACCTTTCTCCACAAATCAAGGAAAGTTTTAATTAAAACAAAATTAAAACTTCCTAATTTGTTTCTAGAAATTTATAAAATTTCTCCAATAATTTTATCCTTCATGATTGGTTAATAAAAGGAAATTTTATAAATTAAAATTTTTCTTTTAAACATGTGGATAAAAAGAAAGTTATCTCTAAAAATTAAAATCTCTTTTAATCTACAAATAAGGAAAGATATCAAATCTTTTCTTAATTTTTTGTAGAAACTTATAAAAGAGAATATTTAATTTTAAACTCTCTTTTAAATCATGAACATGATTAAAAGGAAAGTTTTCTTAAAATTTAAAATCCACCTTATAATCAACAAATAAGGAAAGATTTCAAATTTTAAACTCTCTTTTAAACATGTAGATGATTTACAAATAAGGAAAGTTTTTACCAAAAATTAAAGCCATCCTTTTAATCTACAAATAAGGAAAGAGATTAATCTCTTCTCTTAATCTTCTGTAGAAAGCTATAAAAGGAAAATTTTAATTTTTAAACTCTCTTTTAAAACCATGATATCCACATAAGAAATAATTTTAATAAAAATCCTTTTTAATATTCTAGTGATCGGCCACCTAAGCTTGGGAGCCAAGCTTTGGCCGGCCACCAACTTGGCTCATCCACTTGGTCTTGGCTGGCCCTAGCTTGGGTTCCAAGCTAGCTTGGCCGGCCCCATTGGATGGGTAAGAAGGTGGGTATGCGGTGGGTATAAATCTCTATATACTAGAGGCTACGATAGGGACCGAAAGGAGGAATTGGTTTTGGTTTTCCGATAAAATTAAGCATCCCGTGTTCACCCCAAACACATAACTTAATTTTATCAATAATAATTCATTCCACTAGAGAATTATTATTGAACTACCGCATCAATCCCAAATTACATTTTGGGCTCCTTCTTATTATGAGTGTGTTAGTCTCCCTGTGTTTAAGATAACAAATGTCCACTAATTAAGTAAGTTACTGACAACTCACTTAATTAATATCTTAGTCCAAGAGTAGTACCACTCAACCTTATCATCATGTCGGACTAGGTCCACTGCGAGGTTTAACATGACAATCCTTATGAGCTCCTCTTGAGGACATTATCAACCTAGTATCTCTAGGACACGTTTCCTTCTATAATCAACAACACACACTATAAGTGATACCATTTCCCAACTTATCGGGCTTATTGATTCATCGAACTAAATCTCACCCATTGATAAATTAAAGAAATAAATATCAAATATATGTGCTTGTTATTATATTAGGATTAAGAGCACACACTTCCATAATAACCGAGGTCTTTGTTTCTTTATAAAATCAGTATAAAAGAAACGACCTCAAATGGTCCTACTCAATACACTCTAAGTGTACTAGTGTAATTATACAGTCAAGATAAACTGATACCTAATTACACTACGACCTTCTAATGGTTTGTTCCTTTCCATTTTGGTCGTGAGCTACTGTTTATAATTTATAAGGTACTGATAACATGATCCTCTGTGTGTGACACCACACACCATGTTATCTACAATATAAATTAATTGAACAACTACATTTATCACAAATGTAGACATTTGACCAATGTGATTCTTATTTCTAGATAAATGTTTATACCAAAAGCTAGGCTTTTAGTATACACTCTAACACAATCGACCTCTAGGATTTTGATGTTTAATAGTATACCTAAGTTTGGTCAATTTGACCAAGGATTGATCCAAATAGGACTTGATATTTGGAATAGAGAAGTCTAGTCATAACTAGATGACTAGCAAAGGTAAGTCCTAACCAAAGAATAGGCAGGTGAGAACCCTACTGAGTGACTAGTCCTAACTGGAGGTTAGGCAAAGTAGAAGTCCTAGTGAGTGAAGTCGGGCCCTAGTGAGTGAAGCTAGGTAGTGAAAGTCCTGGTGAGTGAAGTCGGGTCCTAGTGAGTGAAGCTAGGTGGTGGAAGTCCTGGTGAGTAAAGATAAGTAATGGAAGTTCTACTGAGTGAAGATGGACAGCCCTAGGGGAGGTAACCCTAGGTCGACCACACCAGCAAATCTTGAAATCTATTAACACTATCTTACTTTACTATTTTATCTATTGTGCTAACTCAGTATTGCAGGGAAGTCCAGCTAGGTCAACGGGTCGATCGGATAGTTGGCATGAAGTCCAGATAGGTCGACGGGCTGACCAGATGTCTGACAAGATGGTAAGTTACGGTAAGTCACTGGAGGAGAGTGACTTGGTGAGGACATGTTCCCCGTTTGAGGGAACAGTAGGCATTGATCCAACTTAGATCCATTTCGGAAATCTAAGTTGAGATCTTGACTAGATTCTAGTCTCGAGGAGACAGAAACTAATTACTACTCTATTTTTATAAATTTTGCAGGGTAGTATAATGTTTATTGCATCAGACTAATCTTTTTCTTGCAGGAAAAAACTTTTGCTGAAAAAGTAGCCCGGGGGCTCAGAAGGGATCTAGGCGCTCGGACCAGCTCCTGGCGCCCGGAACTGGTCTGGGTGTCCGAAATGCAAAAGTTTATCTCGCCGCAAACGTGGAGCGTGTTGACTGGCTGGGCCAACGTCACGGTCCAGGCGCTCGGAGCTACCTATATAAGGAGCCCTCCACCTGGAGCAAAAACACAATTTACTTCTACGATTGCTCTGTTGCGTACTGCTCCTGCGACGCTGCGAAGCTCCTCCGACAACCTACAACTCAATTTCATTTTTCCTTGTTGTTGATATTCTTTTCATAATTATTGTACTAAATTATGTAATACTTTTGCGAATTATTTTTTTGAGCGATTTCCCAACGAAAGCACTCTCACATGCGGGTCTTGGAGTAGGAGTTGATGAAGGCTTCGAACCAAGTAAAATTGGTTTTGTTAGCGTTGTGTTTATTTTTTTGTTTCCGTTGCTTACTCGATAATGAATTTTCAACTATCGCTATTCACCCCCTCTCTAGTGAACTTTATGATCCAACACCTATCACATCACATATTCGGCAGCAAAAGATCGCAACACATAGCATTCAACTACAGGTGACATTAATGAGGAATGGAAGCGTATGATTAAAAGGCATGGTTGACGTACTTTATATTAATGGCAGAGGATTTGAGTGATTTCCAATAAATCAAGGTGGCATCAGTAGTCATTAAAAGGCACTGAGTGTGTATAGTCGCTCCAGAAAGAAGTAAAAAAAAAGGCTAATAAGGCTAATAAAAGACTAAGTGTCGTCCACATCGGACCCAAGCGGCATCAGTCTTAAAGTCTCTCGAGCAGGAGAAAGATCAGCAAAGAGCTAATAAAGGGCCAAGTGTGGTTCACATCGGATCCGAGCAGCATCAATTTTGGAGTCTTCTGATCTAGAGAAGATTGGCGATTGAAGATCCATGAGAGCAACGATTGTGCTAGCTAAGCGGCGGCTATATACCCTAGAACGTCCGATCGGGAAGAAGAATTGCAAAGAACACTAAGTGTTTAGTCAGTTAAACTTGCATCCTCTTTCGACTAGACTTGAGGAGGAGACTTAAGAACGGGTTAAGATGGGGAAGGCCGACTGACACGAAGGTCAAAGTCAAAATGGTCAAAGGCCCAGAACTATAGATCAGACAAGGTTCGCTAAACGGGCATTCCATGTCGGTCGAGTGTGACCGTCCGAACGGTCATCCGCTGAAAACTTGTAGCTGGGAGTAAGAGACAAATAGTAAACTTCCTAGCCCACCGCCCTGCCGATTATACGGCATGCTCGGTCGGATAAAAGGTAGCCCTCTGACAACAGAAATGCTAAGTGAAGGCCAGGCCGATAGCCCCGTTTGATACGATCAAACTGGTGGCGTCTCGGCCAAGTGGATCCCGGTTGGCCTATAGCAGGACCCACATACATATCTCATGGTACTCTTTTGGAAGTTTGTGCCACCGACAGCAGAGAATATCCAGCAAGCAAGTAGTACTTTAGAAGCTTCTAGCTTGTCATATTAGAGATTTGCGTGCTCGCTTAAGAAAAGGTGTAAGGAACACTTTTTGACTTGTATTTTCCTATGACGCTTTAGAAAACGTGCACATGATTTGGGATGCGTGCATAGATGCTACAATTGCTGCAACTTCAAAAGGCGAAATCGCTCGCCCCTAGCGCCCCCGTCGCACCCAACCCAAGGCCATCACGAGGGAGGTAAATCACGATAGCCAAGAGGGCAAGTGGTGGGGTGGGGTGAGGTACACAGGGTCCGGAGATTTTATGCCCCGACATCCCTGTGGTTCGACCCTGCGTTCTCAGCTACAAACGTAATCACCACTTACCATCTCGCATAACCCCGTGGGGTTGCGCACATATGCTACAGTGATATAATAAAAAGGGGGTCTCCATCTACAGATGGAAGTATGTAATGCTTCACTATTCTACACACTCCTAGCTGTTGTTGATTCCTACTGTTCTTCTCCACTAAACTGAGGGCTGACTTGAGTGTCAGAGGGTCAACGTTGGGGATCCTTTCCCAACCCAACACTAATGCTCCCAGTTTTGTAGGGCAATGTTGAGTCTTCTTCCAGTCAACCGTAGAGTTACATTCCTACCCGCCATTTTCTCAACTTTCAGATAAGATTTGTCGCCAATCCGTGACAATTTTGACAACAAATATAATGTTAACGACGAATTTTGTAACGAAATATATTTGTTACTAATTTAGAGATAAATTTTTTGTCATAAAATTTATTGCTAATTTATAACAAATTTTATTTTTATGACAAATGTCATTGATAATTAGCAATAAAAATTTTTCACCGCTAAATTAGATTTTTTTTTTAAGTGATAAAAGGAAACTCCTTCCTTGGGCAGTAGATAAGGGAATCTAATCGAATTCCTATCATCCATAAGCAAGCCTTCCCCGTAGTTTCTTTGTCCTTTTTTCGCTTTTCCAGTGACAACATTCGGGTTATTGCTCAGTTTACCATAAACAATGATTAGTTGCTGACATGGCTGAGCTGTTATATCGAAGGAAATAGATGCCCTTTAACCATAGGCAAAGAGGAGCTCTAGTTGTGCTTCCCGACCACTTGACTTGGCCTCTCGAGTCGCTCAATAATTCGGCATCCCTACACGGCAACTCTACACTGAACATTTCTAGGCAACGCGCACTACAGTAGTTTCATAGTTTAGCAGTGCTACTTTTACAACCCTAAACATTATCATTAAGCAACACAACCAGTCCCTACTGGAAGCTCAGTTAGTTATAGGATGATAGACTTATTACAATGGGGTAAAGGATCAATTCACGACGGGCGCATATCTTCAGAGAAAAAATAATTCCTCCCACCCTTTAACTACTTGGGTGGTTATTATAAGTTGATCCTATAATTTACCTTCCCTCATATAACCTAGGAACGGACCATAAAAAAATACCTAAGTTTTCTACAATTAAGCAACACAACCATGTGCATGTTTTAAACACACGGAATCCAGTAAGTAGATCAACTAACTTTATTGATATTAAGCTTGAACAACACATCACACACACAGCCAAAGTCCAAACTCTTCTTGCTCAAACAAGAGTTTGAAGTTGTGCTTTGTTAAACAAGCTACGGAACCTAAATTACTTCCTTCAAGTGAACTCAAGTTCCATCATCTCTATCCCTCGAATAGTGGCAAAGTTTCTCATGTAGACAACTCCAACTTCATATAGCATTATCTTGAACTACTAATAGAAACCGCATAATAGATTCACTAAACAAAACAAAGTGGTGGCCAAGGCATGCATCTGCCTAAATAGACGAAGGATCGCAGACGACACAAGCCAAGAGGAGCATCGCAGAGCAAGTGGCATCTTCTTCCTCACTGAAACTGCTCCTCTTGAACTTGCAAACCTTGTGCAGCCTCATCACCTCCTGCTTCTGCTCCTTCCCCTGCTTTCTCACCCTGGATTCCTCCACCTTCGACACCATTTTTGACTCAAAAGCAAAGTTAGTTGGGTTTTGGATGGGAAAGGAGACTGCATTGGAAGGGCCTCTTATAGAGGAGGACCAATATGCACTGCAGGCCTTACCTTCAAGCTGACATTATCAGGAATTTGGCACCTAATTCAGATAAATAGGATGGCCATTAATGAGGAACTGATCCTAATGTTTATCCAGCAAAGCAATCAAAAGGGCAATGCGAGAGCACATGATTGCCATGTTATGCAGCTGACAGAGGAACAAGGTATCATGGGACTCCTGTGACCTACGTGAAGAACAAATTAAAAGGTGCAAGATTTTTCAGAAATGATGGTTGTGGTTTCTGTGCCTGGCGACTTGCTGTGGCTTTTAAATTATTTTTTTTTTTAGAAAGAAACAGAAATGCTTTCAGTTCTCTGTATGTGGTTGATGCACACTCCTCGAAGATTGCGGTTTCATGTGCATTGCCATTCTCGTTACCTTGTTTCATGTCTTGGATTCTGTGGCCTTTTTCCATGTTCTTTAATTATTGCGTTTGTTAATGGTCTTTGTAGTTCATTGTCAGTTGTTTGTTAAACGTCAATTATGAGAGTCCATGTGGAAAGTTGGCAACCATCTTTCATGTAAACCTAACTCTAGCCACATCTTGATATGGCTCTCAAATTTTCTACACTAATTGCCAACATTAATTTTGTTTGTTTGTTATATATAATCATATGTTTTTCAAAATTGTAAAAGGGCATTTTGGCTATAGGTTTTTCAAAACCAAATATTATTTAAATGAACTTAGTTATGAGTAAATTATATATTTAGAAGGGATATATCTATTAATAAATTTTCTAATGATAGATTATCTATTTTTAATATAAAAGAATGAATTCCTTTATTCATGAAAATTAATTACATAATAATAATGGAATCTCTCAAAGAGCTGAGTAAGGTGAAGATTGCGGCTCTAAAGTTATAAAAAATAATATATAACTTTTTTCGAGTTTATGCATAAGCTTTTATAAATTTTTAAAATTCACTTTTATCAATTTATATTATCACATTTCTAATGACATGAATATAGTAAGAAGACTTTTAAAAATATATTAATTTTAGTTTGAAATGATTCAAAGTTTTTTAGGTTTATCAGTTAGTTAAATTGACTAATAAAATTATACTATTTAAAAATTTAAAAGTTTGATAATTTTTAAATTATAGTAGTTTTAAGAATATATTGCTATGTCAATTAGTGAATATTATTGTCCTAAATGTTATAATGAGTCTGTGATAATTTCTTAAAAACTTTTAAAAATTATTATTCTCAATTTATACCAGTTTGAGTTTAATTTAGTATTAATTTAAATTTCGTATTATATAAATTTTTCATGGGGTTTGAATGCTTGACTTATTTTCTCATTCCTTTTTAATCATGCACGACAGCACGAGCATAAAATACATAGAGATCCCAGAGCCCTAATTCGAAAATTCGACCGTTGCCATCGCCATTTGTCTGTTGCCTCAACGGTAGACGAACAGAATGCCTTCCGCGGAAAGCAAGAGCCCCAAGGCGGCGGCGCCGACGACGAACCGCAGCATGATCCTGAGCCCCGGTTTCCGCTCCGCCGCCGCCATGGCCGGATGGGACGAGGAAGCCCTCCTCTTCGCCACCCTCGTGGTGGAGGACACGCCCGTGCGAGAGTCCCGACAGCACAAGCACAAGAAGCGCCTCAAGAGCCCCGCATCCACCACCTCCTCCACCAGGTTCTTTACGCCCTTGTTTCTACCCACTGGCTTTCCTTTTCTCAAATTCGTCCGATTTCTTATTCCTCTTCGCGATTTGCAGAAAGAGGAGGGCGCGGAGGCAATCTGGGGTTCCGATTCCGCCTGTGGTACTTTGCCTCGACGACGAAGAAGAAGACGGAGTCGAAAATAAGAAGATCGATAAGGAGGCTGAGAAGGCCGTGGTGAGAACGGCGAAGGAGGACGAAAAAGAAGGGGCTTTGCTGGAGGAGCCAAACAAGGGCCTTCCCTGCATGGATCGATTGAGGGAAGAGCTCTCCTGCGCTGTGAGTAATTAACTGCTTCTCGGCCTGGGCTTCGATCGACTCCATTGATCACTATCTTTCTCTAGTGCTCATCAAGAGGGCTATTTTATGCAGATCTGCTTGGAGATCTGCTTCGAGCCGAGCACTACTCCTTGCGGACACAGGTAGATGAAAAGCCAAAACCAGGCATCGATTTCACCCAACATTTAATTTTTTTTTCTCTTCAAATTCTTTGATCGTCTAAAGGATACTAGTAAATGGATGATCACTTTTGAATGGGATTATTTTCAGGAATAACTTGGATAGATCTGCTACTTCCCTGCTGCTACTTAGAAAAACCATGTAACCATTGCTGAACAAGATTAAGATTTGTGGGAAGATGATAAAATGCATCTAAATTTTCCTTGACAAGATTGCTTTTCAAATTCCATCAGTTGTGATTTTACAAAGTTCTGAAGAGAAATATATTAGGATTTTTTAATGTTGTTATCTAATTTGATTAGATGACAACATAAATTAGGAAAGTTCTCGACTATTCATTCATGACCATGCAAGATAAGACTGTTGGAGTGACTCTAGTAATCAAATTTTATTATTGAAGGATTGATAACTCCAAGCACTCCAATTACACTTGCACACTTTAACTTTGGAGTTCTACTCACACACCTAGTCATTGCCTCCCTTGCATTTCTTTAATCTCTTCTTGGCTAAACAAATTGCATCACCCACCGATATTTATAGAAGATAATGGTAGCTAAATATCAACGGACAAATTACTCTAGTCTTTTCTTTCTAGACAAATTTTAGTCCATATAATGCCTTCTTCAACTACAAACATAGTCTAGGAGCTATTGTCTCCAAATCCTTTTGGTTGCTCTAGGTATATGCCTTGTTCAATTTCTCTATGCAAGAATGTATTCTCAATGTTCATTTGCCACAACTTCCATGACTTCCTTGCTGTTAGAGCTCTAATACAATATGTTGGATATTGGAAGTAGAAAGTTGGATTTTTCTACCACTCCAAACAACTCCAATTACACTGTCACACCATAATTTAGTAGTTCTACTTACATTCCTCTTATGCTCTCTTGACTTTCTTCAATTTCTTGCTGGTTACACAAATGACATTGCCTCTTCTATGTGTAGGAGTTAATGGTGGCTATATATCTTCGTCCAACATTTTAGACATTTCCTCCTAGTCACATACTTACATATTTTCATCTACTATATGTTTTTTTCTTCTTTCCAAATAGTTTTAGATTATTCCATGATGCTTTAGATTGTTATAGACTCTTTTAGAGAAGCCTAAAAAACTCTAGGCGTTTTCCTGATACAAAAATGGTTTTAAAATCTGAGAATTTGATGAAATAAAAGTGTCAAGTGAGCTCAATAAATCAGAATAGAAACAGAAAACCAACAGAGAAAAATCAGATAAATGAATGGCAGACATGGGACTCTGAATTTGTGCTCTTGATTTTGATACCTGCTCGATGTCATTATTCACAGCTTCTGCATCAGATGCTTGAAGTGTGCTGCCACAAAATGTGGAAAGAAATGCCCCAAATGCAGACAACTGATAAGGTAAACATAATTCATGTGGATTTTACATTTTGCCTGAGAGAAAGTTGCATAAATTCTTGACCAAGTTGGTTGAACTGCTGCAGCAACGGAAGAGCTTGCACCATAAACACAGTGCTTTGGAACACCATCCAGCTTCTATTCCCTGAGGAAGTGGATGCAAGGAAGAGCAAAGTTACTGCAAGTGAAACACGGAGCAGGAGCATGCAACACGCTCAATTACATACTGCAAACACAAGTATCAACAGCAGAAGAAGTAGTACCAGAAGTAGCAACATCAGAAGTGGTGCAAGTGAAGCTTCCCAAATGACACAGAGTAGGAGCTCCAGAACCAGAGTTGGCCCGAGCCAATCAGAGGATGCGGCCATGGCGCTCAGGCTGCAAAGGGAAGAGTTTATGGTGGCATTTCAAGGAAACAGCACCCAGGGGCTGCGACGACAAGCACTTTATTCTGCTCATGCCAATATCAGATCCATGGTGTCCAGGGGTTTCTATACTCGCACAAGAAGTGAATGACACGACATGAGCCTCTGATTCTGATTATTTGTGTTACTGATCGAAGCAACGGTGTGGCATAGCGTATCAGTGTTGTGTTAAATGACAATAGCCATTGAGACAACGAATGTTGTTTCACTAATTCCTCTGCGTATGGCATTGCTTATTTGCTTGTGACTTGACTTCATGGTTGTTGCCAATTTCGATTTGGTATTTTGATTAATGGAGTGAATTTCATTGCTCTCGTGCCGACTGTTCTTGTGGTTCAGCTAATGGAACCCGACGACTGCTAGGTCGGCACCGGATCACATTCACAATGATACCAGATGCCCCTAATCATGGAGACAACTGCATAATAAACTTCAGCAACAAGATCTTTGAGTAAGCTTACAATGGTTGTATGCCAAGAAGAAACATTCATAATTCAGTCAGGTGAGAGTTGTCTAGTATGTCAATATATACACACGCACTAAAGATTTTTTTTAAGCTGGCATGAACATGAAAAGCTAGGAGGAAAAAATCACACATCAATGTCTGCAATGACCTTTAAGTAGCAATTTAAATATTTTTCTGATATGTACAAATTGATGTTATTCCCCTATACGTTTTTAAACTCAGGTTTCTCTTGAGTCAGTAAGGAGGAAGTCGCATTCTCTTCCAGTGTTGTTGGGTCGTTTTCATCCTTCACGGGGTAGAATACATAGTGCTGCAAAATGAAGAGAGCATCAAAGAGTACAACTTCCTGCAAAATTAAACCAGAAAAAAATTAGGAAATATGAGCAGAAAATATATCTGAAGAATATAAAAAGTAAACACTATTGTTGAGAGTATTAGGTAATAGGGAGCGGCATCACATTGATATTTCAGGTCAAACGTTTCTAGTTGAGCCCTAAATACACATACATGTATTGTTTTACAATTTCAATGCAATATACTTAGCAGTTTTTAACAGATTCAAACGGAATTGTCATTGTTAAACCAGCAAATTTTTCTCCAGTTCCTGGTTTAACTTGTCGCACCAACCAGTGTCAGATTTTAAAAGCACTGATTACAGTAGTTGCATAGCCTCTTACAAAACCTCAGGCAAATCTAGTCTAAATTGATAAAAGCATGACTACAAAGACAATGATAAAGAAACACAATGCCTTCATGCATCAAGAAACTCAAGGCATTTACGTACCACAGAAAGAAGCGTCTTGCCTATGTTACCATAGAAGTTAACTAGTGTATCTGCAGAAAAAAATGTACCTATCAGGAAAATGTTGAAACCCGTATACCAAGGATAGATCCAACCATAAGAAAAACCTTTTACTCACTTTGATCTATGGATTGAATACCCATCTGCGCAAAGTTCAACAAACCGCCAACTAAATCAAGCAGGATATTGCCAATACTCCAACCAACAGTACTCTTTCGTTGGAAGTTCATAAATGCCTAACAATTAGGTTAGCAATGTTAAAGAGTGAGATGGGAGAAAAAACAAAAGTGTCAAGAAGTCCATCAATCCAAAGTTGTCAAAGATAGGGGTAACAAATGAAAGGAAAACAAGAACAAGGAAAAAAGAAAAACCAGCTTTGCTATAGAAAATAACTTGTTGAATATTCCAAATGATGTTGCCATGTTCAAGATATTGTAACTATTTACTTAACATGACCTCAATGTCTTTCACTTTCTTTTTTTTACTTCACTTAACTAGGATTGTTTAGTTTAAGAGGGTACATTTCATGAAGTTAATTTGTATGTATGCTGATCTACAAGAAGTATCCATTTGCAGGTTGTATGCCTTCTTGGCTTTCTACTTTCCTAAGGCCACCTTTAGTTTAACAGTTTTGAGGTACTACATGATAAGCACATGGAGGGTTTCGTTCATCTAGCTTCTTGAATATAATCTAAAAATTGGTGATATGGGTGGGATACAAACAGACCTTCAACCGTCAACCTAGGGTCTGACCTGACCTCAAACAATTAGATTTTTGAACCAAAGCTTTTTGAAGAGGAAGGAGAAGAGGTGACAGCCAATACCTAACAACATCCAAAGCTAGTGTAACCACTAGAATATCAATTATACCTCGTCATCGACAAACAACCCAAGAACAGATCAAGTCACCATTCTGAACCTTATTGGGAGGGGAGAAGGCCATTCCCAGACTGAAAACATGACAAGACAAATAAAAAGCATCATGCTATATAAGCTCAAGTGCAAGAGATGGTGAAATTGAAAAGCTCATAAATACAATCTTTCTTACTACTGCCTTTAACTTGGGCATCTGAGAAAGACATAATCTGAACCATTTCTAGCACCCCTAACCTAATAGTTACTCAAAATCAATCTACTAACCAATTCTCCTAAAAAGTGCAACATAGCATACTGAAACCAAAACAGTAATCTTGGCACTTCAATCATTCCACGGAGACCTTGGTTGATAACTTATTTATTTATGTAACTCACAAATGTTGAACCAGTTCAATCCAATATATAAAGTTGAAGGATAGAGTGGTAAGACACTAGCAATTCCTGAAAGATCCACTATGGAAGATTCACAAGTATGTGCTTAACCACATGCCAAGGGAAATTTTACTCGAGATGATTTATTGTCATGGCTTGCATTAGATCCAACCACATCCACACAGGGTCTCATCAAGGGCATCAAAGCCAATGGCTAAAGATCACCACTAAAAAAAACCATCTAGAAGGACTTCACTTCTGGATTTAACCTCTCTCAGAACTTCATCACCTATTATAAAAGCAATATAAGGAATGTTGTTCAAATTCAAATCATCGTGTGACAAGTTGGAGGTTTCACTTTTATGTTATTGCCCATTTGCAAGCCAATGGACAAGCAAAAGTTAGCAATTGCAACATCATGGATGGACCTAAGAAAAAAAGTGGAGGGAGGGAGTACACGAGCAATTAGGTAGATTAGGTCCATGCATCATATTGGCATATAACACATACCACTAAGGATGATCTACTAAACTTCTTTATGTCAACAAGGAGTTGACAATTCATAGCTTTAAGGTGAAGGTGTATTCTGAAGCCTGAATGAAGGCCTATTCAAGAACCTCAACTTGATTAGTGATGCTTAAGGTTGAATTTAGAACAACTAGGACAATTGATCAGCTCAGATAATATAAGCTAAATGTGTACCCACACACCAATGAATTCTAAAAGATATTACTCTCTTTTGGCTTCAGGCTGCTGGTGTCTGATTATCTAAATTTTCTTTCATTTAGACAAAAGATCTTATACTAGATGTAATGACATATGTGAACTGACTGAATCTTAAGAGCAAAGATAGAATCTGTACCTGTGGGATATACTTGATTGCCGTCATGGTAACTTGTATTGCGCTGAATTAGGCCATAAAGAATAGAATTAGAATCAGACAATAACTACAAGAAAGTCATTTCCAAATGTGAAAGGAAAATTGTTTTTTTGCAAATGTTGGATTTAACTTCTTTCTGGATTGTTCTATTTTGGCATATCAGGAAGATTAGATGTATCTTACATGGATTGATTATCTAATATTGTAATATCTACTTTTTCATAAGAGAACAAAGTATTACTTGAATACAGAGATAAGCCAAAGCCAAGAATGTTTTGGCCAAGCTAAGATCACGCAAACCAACGCAGAAAGCAAGACAATTATAGAAATCCCAATGCAAGCCTTCGAGACCTTCTGATTTCCACGCTGTGTAGATTAGAAATAAAAAAAGAAGGGTAAATAGCAAGTTTGATTAAAGAAAAGGGGTATAATGACATGTATTGTTCAGACTCAAAGGACATGTTATCATTCAAGAAAGGATTACTTACATCATAAATCAACACTTGGAACAATGTGAAAGCTGTGAGTGCAACAGCATGTATTGAAAAAGCCACATCATTTGCAGCTACAGGAATCATCTGAAATCCATGCAAATTCAGTATGAATACATCTTAAATATATTTTTAAAAAATGATTCCAAAGTAAGCAAAACTTTTCAAACAAGCAATCCAGCTATATTTCCAGATCCAACAGCAAAGGAGCTGAATGATTTAATGAGATTATGGAAAGTTTCAACAAATTACCGTCACATTAGATCAATATCAGGCTTGTTCTTCATAAGATATCATCACAGTTATAGTCTTATTTTACAAGCAAAAATAACTCTTTTTTTTTTGTAATTGCAAACATCCTACTTATACAACACAACCTTCCCTTCAGTAACTTGTGCAGTGTGCATGGAACAATTTATTGAGAAATCAAAAATCTTTAGACATTTTGTTTCAAATTTACAACAATCAAGATTTGATTTTTCTTTTCCTTTCGCCTTTTTGCCCAAATGCAATTATAAAATCAAAGGAAATATGCATTTAGTAGTAAGTCTCTGTCTCTATTTTTTAATATTGTTGAACTCAAATCTAACAATATCATTTTAGATATTATAATAGTTAAAATTATGTTTACCTAAAACTAATTTAGAATTAATTAAGAACTAGGAATCTGAAATGATTTAGAATCTGAAATGTTACTTAAGACATTAATTATATTTAAAACTAAAAGCACATATACATACAAATTTAATGTTGCTCATTTGAAAAATATTGTTGACCTAAATTCAATTAAAATCTAAAATTTGTTTTCTCAAATTAATTCACAACTATGAATTTAAGATTCCTTTTTAGAAAATCTATTGATTGCAAAATTTAAAATTTCAAATATTATTCATAAAATATTACGTTTTTCATTTTTAAAATAAATAAATAAATAATGGTTCTAGTTTCAAAAAAAAAAAATTGATTCAATACAACTTTTAATGCAAATGAATTTTAAAATTTTATTTAAATTTGACCACACCAAATATTGGTTTTCTGAATTTATTTTATTAAATTTTATAAATACATTTTATTGTATCTTGACAAAAAAAATTATAGTTTTGTATAACCATGATGTGAAATTTATAATTTATAGGAAAAAAAAAATCTTCAATGTTGAGTTAAACTTATATGCCATTGAAGGTGTAGTACTCATTTCTTTGATCACACCTAACATGTGACACTACACCTTTGGGGGAGCATGAGTGAAGACTTAGCAATGATCCGGGGCAAGGTATGAATTTAACTTCTCACCCCCAACCCACACAAGTAGCAAGGTGGAATGGTGGATTACAAAGTAAAATATTTCTTTGCCATAAGCCCCACTTCTTGAGTGAGGCTAGCTCAAGGCTGATCAATGTAATCTATAATAATTATGACAAATAACTTATAAAGTATACATAGTTTATATCAACTTCCGGGTATTGCAATCTAAGAAATCAGGGCAGAGCAGGGCAGGGCAGGGCAGGAAATCAAAACCTTGCCCAATGCCTATCATGTTTGCAGGTTTTGATTTCATCTCATCCCTTTGTCATAACAGATAAGGACTAAGGTGACCCTAATTAGGGCAGGTTAACGTGAGTGTTCATTACATGTCAAATTGTTATCCATGTGTGAGATCACCTAAATCTTACAACATGGAAACGAGTTTTAAAAATTCACTACCTAGGTTGTTTATGCTTCTACATATGCTTATACAATGAGAGGCACATCACATCCTCTTGCGGATACCAAACCAAACTTATTAAACTCCATGTCAAATTATATTTAATATTGATTAGATCGAATCAATTTTGTGAAATAGAAAACAAGAAGTAATAGGACTGGCAACAGAACAGATAATTTCAGATAATCATGACTATCTGACCCCTTTAATTGGGTTTAAGTACACATTAAATACTATTGGGTGGCGGATTCCACCTTTTGCTACAAGTACACATTCAATAGAAATAAAATGAGATTGGGTGGAATGGCAGATACTAGTCAAAGGTATGAGATGGGTTTAGGATTACATACTTGAATACAGCTACTTATCTCACTAGATTTTGTTGTTATGGGTCTTACAATGATTGCTATCATGAATTATTTTTATGCTATGGGACGACCGGTCATGGCCGGTCCCAAGCCCGGATAAAAGAGAAGGGTTGTGTTAGGTTGTCAGCCAGCATCAAAACTATGGCAAATATTTAATGAATAGATCCATTAAACTATTGTGCTAATACTAGGTTGTTCCCCGAAAGGAACGCGTTATAGGGTCCGACTGTAACGCCTCGGCAAGGACCGCTACATCTCCAAATCTTGGGTGTAGTGCTAAATATGCAAGAGTTCGCGTTACAGGGTCCGACTGTAACTTCTCAGGAATGACCATTGCATCTCCATGAAAACTTGGGTGTAGTGTTAAATAGGCAAGAGTTCTCATACCATAGGTTAGATAAGAATAAATATGATAAGAAAACTAATAATCTAGGATTTAGAACATAGAACATAGGAACTCTCACCGGTAAATCAATGGAGGTAGTAGATATGATGATTAGAAGAAGAATTAGTATTTTATGTGTACAAGAGACAAAATGTAGGCAAAAAGGCAAAGATGATAGAGAACTCGGGTTTTAGTTATAGTACACTGAAAAGAATAAAGCAACAAATGGAATGAGTATTATTGTATATAGTTTGTTAAAGGATGAAGTTGTAGAAGTAGTTAGAAAATGGGATAGAATTATAACTCTTAAGATAATAGTAGCGAAAGAAACTATGAACATAATTAGCGTATATGCACCACAAGTAGAATTAGATGAAGCTACTAAATCAAGGTTTTTGGAGGACTTAGATGAAATTGTTGGTCCCTTTGGAGGCCGGCAAGAGGGGAGGGGTGAATTGCCCTACAAAATAAAACCAAAAACCCTTCTCGGATATTCAACTAACTTAAAAGAACTTGTAATTAAAAAGGCAGAGACTAATTAAAACAGAAAATGGACACAGAGGAATTACTTGGTTTGCAATCAGAGGATTGCTAATCCAAGACAAAGAAGGCGCACTAATTGATTCTCCTCTGGGCGGAGTAGCCTCTTACAGCGTTGAAAGCACAGAAGGAAATAACACAAATGAAAGCACTGAATTACAAGTAGTTGCATTCAATGTACGGATCAGTACTTTATTTATAGTACCTGGGTTATTAAAGGCGCGCCTCAGGCGCGCCCGAGGCGCTAGGCGCACAAGGCGCAGGAGAAAACGCCTTGCGTGACGCGAGGCGGGCGCTGTTCGCCAGGCGCGCGCCTAGGCGCGCCTCGTGCGCCTTGGCACCTCAACGAAACGCTAACGAGGCGCGATTGAGGCGTCGCGATTGGAAAAAAATCTGGATTTTAAACCCAAAAAAACATTCCAAATCTTGTTTGGAATTAGGGCACGGGAAAGAGGAACAGAAAAGAACGCAGGAAGGGAAGAGAGGAAGAGAACGCAGGCAGAACCTGAATCCATTTCCGTCCGCCGCCGCGCTGAGTTGCATCGTCGCCCAAGTATGTTTTTTTTTCTTTTTTCTGTTTTTTCTGTTCTTCCCTTCTTCTGCTTCTTCTTCTTCTTATCTTCTTTTGCGTCTGTTATCATCTTGTTCTTCTCTTATTCTCTTCGCTTCTTCGCTTCTTCTGTTATTCCTTTTCTTCTTCTTTTCAATTTTCTGTTTCTTCTTCTTTCTCTGTCTCTTCTTTTCTTCTTCTTCGTTTTCAGTTTTCTTTTTATTCTTCTATTCGGTATCTTCTTTTCTTCTGCAGTTCTGCTTTTTTGTTTTTTTGCTTTTAGTTGCTGGTTCGTGTTCGCTGAGCTGTGTGGTTTTGTTTTGATTTGGTTTCCTGTTTTTTAATTTTGTTTTTGCTTCCCAGTACCTACTGCTGTCCAATTTTTTAATTTTGTTGCTGTGCTGCTGTTCGTATTGGTCCTGCTGTCTGCTGTCCGATATTTTGTTTTTTTACTGTTGTTTCTTGCTGGTTCGTGTTCGCTGAGTTGCTGTCCAGTTTTGTTTTGTTTTGCAGGTTGTGTTTTTGCTTCCCAGTTCCTTACTGCTGTCCGATTTTTTACTTTTGTTGTTGTGCTATGTCTGCTGTCCAATATTTCGTTTTTTAACTGTTTTTTCATTTTTGTTTGACTTGTTTTGCTTTTTGTTTTTTTACTATTTTGTTATTGCTGATACTGTACAGTACTTTTCTATTGCTGGTACCATATTAATTTTATTTTATTTTTAATTTTTCAGACTAGTTTCTTGTTCAATTATCATGGAAGGTAGTAGTGATACTCCAACATATATATTAAAAGATCCGGGATGGAATTATTTTCAAAAAGTTAATCCAGATAATAAAAATGATTTAATTTGTAACTTTTGTCAAAAAGTTACAAAAGGGGACATTTATCGTGCAAAACAACATCTTGTTGGGGGGTTTCGAAATACTACGACTTGTAAAAAATGTCCATCTCATGTACGTGAAGAAATTAAAATTTTCATGGAGAAAAAGACAGAGAAAAGTAATCTTTCTCAACTTGCAACATTGGACTTTGAGGATGTAGACCCTCTTGGTGATGATATTGATATGGATAATATTGGAGCTAAAGGTGTGCCACCTATAAGTACAAGTACAAGTTCTAGATCAGTGAATATACAAAAAAAGCCCAGACAAATAGGTCCAATGGATACGTATTTTGCTCCTAATGTACAAAAAATTGTTGAAAGTAGAAAGGGTAAAGAAAGACAATCTACGATAAATGAGGCATACAAGAAAGAATTGAGGGAAAAAGCTTGTATGGCCATAACTGAGTGGATGTATGATGCGGCAATTCCATTTAATGCCGTTAACTATTCAAGCTTCAAAAGAATGTTGGACTTGGTTGGCCAATATGGTATAGGTCTAAAAGGACCTAGTTATCATGAGGTGCGGGTTCCTTTTCTAAAAAAGGCTGTTGATAGTGTGACAAATGATTACATTAAGTCGTGTGAAACAGAATGGGCCAAGTATGGTTGTAGTTTGATGGCAGATGGGTGGACAGACAAAAGGCAGAGAACATTGATTAATTTTTTAGTGAATTCTCCTAAAGGTTCAGTTTTCATCGAATCGGTTGATGCTTCTGATTATGCAAAGACTGGAGAGAAAATATTTCAATTGCTTGATCGATTTGTGGAGCGTGTAGGAGAAGTAAATGTTGTTCAAGTTGTTACAGATAGTGCAAGTAACAATGTGCTTGCCGGTAAGAATCTATTTAATTATTTCTTATCAATATGTTTTTTCTTATATATGTTAAATTTATCTACTTTTCTAACTTCTTTTGTAGGAAAATTATTAGAAGCAAAAAGGCCACACTTGTATTGGACTCCTTGTGCTGCTCACTGCGTTGACTTGATCTTAGAAGATATAGGGAAATTGCCTGATTTTAAAGCAACATTGAAGAAGGCAATGAGTGTGAATGCTTACATTTATGTTCGCCCTGGCATGGTAAATATGTTGAGGCAATTCACAAGACAAAAAGAGCTTTGTCGGGCAGGTGTCACAAGATTTGCTACTGCTTTTCTTACTCTTGAAAGGATGCACCTACAGAAGCAAAATTTAAGAAAAATGTTCATTTCAAAGGATTGGATAGAGAGTAAATGGGCAAAAGAAGCGGCGGGGAAGAAGGTAGCTAAAATCATCATGACACTTAGATTTTGGAGCAGTATTGTGCATATTTTAAAGATATATGGCCCTTTAGTCCGTGTTCTGAGACTGGTTGATGGTGAAAGAAAACCTGCAATGGGTTATATTTATGAGGCTATGGATAGGGCAAAAGAAACAATTATGAAGGCCTTCAAGGAGAAAGAAGAAAAATACAAAGAAGTGTTTGAGATCATTGATGCGAGATGGGAATGTCAACTTCATCTGCCTCTGCATGTTGCAGGACATTATTTGAATCCAGAATATTTTTATTCATACACAGATTCAAATATCTGTGGAGAAGTGGTGAATGGTTTGTTTGAAACTATGGAGAGATTGGTTTCAATCGCTGTTGAGCAAGATAAAATCACTACCCAACTCTCTATATATCGAAAGCGGAAGGGCTATTTGGGAGGAATGGATAATTAGGCATAAAAGCATTATCTCCAACAGAATGGTGGGAATGCTATGGAGCAAATACCCCAGAATTGCAAAAGTTTGCTATTAAAGTGCTTAGCCTCACTTGTAGTGCTTCTGGTTGTGAGCGCAATTGGAGTGTATTTGAGCAGGTATGTAATAAATATAAATGTTTGATACTATTAGTATGCTACTTTTATAAGTAGAAAATATTCTTTGATATTTTATTATACTTATTGTGATTTTTGACATTTTGTAGATTCACAGCAAAAAAAGAAATAGGCTAGCTCAGCAGCGCTTAAATGATTTGGTATTTGTGAAATACAATCGTGCCTTAAAGCTTCGGTATGATGCACGTGATAAGATTGACCCCATCTCTTTGATAGATATTGATGATAGTAATGAATGGTTGATGGGTAGAATGAATGGAGAAAGTGATAATGAAGAAGATGAGTTGGTTTTTGAAGGTGATGACTTGACATGGGATGTCGTTGCTAGGGCTAGTGGAGCTGAAGAGCCTGAATATTGTACTAGAGGAAAAATATTGCAACCACGACCTCTAGTTCAAATGCTAGGCCTAAACAAGTCGAGAAGGGAAATGCATCTTCCTCTATGAGACACTCATCTCTAAGATTTAGAGATGAAGAAGAAGAAGAAGAAATTGAATTTGAAGAAGATGAAGATAACGAAGAAGAAGAATACAATGAGGATGATCTTGAGCTTGATGATTAATTTGACTTATTACGCTTGTTTTGATGGACTTTGTTAGTTTAAATTAGAAAGTTGAAATTTGAAAGTTTGAAACTTTTATTAATTTTATCATGGTGTTGTTTTGCTTGTTATATGTGATATTGATGTGTGTGGAATATTAATAGTTATCATATTTGACATAATATATGAGTGTGGCAATAGTCTGGTAATCATCAACCTCATGTTCAAGAGGCGCGCGCCTCGGGCGTGCCTCGCGCCTCGGGCTCTAGGAGCTTTTTGCGCCTCGGTGCGCCTCGCGCCTCTAACAACACTGTATAGTACTGGCCCGGGCGCCTGGAAGTGGTTCCGGGCGCCCCCGGGGGGATAAATTTTATCCCCCAACGGTCAGATTGCGAAAATCACGATCCTGGTCAAAATCATGCTCCGGGCGCCCGGAATGGTTCCGGGCGCCCCGGAGCAAAAAGTCAACTGCGGTTGACTTTTTGTCCGGGATCACTTCTCTGTTAAGTCCCAGTCTCGGTCCGGGTCTGTTCGCTCCGGCTCCGCTAGCTTGGGTGATCTCGGCCTTCCGGAATAGGGCTCACCCGAACCCATGTTCCGGCCTTCTCCTCGAGCAGCCTTCCTTCTCGGTTTCTCGTCCCTCGAGCGCCGCGCACGCTCTTCTCGTCCACCGGTGTACTCTTCCGCGGACACCTCGTCCCTCGGACGCATCGAGCCCGTCGGCTCTCTCCCCGTGCCGTCCTTCTCACTAGCCGCGTCTTCCGCTCGACTTCCTGTGTTCTTAAGCTCCTGCACACTTAGACACAAGGGTTAAACAAACGCAGGACCTAACTTAGCTTGTTTGATCACATCAAAACACCTTGGGGTTCCAACAGAAATATTATAAAATATTCCACCAAATGAAATGATTTTAATGGGACGTGATTTAAATGGGCATGTCAGAGTGAAAAATAAGGAATATGAGAGGGTACATGGGAGTTATGGGTTTGGAATGAGAAATGAGGAAGGGAAAACAATATTAGATTTTGCGATAACATATGACCTTATATTAGCTAATACGTTTTTAAGAAAGAGAAGAACACTTAGTCACAGTCAAAAGTGGGAATAATAAATCGTAAATTAACTTTCTTATGATTAGGAAGAAGAATAGAAAGATTTGTAAAGACTGCAAAGTTATCCCTGGAGAAAGCTTAACTACCCAACAAAGGTTAATAGTGTTGGATATACGCCTCAAATATAATATCAATAGAAAAAAAATATATATGATTCCTAAAATTAGATGGTGTAAGTTAAAGGATGGGAAGCAAAATATATTTAAGGAGAAGAAAGAAGTACAAGCATTAGGTGAAATATACAATGACTTTAATACATGGGATAAGATGGTATCAAAGTTGAAAATAATAGCTAAGAATGTACTCGGTAAGTCAAAGGGTTATACACCACTAAGTAAGGAATCTTGATGGTGGAATGAGAAAGTACAAGAAAAAGAGAAAGTGAAGGAAAAAACGAATAACTTATAAGAAATTATATATTTGTAAGAACGAAGAAAACTTAAAAAAATATACAATAGCCAAGAAAGAAGCTAAGAAAGTAATGAGTGAAACAAAAAATAAAACTTTTGAACGATTATATCAAAAATTGGATACAAAAGAAGGAGAAAGAGACATTTATAGAATAGCTAAAGATCTTAGTCAAATAAAATGTATTAAAGATGAAAGTAATAGGGTATTAGTAAACGATGGAGAAATAAAAGAGCGGTGGAAGAAGTATTTTCATTAATTTTTTAATGAATGTTTAGGTGACCAACTTAACTTAGGTAATTTAAGTAGGTCAAATGAGCATAGAAATTTTAATTTTTATTGTAGAATTCAAACTTCAGAAGTAAAACAAACTTTAAATGAGATGCACAATGGAAAAGTCGTTGGACCAGATGATATTCCGATAGAGGTATGGAAGTGTCTAGGGAAACAACGTATTGAATGATTTACAAAATTATTTAATATGATATTGAAAACGAAAAAAATGTCTGATCAATGGAGGATAAGTACTCTAGTTCTCTTATATAAGAACAAGGGAGACGTATAAAATTTTGTAAACTATAGGGGTATTAAACTAATGAGTCATACTATGAAACTTTGGAAAAAAGTAATATAAAAAAGATTAAGGAAGGAGACCACAGTGACCGAAAATCAATTTGGGCTCATACTTGGAAGGTCAACAATAGAAGTTATACATCTTAAATTAATTGAAAAATATCGAGAACAAAAACAAAATCTACACATCGTATTCATTGACTTAGAAAAAGCTTATGGTAGAGTTCCAAGAGAAATTATATAGAGAATTCTAGAAAAGAGAGGTGTAAGCGTAACATATATTGACCTAATTAAGGATATGTACGAAGATGTAACGAACAGAGTAAAGATTTCAGGCGGAGTAACTGAAGCATTTCTAATAAAGATAGGGTTATATCAAGGATTAACTCTAAGTTTCTATCTTTTTACACTAATTATAGACGAACTCATTGTCATTGCGCACATTCAAGACACAGTATCGTTGTAGATGATATTATTTTGATAGATGAAACACGTGAAGGAGTAAATGCTAAACTTGAATCTTGGGGGGAAACACTAGAAGGGAAAGGTTTTAAGCTTAGTAGATTAAAAACAAAATATATAGAATTTAAGTTTAGCAATATTAGAACTAATGAAACAATTGTTAAGATAGGAGATGACGAGTTACCCGGAACCGAGAGATTTAAATATTTAGGATCATTTTTGTAAAACGATGGAGGGATTGAGAGAGAAGTATTACATAAAATACAAACAGGATAGGCGAAATGAAGGAGAGCGTCGAGTATTTTGTGTAACCGTAAAGTACCTCTTAAACTTAAAGGTAAATTTTATAAAATCGCAGTTAGACCTGCTATGTTATATAGAGGTGAATGTTGCTTATGACTCGAGCACATGAGCAGAAAATGAGAGTTGCAGAGATGAGAATTTTAAGGTGAATGTGTGGGCATACGAGGATGGACAAAATAAGAAATGAGAGCATTAGAGAGAAAGTCGGAGTTGCATCTATTAAGGAAAAACTCCGAGAGACATGTTTAAGATGGTACGGATATGTACTTAGACGACCAATAAATGCTCCAATTAGGCGATGTGAAACGATGATAAACATGTATATCAAACGAGCAAGAGGAAGATCAAAAAAGACTTGATTAGCAAAAATAAAATTTATTTAAATATAAATGATGGGGTTAATTCTCAATTTAGTCCCTCGTTATTTAACGTAGTGTTGATTTCGTCCCTAATTTTTCAATTGACCAAATTTAATCATCCAATTTTTGAACGTTTTCCCAAATTGATCCTTCCGTCTAAATCCCCGTTAAAATAAACGGGAAGACTTGTTTAACCGGTGGAAGTGACCTATGTCTTGCTGGATAATTCCTAATTTAGTCCCTCATTATTTGACGTAGTACCGATTTCATCCCTAATTTTTCAATTAATCAAATTTAATCCTCCAATTTTTGAACGTTTTCCCAAATCATTCCTTTCGTCCAAATCCCAGTTAAAATAGACGGGAAGACCTATTTAACCGGTGGAAATGATCAGTTGCTTTTATTCTTGCGTTATTTCCCTAATCCTGACATTGATTGAGTTCGAGATTTAGAAACTTGTTTCCTTTGTTGGTTTATAAGCTGCAAAGAAGAAGCACTGACCATATCGAAGTCTTTGTTGATTGTTCTGAGAAAATGATTGGAAGGATTGCGCAGAGAAGGGCAGGCGAAACCATTGGAAGCAAAGAACTGGAGAAAAGTTTGAGCAAGGCTGAATTTCCATAGGTTGAAAGAGAGAATTCAAGTCTTAATTGAGCTTTGAGATTGAGTTGGTACCTCGGCAGCCACCGGAGCAGGGCCGAAGAAGACGGTGCTGCCATAGGCGAGGAGGCAGAGGCGATCGAAGAGGTCGAACACCTCGCTGTCGGGCTGGTGGACGGCGACGACGACCGTCATCCTCTCGCGGCGAGTGAGGCGCGCGATCCGGTGGACGACGTGACAGGCGACGGCGCTGTCGAGGCCGCTGGTGGGCTCGTCGAGGAAGAGGAGCGGCGACCGGGTGAGGAGCTTGACGCAGATGCTAGCACGTCGTCGTTGATGCCTTTGACGTGCCACCTGCCGATTCTAGTGTCCATGGCGGCCGCCAATCACATCTCCCTCATCGTCGCCTCCACCCTTGCCCTCTTCGCAGGCGTCGACATGGAGTCCGGCAGCTGGAGCTGCGCCGAGTAGCAGACGACCTCCATTTTAAACTATCCTTGGACGAAATCGGGACGACGTCAAATAATGAGGGACTAAATTAGGAATTGTCCAACAAGACATAGGTCACTTCCACCGGTTAAACAAGTCTTCCCATTTATTTTAACAGGGATTTAGACGGAAGGATCAATTTGGGAAAACGTTCGAAAATTGGAGGATTAAATTTGGTCAATTGAAAAATTAGGGACGAAATCAGCACCACGTTAAATAACGAGCGACTAAATTGAGAATTAAACCATAAATGATGATATAGTCGGAGATAGAGCTCAATGGCGTAAAAAGATTCATACAGCTGACCCCACCTAGTGGAAAAGGCTTGATTGTTGTTGTGTTTTATATTATAATTTTTTTAAGATTACCACAGAAAATATTTATAGGAAATAGTAGATAAATTATATAACTAATGCAATTATTAATTGACAGAGGTATCTTCAGAAAGTCAAGGGGGCAAGAAAGGGAAATTGCTTCGGTTTTAACAAAGACAAGGGAGCGCAATATGATCTACTACAGAATTATCGTCAATCAATTCGTCGACGAACGAGGCAACAAAACATTTAGGAACAAACGCCTTTCCGAAGAACATAAACCAACGACAAGGAGTTATTTTTTTTTTCTTTTTCTCCTAAAATAAAAATACCAACCTCATCGGAACCGTACTTCTCATGATACTGCCTCTGGACCGCAGGACTGAAGAACAACACCGCGTTGTAAATGAGGTACGACGAGTGCTTCGTTACGTTGAGAACCAGGAAATCGAAATTCAACCCTACCACGCTAAAATCAACAACAAATCAGCTCAATACCACATAAAAAAATACAAATCCCCCACTACCACCAGTAGATCCCATCAAAATCAACCTTACAAACAAGAACTCAATCTTGAAGTAAAAAAAAGCTAACAAAGGAAAAAATCCGGACCTCTTCCTCCTGAAATTGAGGATGACCTGGGGGTAGAAGCTGATGGACCATGCGAAGAAGGCGATCCACCCGAAGATCTGGTAAGTGATGTCCAAGTAGATCGAATTCCAAGACGCCATGGGCTCCTTTCCCTGCTCGACCCGATGCGATTGGGAAGACACGGCACCCAAAAGGAACTAATAAGCGAGGATATTTATACTGCCTTCGTTTGGTCAGAATCCCGGAAATGCCCTCCAGGGACTGTCTGTGCTCGCGGAATGGATCCGGGTCGACGTGAGAAAATCGAAAAAGGTAACGGGCATTTTGGGCAGTACATGCTTTGATGCACCCGCCTTTGGCAATGCGTGTAAGAATCCGGATGGAATCCCTGGCAGATTCGCCGTTCATCCATCACTGGATAGTAAAATTAGAAAAATAATTGGACATTTTCGAAAATACACGAAGTTTCCACTCCATCTCATTAAAATAATAAACAGTACTCAGAGGATCGAGCATATAGATCTAAAGTGGATCTAATTCTCAACTTTAATCCCAAAAAACAGGATCAACACACGAGAATCTCATGTTTATAATGGAACGACTTCAACACGTCCCGCATTGATACATGATGTGCTTCTCCATTATAGACTTGCACTTCTTGCAAACCGACGACTCTCCATTAATGGAGCTCTCTGAGAAAGGGGTCACGACGGAATAATCGCAGGGTTCTGTGGCCGAAGTGCCGAGGGATTTCAGGAGGGCGCCCAAGAATCCCAACCTCCTAATCTTCTGCCCCCATGCATGGAGGTTTGACAGAGACTCCAACACTTGATTACCCCAAAGCTTAAGAACTTCACCGGACGCCCCTTCACCGACCAGCAGCCAGCCGGAGCTTCGTGTGTCGGAGCTCAGCAAGGAGTCTATCTCTTGCGTGATGGAGTCGTCAGATTCACTTGCGTACCCAAGTCTCTGCCTCGAACTTCGCATGCTCTGCAAACGCAGCCAGAAGATCCTGATGTTTACGTGCGACAAGTACCTGCTCAGTTTCTCCTCCATGATTCTTGTCAGTGTGCTTGAGGTTTGCTCCTGCATGTTGCTTCCCACGTAGATGAGCTCTACTGGGACTCCAGCTTCGCTGAGGGCTTTCATTTTTTTGCTCAACTCTCGAGCCCATCCTAAATCATTAGTTCCATAGAGGCAGATGATTCTTCTCTCTTCCATCTGAAAAGAGTTGCCGATCATCAAAGGACATTGATTGCAATATAGCATATTGTGCACCGGCAATTCATCTCTTAAAGTTGTGAAATTCCTAAAAAGATGCATTTAACTTTCAGATTTATTAAAAGGCGCATGTGTTTCTTGCTCTTCCTGTCAATCATTACTGTACATGTTGAATTTTGAAGAACAATACCATTTTAGTGTTGCATAAATCTTGTATAATAATGGTGTTATATTTTGAGGAAAAAAAACACACATTGATTTTCAAAAAGCATCATCTAAAAAATCAGTATCATATTGGTGTGTTTTTTGAAATCTTACATCACAGTGGTGTGCATTTGGTGAATTGTTGTATTGTAAATGCAGTAACTTACCCAATAGGAGAAAAGCGGATCTATGCTGTCTAGTAGAAGTTCCATTGTCCATCTTTGTTCTTCCCATAGCTCCCTCTCTTTTGAAGTTGTGAATGGGTAAGCTTTCGAGCCCCAAATTGCGACCATATCGAATGCATCTAGGGAGGATACGTTTCCGCCATGATCTAAGGCCACCATCATGGAGTCTCCTTGGAAGTGCCATACTTCTTTTATGAATTTCATAACCGATGAGCTCAAGTTCGAAGGTTCGGTGATAGAGTACCATGGGAGAATGTCGACTACTTGGTCGTACACTCTTCTTTCGACTTCTTGTGCGGAAAACATTGCTGGAATCCAAACAATCTCATATTCTTCTTCTGGCCTATTATGAATCTTTTTCTCTGATTGTTGTACCACGAGAAGAAGCTTTTCCGGGTATATGTTCAGGCTTGAGATGAAGAGCATCACTACTTTGTTACTTAATACATTAACACCAACCTGCATAATCACCGCAATGTGAATTTAGCTTCAAATGTTATTACAACAAAAGCGGTAAGAGTCAAATTTTTTAGTAAACTTGATAAGATAATCAAGTCAAATTAAATTTATTTACTTAGTCATTGAATTTGATAATATAAATTTATTTTTATTTTTAAAATTTCTTTATTTATTTAGCAGGTTATAAAAATTTTATCAATGAATATAGTTCATAAACGACCACTTTTTAATTAATTACAACTTAACTCGAAATTCTGATTGAAATCGACTAACCTTCTCCTGTGAGCAAGAATCCCTGAGGGGAAAATCATCCTTTTGAGCAAATAATGTGTATAGAACATCCTGGTTGTTGTCATGAACTCCAGCAAATAAATTCACGAGTCTCAAATGTACTTTCTTCTCTTTGAAATGAAATACATGATAACAACATCAATGGTTAGAATCAAGGGAGAGAGAGAGAGATGTTGAGCCCAGAGGCTCAGGAAAATATATATTACCTATTTGTTGACTGAAGGCATCAAAGTTATTTCTTAAAACCTCATATATGTAGCTGATCTTTTTAGCTAAACTCCAGAGTTCCCATACTTGAGGTGTGACCTTTGCCTGCAAGTTCGATTCGACCCCCGAAGCTATTGTGCTAGTAATCTGCGAAGCACACTCTACTGAACTTCGGATCACCCAGTAGGAAGCTATATGGACTTGGTTCTTCATCATTGCCAAGGCTTCGTAATCTTGGCTCACATAGTTCGTCGGCAGTATTTCGAACGCCATCACACATTTCGCCACGCTGACCATTTTCTCAAGAAGATATCGCAAAGCCTTTAACCGATAGTTCAATATGGTAGTTGTTTTCAGACTGTTCCTTAGCTGACCCTTCATAGCTGCGAGCGATAAGGCAAGAGGATTGGTGAGGCAGAAGCGTGCGATGAGCCAGTAATTGCCGTAGCTCGATGCCAATGCTGCAAGAACGATAGTCAGCTTCGTGCTCCATCGATGTCTCTCCAACGACTCCAGGAGAACACATGTAGTCGCTTTCGGTGGACGATCTGTAGAAATATGCTGGAGCATCTGCCAATGCCACAAATTAGAGAGCCTAGCTCTGAATTAATAATGTATTCGATCGATGGGATTATGTATATATAGTTTAATTAATTACCTCGCATGACATATGATGTACTGTGATTCCTAGCTCTTTCACAGCGTTGACAATCTTCGCATCCTCCTTGCTTCTGCAGTCCTCTAATTCAATGATTCGGAAAATAATATTTGTAAGTTTTTGATCGATGAGTAAGAACGATCGAATGAAAGACTTAAGCAGAAAAAAAAGAAGATGAGTACACTACTTCGTACGCTTGACACTGCGAAGTTGAGAAATATTCTCTCAGTTAGATCGAGCAGAGAGGCAGAATCAACTTGGTGTTCTTCCGGAGCATGCGTCTGCAGAATCTTCTTCATCAAGATGTCTTCGTGCTCAGGCAGGAGGCATTCTGAACCACCTTGCGACTGCATCTCGCTCGCCGATGATCTCTGACCCAGAATTTTGTCGTATTAATAAGCTCGTGATCCTCGACGTTGCCTTGCTGCTGTTTGGAACAGCATTGTTCTTCAAGTAAACGTAAAAGTAAAAGTAAAAGTAAATCCCAGGTGCCCAGTAGTTTAAACAGCACTGTGATAATTATATCATATATTGAAGAATTTTGGTAGAACTCTTGAGGAGAAAGAGATATTTTGTTTTCTATATTATAAACTTTTGATTACAAAGTCTTTATATAGACTTGAAAGAAACTTAGAGGGTAAGTAAGCTTAAATGCTAAGTAACCGTTTAGCTTATCAAGGTGACTCTTTAGCTTATCAAGGTGACTCTTTGATTCATACAACAATTGCATGCACGATGGAAGAGTGATGGTCCAACTTCCTCATAATGATGGTCAACACATTAACTTTAACACTCCCCCTTAATGTGTTGTCGGATTCCAAGTTTGGCTCGGAGCTGTTCAAATCTTTCTCTCGGAAGTGCTTTTGTGAAGATGTCAGACAATTGCTCCTCAGATCGACAGAACTCAAGTTGAATTTCTTTATCTTCAATTGTCTGTCGAATGAAATGATGCTTGAGTGCTATATGTCGAGTTCGACTGTGGTGAACTGGGTTCTTAGCCATAGCGATTGCAGATTTGTTATCGCAGTATAGCACGGTTCCTTCAATCTGATGATGACCGAGGTCAGCTAAGATTCTTCGAAGCCAAATTGCTTGTGAAGTGGCTACTGATGCTGAGATGTACTCGGCTTCCGCAGATGATTGTGCAACACTTTGTTGTTTCTTGGACAACCATGAGAATATTGCTGAACCAAAAGAGAAACAGTACCCCGAGGTGCTTTTCATGTCGTCTAAGGATCCACCAAGATCACTGTCACAATAACCGACAAGGTTAAGTGCGTGATTCTTTTGAAAGCTTAGACCGAGGTCGGTTGTCCCTTGAACATATCGTAAGACGCGCTTTGCTGCACCGAGATGAAAATGGCTCGGACTCTGCATAAATCTTGAGAGTAGACTTGCAGCATACATGAGATCAGGTCTAGTTGCTGTGAGGTATAACAAATTACCAATGAGGCTACGGTAATGAGTGACATCCGCTGCTTTTCCTCCATCTTCCTTTTTCAATTTCTCCCCCATAATAAGTGGTGTAGAGACAGGATTGCATCCCAGCATGTTGAATTTCTTCAGAATCTTTTCTGCATATATCTTTTGGCAAATAAATACTATCTCTTCTTCTTGGTAGATCTCCATGCCCAAGAAATGTCGAAGTAGACCCATATCGCTCATTTCATACTTTTGAGTCATGTCATTTTTGAACTCTTCGATCATCTTCTTGTTGCTTCCAGTGAAAATTAGATCATCAACATAAAGAGTGACTATAAGAACATCATTACCTTGATGCTTGACATACAAAGTTGGTTCACTCTTGCTCTTCTCGAATTTTGTTTGGTTGAAATAGTTGTCGATCTCACTGTACCAAGCGCGAGGAGATTGTTTAAGTCCATATAGCGCTTTCTTAAGTTTGTAGACTTTTCCTTCTTTTCCTTTTAGGATGAACCCCCGAGGGGGCTCTACAATCACTTCTTCCTTCAATTCACCATTGAGAAACTGACTTGACATCAAGTTGATAAAGTTTCCACCCTTTGCTGGCGGCGAATGCAATTATAGCTCGGATTGTGTCAAGCCGAGCTACTGGGGCAAATGTCTCCCCATAGTCAATTCCAGGCTGTTGAGAATAACCTTTGGCAACTAGTCTTGCTTTGTGTTTTTGAATGGATCCGTCTGGGTTGTGCTTGACTTTGTAGATCCATTTAACACCTATGACTTCTTTATTTGTCGGTTTATCAACAAGCTCCCATGTCTGATTTTTTTCAATCACACGGACTTCCTCCTCCATTGCTTTTTTCCACAATTCTTCTTTGATTGCTTCATCAAAGTTCTCAGGCTCAATGGAGCAATAATTGCATGTAGCATATATATCATCTAATGATCTGTACCTTTTTGGAGTTGTGCTCGGGGATGAGGAGTTTGATGAAGTTGGATCAGTTGAGCTTTCGTCATTGGGTTGAGATGAGCTTGAATCTGGTGTGCTTGGCTCAATTTCATCTTCTTTGTCAGTACTGATCAAAATGTCTTTCTTCTCAACTTTGTTTTCTTCCCAATTCCATAAAGCATTTTCATCAACTTGAACATCTCGGCTAATAATAACTTGACCCAACTGTAGGTTAAATAGTCTATAACCTTTGCTCATGGTACTGTAGCCGACAAAAATACATCTTTCGCTAGATTCATCAAGTTTGCTTCGTTTCTCTTTTGGAATTTGAGAATAGCAAATGCTTCCGAATACCTTGAGATGGTTCACCGATGGTCTTCTACCACTCCATGCTTCAAACGGAGTCTTGTTTGGTATGGCCGTGGTTGGGCATCGATTGGATAAGTAAACGGCTGTGTAGACTGCTTCAGCCCAGAAGATTTTGGGTAAACCTTTCTCGTGCATCATTGATTTTGCCATTTCAACGATTGTCTGGTTTTTCCTCTCGGTAACACCATTTTGTTGAGGGGTGTACCTTACCGTTAGTTGCCTTTCTACTCCTTCATCTTCACAAAAATTATGAAATTCTTTAGAAGTGTATTCTTTGCCTCTGTCACTTCTTAAGGTTTTGATGAAGCATCCACTCTATTTTTCGACGAGACTCTTAAACTTCTTGAATATCATAAATACTTCCGACTTCTGTCTCATGAAATAGACCCAAGTCATGCGAGTGTGATCATCGATGAAAAGAATGAAATACCTATTCTGAGCATGAGAAAGGGTGTCCATCGGTCCGCAGACGTCGGTGTGGATAAGTTCCAACTTTTCTTTAGCTCTCCATGATACTCCTTTCGGGAAAGGAAGTCGATGTTGCTTTCCAAACGCGCATCCTTCGCATATATGTTGCTTTCCTTCTATGTGAGGAAGTCCTTGCACCATACTCTTGCCAGATAATTCTTTGAGCCTTTGAAAATTAAGATGACCAAGTCGTCGATGCCATAAGGTTGATGTCAGGTAGTCCGAGGTAGAAGCTCGATGAGCTTTTAGATCGGCATAATTGATGTTGAGAGCGAAGCTTCGATTGACCATTTTGATCTTTGTGAACACCTTTGACTTATCTCTCCTGTCAAATATAACACATTCATTGTTATCGAAGCAGAGCTTGTACCCATTTTCCACCAATTGTCCAAGGCTGAGTAAATTTTGACTCAAGCTCGGCACACACAAGACATTGTTGATGCAGCTCGGACCTTCCTTCGTCTCGATGGCGATTCTCCCAAGTCCTTTTGACTTTGTTTGCTCTCCGTTTCCAAACTGAACAGGAGCATTGATGCTATTGTCGATCTCAGAGAAAATTTCTGAGATCGGCGTCATATGGTTGCTACATCCGCTGTCTAGCAACCATTTTCCTTGCTCCTTGTTGGTGGCTGTGTGACATACATAGAATGTTCCATGTGTCTCCTCAGCTGTTTGATTTTCTCCAACCTGATTTGCCTGATAAGAGTTCCTACTTCGGCAATCTTTGGTGAGGTGACCAAATCGATTGCATATTTTGCATCTCGATTGGCCTTTGAACCAACAGTCCTTCTCGGAGTGATTTGGCTTATTGCAGTTGCTGCAATTCGATGAGTTATCTTTTCCTCTTCCTTTTGAGTTACGTCCACCTCGTCCTCTTGATTTCCATCCACCTCGTGATTGACCCTCTCGTTCGTTGTTACCAATTTTGAGCTTTGATTGGAATGCACCCTCTATTGGCTTTTCAGAATGTCTGGACAATCTTTGCTCGAACGATTTTAGGGACGCCATCACTTCTTGAACTGTGAGTGTTGTTAGGTCCTTTGTTTCTTCAATGACGGCAACAATGGGATCATATTTCTCAGGAAGACAGATGAGAATCTTTCGTACCAATCTCTGATCCGTAATATCTTCACCATGAGATTTCATTATGTTGACCAAATCAAATATTCTGGTTGAGAATTCCATGAGTGTTTCTTTCTCCTGCATCTTGGCATTTTCGAATTCCTTGAGTAGTGATTGGAGCTTAATCGCTCTCACTTTCACATCTCCTTGAAATTCGCTCTGCAAGATCTCCCATGCTTCTTTAGCAGTGTCGGCACGCATGATTCTGGGAAATATAGCCTTAGTGACTGCTCTTTGAAGGATTGAGAGAGCACTTGCGTCGGCTTGTCGAGACTTCTCTAATTTCTTCAGACCGGCTTCGTTGAGGGCAGTGGTTTCCTCGGGCTCTTGCACTCCATTCTCCACAATCTCCCATTGGTTAAGAGATCGAAAGATGGTCTTCATCTTTACATACCAGAAATCATAGTCTTCGCCATTAAACTCTGGAATGAGATGGTTGATGTTTGTTAAGCTCGAGCTGGCCATGAATTTTGATTGGTAGAACCTGGAGGCTCTGATACCAAATATTGAAGAATTTTGGTAGAACTCTTGAGGAGAAAGAGATATTTTGTTTTCTATATTATAAACTTTTGATTACAAAGCCTTTATATAGACTTGAAAGAAACTTAGAGGGTAAGTAAGCTTAAATGCTAAGTAACCGTTTAGCTTATCAAGGTGACTCTTTAGCTTATCAAGGTGACTCTTTGATTCATACAACAATTGCATGTACGATGAAAGAGTGATGGTCCAACTTCCTCATAATGATGGTCAACACATTAACTTTAACATCATAGAAGAGGAGCTTCAGCATAATGATAGAGTGTTACCATGTGATAATTATACTCATTAATTATATTATATTGTTGAATCTGGATCCTAACTCCGCCCCTGACTTACACCTCGCGTCGATTATATTGCTAGTGTCCATTTCACTCTGTTGATCTAGAACAAAGTTAGATGTTTGGAAAGTCGCGAAATGAGATCTACGGAAAGTAGTTGAACCTGTGGCCTTTCAGAGCAACTCGACTGACCGAAGCCTGCCATCATTGAGATTTACACACTGGCTTCTTGACCACTTTAAAAGCACAAAACTTTATTTCAAAATCATCCTCTTTAGGTACAGGAATATTTGCTTTACCCCTAGGCAAGGTAGCATAACTTCCATGTGTGATCTTGAAGTAAAGTCCCACAGCCAATTCTTTGTTTCCTTCCTTTTTCCTGTTTTTATATCAGCATCTATTCTACAACGCAAGTTATTACTTTTGTTAATCGTTCGATACGTATTTCTGATTGATATTGTATTTTTTTTATTAGTTAACACCATGTATTTATTCTACCAACTAATATTGAAAACGATAAATCCAATCCTATGGAAGTTTTCCTTTAGCCATCATGGATAAATTCGAAAGTGTTCATACAAATCTTAAATTTCTTATTATATTCGAGAAAAATATCTAATAATATGTTACGAGAATCAAACCGTAAATACTTAGAAGCTATAAGAGCATCCTATCACCGTATCATGGGGGGTTATTTTATCTATGGCTTAGTATCTGTTAATCGAATTAAATTGTCCACTAAAAATAAGTATGAGAACATATGAGAAAGAAAAAGAGCAAAGGATGGATGCAAACTTGATGCAAGAGATTCACGGAGATCAAAATAATTTGTTATGTTAAATACCATTCCTCCAACACAAAGTTGAATCAAATATTGAATTTTTCGTCCTCGGGTTATGGTACAATGACAAAGCACCCATATAGTCTCTAAAATAGTCACAATTTGATTCCTAATTATAGTGCACTGATATTTTCTTCTAGTAAAAATGACAAATCTAGGGTTGTTGGATCACTTATTACAAGTACTTTCAAATTTATTTTGATGGTCAGTGAGAAATTTATACGAGCCAAAGTCGATCATCTTTAGAATTAATAGGCCCAAAAAACTGAATACCCGATGCTCCCTCTCTCTCTCTCGATATACACACGCTATTAAAAAACACGAGTAAAAAAAGGAGAGGAGAAAAATGAGTAGTATAGGTTAGATGAAAACCCTAACTCAGTCCACTCAAGTTGATCACTGAAGAAGGCCTGGGTCTAGGGTCTAACGCAGGGAAAGAGAGAAAATGGATGAGAGGGGAAGAGGGTTTAGGGGTTTGGTTTTGAAAACCAACGACAGGAATAAAGGGAAGAGAAGAGAGAGAGCCAAAATATGTCCGTGCGTTTTGAAGAAGAGGAGAAAATGCTAGATTTTTGTCCCCATCAGCTCGTCACCACATTGACTGTCATCCACAATTGCCCATATAAGAATGTGCATGATAACAAGTTCGCGTGTATGTGCGCGCGCATATATATGTGAAATTTCAGTTTGGTCTGATATTGGGCTGTTTTTTCTTTATCTTGTCGATCATAATTTGTGAGTTTGCTTTTGATTAAAGTACTCAAATGCGCACAAACAGAGGGACAATACTTGCACCATTAATAAAAACAATCCACCAGCAAAGATGCTCTGGAGTTAAACAAGAACAGCAGTAATTATGTACGATAATTCCTCAGCAAAACATAATGAGTAGTCACTAAATAGGTCAAATAATAAAAGAAATATAGGCAATTGGAAGCTGGCGAAAGACAACTTTAAAAAAAAAACAACTGTCACTGATGAACAAGGGTATGAAGGAATGAGCCGATGAAGAAATTAAAATACTGAATGTCACAGCATAGGAGATCAGACAGAAATCTTATTTCCAACTTGACTGAAAAATGACACAACAGTTAAGCTGATTTTGAGTAGTATCTGACGCCGATAGCATAACCCAAGATAAGAAGAGGAACTAAAACTCGGAGGATGTCAACAATAAAGTTGGATGTCTTGCCCGGGTTATGGTTTGGCTGTTTGGTAGGAGTGTCGAGTACTTCCTTTGGGATTGTAGCAGTATCAATTTCGCCAACATAATACTCATCCATCGATGCCTTGGCAGAGGTGCTATGACCTACATCTTCAAAATCAAGAGTTGCATCTTTCCCTGACCATAAATAGGATATCTCATCGGTTAACAATTCAAGCTGTATGGTATTGTGAATCATTCAAGGTAGATATACCAGTGGCTAAGAGCAAAACTTCATCTCCTCCAGGGTGATCTTGTAAGAATTTGGTAACATCATAAACCTGGAAAACAAATGCATTAGGGAACTGACCACAATAGCAGCAAAACTCGTTCCTTAATTATGCAGAAACTGCCAAGAGCAAAGTTGATAAATACTAGAAGCAAATGACACTATTGTTTGTAAACTATATAATATTTTCCTTTACTCAATCTACATGAAAATCATCAACCAAATATTACTGTTTGGAGAAGATACGACAAGCTCTCTGGACAAAAAATCCCTCATCTAAGTTTTAGCTAATTCTTCCACCTTATCACTCATTCAACATGACCTCTGCCAACTACCATAACAACCTCCTAGGAGACTATAAATCGTCCTACTCCCCCTTTTTCACTACCACTCTCAACAGACTGAATATGCCCAATCAAAATTAGTTCATTTATCTTACTATTCTTTTTGGTTTGTGTCTCACTTAATCTCTAATTTAGTTTTGTATAAGTGAAATGAGTTTCTTTATGCAATTACTAACATTTTTAACAAGAACAGATTTATTACCTACGAATGAAAACTAAAACATTTAGATAGTTCACGTTATTAGACAACTTGTTAAAGAGATTGTCCACAATCAAAAGTCCAAGTATTCCCTCATAGAAAGACAAATTTTAATACAATCTGGTCCATGACCAGTGTGTATACTTGTGTATACAAATATGGTACATCACAAACCTTTAGCTGAAGAATTTATTATATTTGTATCCAATGAACATATGATAATTAAAACAACAGTTGTTAAAAATTGGGTGATCACATATAGAAAGTTTAGGCAATTAGAAAATTGTCAAATTTATAGATTAACATCCCACTCAAAATATAGTATTATTAACAGCTTATCCAAATGTAAGTTGTCATGAAAGAACTCAATTTATGTTTTGATGGGCTAACAGAAACTTAAATTAACCAGTGAGATCTAGCATCAAAACCATGTCCTATGCAGCAAGATACAATTAATGAGTTTTGTGAAATATTACGAATCTATGATAGCAAATGTAAACATAAAAAATCAAGGGAGAAAAGTTAATGATAACCAAAACAAAGGAATTAAGGATGATTTTCTAAATAATAACACAATAAGCAAACATATAATCAACAGGCATTTTGAAGGCGACAAATATATTTTGATAATTAGAAAATTTGAATTGATTAGAGTAGAAGCTATAAATTTGAAAAGGATAGAGGGAGACTGAAAAAACCTTTAGCTGAAATGGTAAAGCAATGGTTTGAATATTATTAGTGGCATGGCCTTGCATCTAATTGGAAAGATAAAATCCATGTAACTGAACCTCAAATAGTGTATGGAAACACAGCTTGTTGCTTCTGATGGCAATAGTCGACATTTTAAACCACAAAAAGAGGGTTGTCGAACCAAACAAAAGTGCATTGCAAAGACTTCAAACAGAAAATTAGGATTATTATGCCCCCATATCCTTGATATTGTGTAAGAGGTGCATCCAAGTTGAATTAGATTTTTACAAAGCTAGCATAAATGTGAAAAATTTCTAACCAGATTCAGATGAGAATGAGCTTCTATTGAAACGACACCTTATTAGGAAACTTTAATTTCTGAGTTCTCAGCATTTTAATAAATGTTTGCCAACATGCAATATATATATATATTTCTTTTATCATCTTCTATATTCCAAATATCAATTTCTTAATTGGCATGAACCAAAATTCAAGAAGAAAATATCATGATCAAATTACTCGAACGACCTTGAGTGTTGCTTGGCGGTCTATGTGATTATCATTAAAATGTCTCTTAATAATCACAGGGAAGGATCTTATTTCATCAAACTTAACAAACTGAAATAAAAAGTCATCACAGTTTACCATAACAAAAGAAAAGGAAAAGATTTTTCTTTCCCAATTCTTTATGGAAGAAAAAACTAAACTGTAACCGGTCTAGATTATGATCAGCATCAATGAATAATAAAATGAGAGAAAAAAGTTAAGATGGTCTAGACATCTTTATTAGCTAATGTAATAAAAAAATGAAAGAGACATAACCTTGACAAAATGAAAAAGAATAAACTAACAAGAGGAAACATCTTCATTTTAGAAACATGGCAACATTCAATCAAGCTAACAAGGAAATAAAAACTTCAGAAGCTTCGCATAATGCATGACCTTTTAGATGGAAGTAGGGGCCGACCCTGAGGCATGTCACCAGGGGTGACGACCAAGGGCCCCCGATATTTAGGGACCCCCAAATTTGACATGTATATATAATATATATTATATATAATTAGATTGTTTTAATAAAATTCTAAAAAATATATTTTATTGGAATATTTTAATAAAGGTCTAAAAATATATATTGTTGAATTATTTTAATAAAGGTAAAAAAACAATTAAAATTTAAGAAAGAATTCTAAAAAAAAGAAAAGAAAGAAAAAAAAAGGAAGGTAAACAATCCTTTTTCTCTTTTCGAGATTTTATTTCTGGTACAATTTTTTTTATTAATTTATTTACATAAGTCATAAGACTTTAAAGAATAAAGTAGGAATCCTGAACGCTAATTTCCTCCCGTCTTCTACTTTGAATCTCTTCTAACTAAATTAGAAAAGTTTATTCTCCAATTAAAATTTTAGTTTCATCAATATCATAATTCATCAATATATAAACTTACAACGTAAGTTACCTGCTTATCTATATTTTTTCTTATCATCAATATTCAATATTGATTTTTAATATTATATTAGAGTCAATATTTTATGATTTTTCTTACAGATTTAAAAGAGTCTAAATAAATTATCCCAATTTTAATCATCATAGAATAGATTATATCTATTGCTTCAAGCACAAACTAGGCTTTATTATCTTTTGACTATTATTTTCATTGCTTGTGTTTGTTTCATTGTTAGTTTTGTTGCTGGTTTTGTGTGCTTTATTTTTACACTTAAAATTTGTAGTACAAATATATTTCTAAAAAAATATCAATCTCGGAGTATTAAAAGAAACAAAAGAAAAAGAGTGGAACAAATTATTAACTCACAAAGGTGTTCTTTGTAAATTTTTGAAAGCTAGCTTTTCAATTGAAGATTCAGTCGATGAATTACAGAAGAAAGTCAAGAAAAACTAAACGATCATGCAATAAATGAGCAACAATCGAGTAATCAAGAAGAATTAAATGATCATGCAATCAATGAGCAAGAAGAATTGAGAGAAAATGATGATCATAATCATGCAACGAATGAGCAGAAAGAATTGAGAGAAAATGATGATAATGATTTGAATGTAAATGACTTGACAATTTTATGTATTGAAAATGAGTTGTTAGAAAAACTTGATTTTGAAGATCTTATTGATAATTTTGCTTCACAAAATGCTAGAAGATATAGATTTTTTCAATAATTATTTTATATTTTTTTTTGGGTATTTGTAAGTATTATACTTTTTGGAGAAACTTAGAAAATATATTTTATATAGTGTTGCACTTTTTGAAGAATCTTGAGAAATATATTTTGTATGAGTTTTATCATATTTTAAATTAAATATATTAATTTTTTATTTTTTCTATTAAACTATATTCAAATTGTAGGTTAGTATTTTTTTTATAGAGGTCTCTTTTCTCTTTTCGTCCAAGGGCCCCAGAAGTCAAGGCCGGCCTTGAATGGAAGAATTTTATGCTTCTTGGAAGTTAGCTCTCCAAGCCTTTCCCCCTTCTTTAAAGATTTTCTAAATTACTCTTCAATTACAGCAACCATTTCTTTTGTTCACTTTCTACTTATTATACCTTGAACTTGAATCAATTGAATTTATCTATCTTCATAGTTTCCTTTACAGTAAACTCACACATCTATATGATCTATCTTAGGAATACGTAGCTAATAGTCTAGAGTCTAGACTAAAACCAACATCTTTTACTACCATATCATCTTACATAGCTATCTACTCTCCAATGCACCATTCACACAATCTAATTTCTCCAAAGAACGTGTCTATCACAATAATAAGATACAGATAAATTTTAATAATCTATAGCCTAAAAGACAATGAAAATACTACGCATGCAAGCCTTGTAAAGATCCACTGACAAGATCCAAAGAGTCGACATAAAAAATGGTTATTTTTAAAGATCCCCTGAAGACAGAAAGATGACTAGATCGATCAACGGAATCTGGCAAGACGAAACGAGCACAGACCTTGCCGTGGATGACGAGCCAACAGTCCTCGGAGGAGTTGTGCGTGGAGACCTCAGCTAGGGTGTAGACCTTCCCGTGGCTGGCCATCTCCTCCTACCTCGCCAAAGAAAATTGGAATCGACCGACGGAAGGGCAACGTAACGGGACGAGGAAGAGAGTCCTGAAGAGTCGTTGCTTGGGTGTGACCAATTTATAGAGAGATTTTAAATTTTCATATTGGAAATAAAATAAAATCTATTTTATTTTATTGAAAAAATAAAATAAAAGCTTACTAAAAATAAAATAAAATAAAAAATTTGAAATTGCTATTTTTTTGTTCCATTAAAAAATCTATAAAAAAACAAATCATAAATTGTTTCCCTTTATTTTATTTTGATAAGGTTAGCATAAAGGAAAGCAATTGGTTTTACAAATCTCATAATGAGAAAGATAAATTTCAAAGTTTGTGATGTTTTATTAATTAATATAAATAGCCGAGAGACTAAATATAATAGTATTTATAGGGATTTTAAAATGTAGAGAAATAAATGTGTAATATTATAATTTATAAAAATGACTCATTAAAAAAATATTGAACCAAATAATACTAAATTTAAGATGATTAATGTGAAAGTTTTTCTATTTGCTATATAAATCGAAAAATACTCAGATGACCTTATCTTATAGTTACGTATCTCATTTAGAGAAAAAAATCTTTACAAATACATCTATGATACACTTTAGTTGCACCATAGCCCGGGGCTTAAAAAAATGGATTATGTAGTAGAAAGGCTAAATTAATGTGGATATATATAAGTATTTAAATTAATAGTATTTATGGAAGATTTTCAAATTTAGAGAGAGGAGATAAAAACTTGTATGTTTTTTTTTTTCACTTCCCTCATTTCAATTTCTTTCAAAAAAAAAAAAGAAAATTAATTGAACAAGAAAATTAATAATAATTAAAGAGACTGGTGCAATTTGATACTAAATGTATTTTTGAAAAAGTGAACCCAAAAATATTATTTTTAAAAATATATCAGATCGGTAGGCTTTTGTTCATTTAATTTGATTGATTTTTTACTCCTTTTTTGTCATTTTTTATCAGCAATCATCTTAAAGTTCATTTTTTTAAATAATCAACCTGTGCAATTTTTTTTAAAAGAAAATCCCAAGGACTTCCTTTTATCCATATAATTAAAACATTTAAAAAATATTTTTAATCAAAAATTTAAATGTTAAGATAATGCTTCCATTATCAATTAATATGATTTGGCCGGATTTTACATCCTCAAAGAAAAAAGCTCACTTTATATAAACTTTATATAAATAATCTCTCAATCTGCATCATAGATTTCTCATTCAATATTGATAGGAAAAAACATGAAAAACTTCAACTCTAATATTATTCTGTATCTAAATAACTTTTCAAGAGAAGAAAATGCCTTTTTATAAGTTTTTTTTGCCCTGCTGTCTTAAATTTTAGAGTACTTAGCCAACATCAAGAATCTTAAAAATTATATTGTAATCCATCTAAGAAAGTATATAATATAATTTACTTACAATAGATGAGGCCTTCTTAGGGCATTGAATTTTATGCACTAAATTGCTTTTCTTCCTAAGAGAAGAAGTATGCAACATAATGTGAGTGAAAAAGCTTGCTGTTTCAATAAAGCTTAAGGCCTTTGATAGGATGTCATGGGGTTCTTCTCCATCTACTGTAAAATAATGCTCTTCCTTGAATGATTAGTGTACAGAATGGATTATTTCAGAGGAAGTAGTAGTATTAGTCAGTGGTTGACTCTCTGTGAAGACTGGGATTTTGAAGAAAGAATCACCTGGAAGTATAATTACCTGATGGCTAATTACTGCAAAGAACAAGGATCTTATGCCTCTGAAGACTGCTTTGAACCTAATTTCGAAAAGACCATATTGCTAATTCATTCAGGATCTTTTGCCTGAATCAAGAGACAACACAAATATAACAAGGAAAATATGTACATTGACTATCTAACAAAACCAAGACCTAGCTGTTATTGTGTAGTTATTATGGTTATGGTTATATTTTGTATTGGATCACACAACAGAACTCATGTTTGACATGTTTATTGCAGCATATGGAAGAAAAAAAAAAGTCATGCAGATAACAGGATAGCATAATGCAAGTACAAAATCCATATGGGAAAGAACTAGAATCATTGATAAAGAAGAATGAGGTCAACAACAAAATGCACAAGTTCTTAGAAGCAACATGAGTTCAACCATACATATGTGACTAGTCATCAGAGGAATATATGAGAAGTGATTACTAATTCTACTACTATTGCTATCCAGATGCAATTAACCCATATTATAACAAATCATCAATCCAATTATTTCAGATGAGCTAGATGGAACTTCTTCTTTCCCAGCCATTAAGAGCATGTAATGTTTTATGAAACTCGTAAGTACTTTGGGTGCAAACAAATCTCTATATCTACCTTATTCGGGCATATTTAGCTCCCTGAAGCAGCATTAGCAGAACAGATTGTGTGAATTGTCAGTGAATGATGTTTGTCATCATGAATAGACTGATAACCTCACCCTTCTAAGAAGCATTGGCAATTTCTGATAGATCAGTAAGTGCACGATATGAGGATTAGGAAAATTGTAAGTACTGTTATGGATACACTTCCTAGACTACTGTTCCCATCTGAAAGCTGAGTAAACGGAACGGCCGGAATGATATGATTAAAATATTGACCGAGTTGTCATGACCCGGAGGGGAAGGGTATGATAAGCTGCCTTCCATATTGATCAAGCCGTCAGAAGGTCTCAGGTCAACGCTACCCGTAGACAGCGATCAGGTTGCCACAGTCCCTAGTACCCCAATGCTCGAAGCAGGTCTCAAAAATATATACGGAACAAAATAAATACTAAAATAACAAAGTGTGTGGAAAATAAACATGAAAAATATACCTTGACCCAGGGGACGCCCTCTAGTAGACCAGTGAGTTGGTTGTAACGTTGATCGAGTTGTTATTGTTGGAAATACAATCAAAGTCTCACATTAGAAATACATGAAAAATATCATGGGGTTATAAAATGAAGATATCTCCATTGGTATATGGTCTTTTGGGTAGAGCCCAAAAACAAATCCACGAGAACTTAAGCCCAAAGTGGACAATATCTATTATGGAGTTATCTGAAATCTTTTGGTCCTAAGAGTCATGACCCGGAAGAGTAAATGAATATGAGTCGAATAAGAAGCTGGATTGGGGAGCCGAGGGTCGGAGTATAATAGTGACTCGTAGGCCGGACTATAATAGTGGCTCACTAGCCGACATGTGACAAGCAGCAGGCAGACCAAAATACAATATCGGCTCGAAGGCCAGAACACATCAACAACGGCGTGAAGGCCAGAACACACTAGCAAGGTGCACAACCGCAGTAGCTCGAAGGAGGTTGGATCACATCAAAAGCACATGCCAACGTGTATCAGGTCTGGATCGACGTCGAAAGTGTGCGGCAGCGCGGATCGAAGGGCGACAACATGTGTCGGGCGACTGCTGGAGGTAGGCACTTGCCACTGGAGGCGACGTCGAAGGGCAGTAGCGCCCGTTGGTGGCGACGTGGAGGCGGTAGCCGCTAGTGGGGGCACGGAGGTGACGACCGCCGGTGGCCTGCGTGAACGGGAGAGAGGAGGCGATTGCTCGCAGGAGAGGAAGCGGCGGCAAGGGGGAGTCGATGGCGTCAGCGTGGAAAGAGTAGGCGACGTTGGCGCTAGAGGTAGGCGGCGCTAGCCACGTGAGAGGCGAGCAATGTGGCGTGTGTGGCTACAACTTGGCCCACGGCTACAGTTGGGAGTTGGTGGCATCGGCGTGGAAAGAGTAGGCGGCATTGGCGCTGGGGGTAGGCGGCGCTAGCCACGTGAGAGGCGGGGCAATGTGGCATGTGTGGCTATAGCTTGGCCCGCAACTACGGTTGCAAGGCGTTGATGGCCAGAGATGGCAACAACATTGGCCAGAGACGACAAGGCTACTGGTGTAAGGGGAGGCGACGCACGTGAGCTTGAAGAAAGAGAGCCCCCTGTGACGTTGTGCGTGACCTGCGGCAAAGGCCAGAGAGCGACAGTGTACCTACTGAGCGACAGAATTGACGTCGTCTTCATATGCTGGTCTCGGTCTTGACTCCAGTGAGGCGGTGGACCCAAACCTCGAAAAGTCTCCTCACCTCAAAGCCCTTCCTCCCCTCTAAAATGCCTAATAGGGAATTGACCAAGATGCTCTCTCCTTTCTCCCTAATTACCAAAGGCCCCGAAATACATCTATATCACAAGTCTCTCCTTCAAGTCTAGTAAAAAAAGTACGAGTTTGACTGACTAGATAGCCTATCGCAAAGCTTGAATTGATCCTGACCACAGAGTCAAATCATTGGGCCCATTGTATAATGTCAAGTGTACAATCATGCCAGAGATAAAAAAAATGGTGTCTAGCAAACAACAAAAAATTATGTCGAGTGAGCAATGGAAGTTGTGTCGATTGAACAGCGATAGCGATGCCAAGTGAGTAGCAAAAATAGTACTGAGTGGATGTAGAGCAGGCGATCGGGCGAATACCGAGCAAATGATTAGACAAATGGGCGACCGAGAGTATGCCGAGCGGGCGACCAAATGGTGCTAAGCAGGCGACCGAGAGAATGCTGAGCGGGCGGCCAAGCGGTGCCTAGTAGGAGTGGATCTTGAGAGATCGAAGGGCATGGAGCTCATGAAATAGTCGTCCGAGACCAGTGGCGATACTCTGGTCCAAGACCAGTGGAGATAGTTTGACCACGAATGGGGGAAGCTAAGCCCTGAAGAGGACATACCGATAGAGATGTTCTAGTATAAGATTAGTGGAAATACTCTAATTCGAGATTGGTGATGATGGTCTAGTCCAAGAGTAGGCTTGCTTATTGTTGGCTGCTACTCAGAATACCATTCTAGTTCCTCTGTACAACAATTTGTACAAGCATAGAACTATCCTAGCTACCCATGTGTTCTACTAAAGTTAAATTTGGAATGCAAATGATGCTTAGCATTATTAATCCAAATTTTCCCTTTAGGAGTTAAACTTGAATTGGGAACGAAACTTAACATTCTTACTTCAAGTTCAACTGATGTAATCTTCCTAAGTTAAACCATATTACAGAAGTTGATTAAATATCTATTTCAATGATCAGCTTCCAGGTCAAATGTGGCGAGACACTAGGCCTTCTTGGGTATAAGATCATCCACCACTGCTTAGACAAAGCCTTTCAAAGAGAATTGGATATTTAAACTTCTCACAGTAAACATGGTTTAATAATAGAGACCTCAATAGAAACACATTATCGAAACATGAAATCGAAACGAAAATCGATAACAAAAATGATAATTAAAATAGATAACCTCTTGTGTTTAGTTTTACAAGATCTATACAAAAGGATGCACTAGTTATGATGCAGAAACTTATAACTATTTATACCTCTTGTAACTTATAGATCTCTTGATCTTATATTGTATTCCTCTTCTTATCTCGGACGTCGTGTGGGCGACGATCTACCAAGACGAGAATCCACCCAAGTCTTCTTCTTCCTTTCAAGTTTCGGCCACCAACTTTATTCAAGAGATGATGAAGTTCGACCACCAACTTTCCTCCAAGGGATGCTAGACAAGAGAACCTCCTTCTCTTCTTCTACTCCTTCAAGCAATCGGCCATCAATGGATCTCCACACCAATATACCGCCGGCCACCAAGAGGGAAAACAAAGGAGAAGAGAGAAAGAGTAAGGGTCGGCCACCACCAAGGAAGAGAGGAGAGAAATAGAAGATGTATTATTGTGAGGTGAGGCACCTCTAGCCTCTCTTTTATATCCCTTTGTCTTGGAAAATAAGAAAAATTTAAAACATAATTAAAACTTCCTTATATTCCTTGCCAATGACTAAAAAGGAAAGTTTTAAAACAAAAAAATTAAAACGTCCTTTTCTTCTTGTCATGGTCGACCACATGCTTGTTCTCCAAGCAAGGAAAGATTTGAAACAAACAATTAAAATCTTTCTTTTAAAAATCCATTTTGTGGATAGTTCTAAAAAGAATGTTTTATAAATTAAAATCTCTTTCTTTTAAATCCTTTTATGGATATCTATAAAAGATAAGATTTAAAATAAAACATGGTTTCAAGAAAGGAAAGTTTTATCAAAAAATTAAAATCTTTATTTCATATTATAGATAACTACAAATAAAGAAAGATTTAAAATCTCTCTTTTATTCCTTTGTAGAAAGATATAAAAGAAAATATTTTAAAACTCTCTTTTAAAACCAACATAAAAGGAAAGTTTTCAACAAAATAAAAACTTCCTTTTATTTCCTTTTATGATCGATCTAGAAAAAGGAAAGTTTTATATTAAAATCATCCTTTTAAATCCTTTTAATGGATCTCTATAAAAGGAAAGATTTTACAAAATAAAACTTCCTTTTGAATTCAATGTGGTCGCCCACCCTTGCTTGGGCTCCAAGCTAGGGTCGGCCACAACTTGATCCCATCTAACCTTGGTTTGGCCGGCCCTAGCTTGGGCTCCAAGCTTGGCTTGGCCGACCACCTTAAGGTAGGTAAGAAGTTGGGATTTGGGTGGATATAAGACTTTATAAATAAGAGACTACAATAGGGACCGAGAGGAGGAATTGGTTTTAGTCTCCCGATGAGCTTGAGCTTCCCGTGTTCGCCCCGAACACCCAACTCAAGTTCATCAATAATATCTCATTCCACTAAAGAGTTATTATTGCACTACCACACCAATCCCATATTACTATATGGGCTCCTTCTTATCATGAGTATGTTAGTCTCTCTATGTTTAAGATATTGAATGTCCACTAATTAAATGAGTTACTGACAATTCACTTAATTAATATCTAGCTCCAAGAGTAGTACCACTCAACATTATCGTCATGTCGGACTAAGTCTACCTGCAGGGTTTACATGACAATCCTTATAAGCTCCTCAAGGGGACATCATCAACCTACAATACTAGGACACAATTTCATTCTATAATCAACGACACACCATATAAATAATATCATTTCCCTACTTATCGAGACTATTGATTTAACGAGCTAAATCACACCATTTGATAAATCAAAGAAATAAATACTAAGTATATGTACTTATTATTATATCATGATTAAGAGTACACACTTCCATAATAACAGGTATTGTTCTTTTATATAGTCAGTATAAAAAGATACTACCTCAATTGGTCCTACTCAATATACTCATAGTGTACTAGTGTAATTTATTACTCAAGATAAACTAATACCTAATTACACTACAACCACTCCAATGGTTTGCTTCATTCCATCTTGGTTGTGAGTAACTGTTTATAATTTATAAGGATCTGATAACATGATCTTCTGTGTGTCTCCTCACACCATGTTATCTACACTATAAATTAAATGGACAACTACACTTAGCATAAATGTAGGCATTTGACCAATGTGATTCTTATATGTTTATACAAAAGTTAGACTTTTAGTATACACTCTAACAATCTCCCACTTATACTAAAAGACTATGCTGTCATATACCCTGCCATACATTTGATTCCAAACCCTTCAACATGCCCATCAAAAGCTCTTACCTTAAGGGCCTTAGTGAAAGGATCTCTTAAGTTATCATCTGATGTAATCTAGGCGGCAACAACTTCTCCTCGTTATACGATGTCTCGTATTGGGTGGTACTTGCGCTCTATGTGTTTACTTGCCTTATGGGTTCGTGGTTCCTTCGAATTTGCTACTGCACCACTTATTATCACAATACACTGTAATAATTTTTAGGCAAACTAGGAATCACATCTAAGTCCATCATGAAGTTTCTTAGCCATACAGCTTATATGGCTGCCTCAAAGGCTGCCACATACTCAGCTTCCATGGTGGAGTCCGAAAAACATCTATGCTTATTACTCCTCCATTGTTATGGCTTTACCTCCTAAAGTAAACACAAAACGCCGAGGTCGACTTACTATTGTCCCTATCTGATTGGAAGTCAAAATCCATGTAACCCACAGGGATCAAATCATCTGCTTGGTAAACCAGCATATAATCTCTATGCTTTACGGCAGTCCAATGCTCCTGTCTTGGATTACTTTGATATCTGCTAATCATGCCCACGGCAAAACATATATCTGGTCTCATGCATAACATAACATACATTAGGCTTCCTACAGCTAAGCATAAGGAATTACCTTCATATCTTCTATCTCTTTTGATGTCTTCGGAGACATCTCTTTATATAAAGATACTCCATGCCTAAAAGGTAGAAAACCTTTCTTGGAGTCTTGTATGCTAAAATGAGCTAGGATCGTATCGATATACGAAGCTTAGGATAAGCACAATATTCTTTTCTTGTGATCCCTTATTACCTTGATCCCGAGAATATGTGTGCATTCTCCCAAGTCCTTTATATCAAATTGCTTGGATAACCATACCCTTACTTCTTACAACACTTTGATATTATTTCCAACTAACAAAATGTCATCTACGTATAGTACAAGAAATACCACCACGTTTCCATCACACTTCTTCTTTTACACAAGACTCATCCATATACTGAATAAATCCATACGACTGGAATACTTCATTAAATTGGATGTTTCAAGACCTTGAAGCTTGTTTTAGTCCATAAATAGACCGATTGAGCTTACATACTATATGCTCTTTACCCTTTGCAATAAACACCTCTGGTTGCTACATATGGATGTTTTCTTCAAGACTTCCGTTAAGGAAAGCTGTCTTAACATCCATTTGTCAAACCTCATAATTCATATGAGCAGCAATAAATAAGAGTATCTGGATAGACTTAATCATAGCTATTGGTAAAAAAGTTTCCTCATAATCAATTCCCTCTTTCTGAGTATACCCCTTCGCAATAAGCCTTGCTTTGAAGGTTTCCACCTTCCCGTCTATCCCTCTTTCCCTTTTGTAGATCCATTTACATCCAATAGCTTTTACACTATTTAAAGGTTCTACTAGCTCCCAAACTTTGTTAGAATACATAGATTCTTTTTCTGAATTCATTGCTCTTTGTCAAGATGCTGCATCTTTATCTTGAGTGCTTCGTCATATGTACGGGGATCAGGTTCATGTTTACCTGGGATCAAGTCTGACGACTCTCCCAAAAACATGAATCTTTTAAGTTGCCTAACAACCCTCCCACTACGACGAGACACTGTCTGTAGTTGTGTATGATTTGTGACACGTGTTGTAGTTTCTTGTGGTATCTCATCTTGTACTGTTGGTACTAGATTAGACATGTCCTTTATTATTTCCTTAAGAACAAATTTACTTATAGGCTTGTGGTTCATTACATAGTCCTCTTCTAAAAATCGGGCATTGGTGCTAACAATGACCTTCTGATTTTTATGACTATAAACCTCCTTTCGTTTCTCTAGGATAACCCACAAACAAGTGAACTCTTGTTCAGTGTCTCCCTTCAGCATATATGCTGGACTACCCCAAATCCGAATATATGCTTCAGACTAGGCTTACGCACATTTTATAATTCTATGGGAGTAGAGGGTTCTGACTTAGAAGGTACTATGTTCACTTCTGTTTCCAGAGTATATCCTTAAAACGAATTTGGCAATTCTGAATAACTCATCATTGATCTAACTATTTCCATAAGAATCCTATTCCTTCGTTCTACCACACCATTCTGTTGGGATGTATCAGGTGTAGTCAGTTGGGATTGAATCTCGACTTCTTATAAGTGACTCCTGAACTCTCCTAAAAGGTACTTGCCACTACGATCTTACCGTAGTGTCTTGATACTTTTACCATGACGTTTCTCCACATCATCCTTGTACTCTTTGAACTTATCAAAGCACTCAGACTTGCGACACATCAAGTAAATGTACCTGTATCTCGAATAGTCGTCTCTAAAAGAGACGAAATATTCGAAACCACCTCTTGCCTGGATAGTTATAGGCCCATACAAATCAGAATAATTCCAACACATCTTTGGCTCTATACCCCTTAGTCTTAAAAAGACTCTTGGTCATTTTTCCTTCTAAGTAAGACTCACAAGTTGGAAATTTTTCCACCACCAATGAACCCAAAAGTTCATTGGCTATTATCCTTTGAATTCTACTCAAGTTAATATGACCTAGCCTTAGACGCCAAAGATATGATTGGTTCATTTCTGAAGGTTGCTTTCTCTTATTAGAGTTAGAAGATGTGTTATTAATTTTTATTTGTTGCATCGTGGGAGTTTTTGGATTAAGAATATATAAATTGCCAACCAACGTACCAGAACAGATAACTTTCCTATTTTTCTTGATAATAACTTTGTTATCAAAATAGACAGAATATCAAGTTCTTTGAATAGTTTAGGAACTGAAATCAAGTTCTTTCTAAAACTTGGTACGTAAAGACAATTTCTCAAAATCCATGTTTTATTTCTATCAGAGGATAAACATCTCCCACTGCAACAGCTGCTACTTTTGCAGCAGTGCCCATGTAGACGGTGATTTCCCCTTCATATAGTTGTCAGGTTTCTTGGAACCCCTGCAATGAATTGCAGACATGATCAGTGGCTCCCGTATCTACACACCAGGTACCGGTAGATAACACTACTAAATATATTTCAACAACTAATGAATAAAATACACCTTTATTGTTCTTAGTTCTGAGAGGACAGTCCATCTTAGTGTCCAAGTTTTGTTTCCAATCATTATAATTGGGACTACTAAGTCCATTCTTTAGTATAACAGCTAGAGAATTGAAAAACATTTGAAATCCTAAGAATCACAAAAATATTTAGGAAAGACCAACACCTCAAAATCCCCGTGAATTTTGTATGCCACGTTAGTGTGGACGTATACAAATTTAAACATGTTAGGGTGTATACTAAAAACCTAGCTTTTGGTGTAAACATTTATTTAGTAATAAGAATCACATTGGTCAAATGTCTACATTTATGATAAATGTAGTTGTTCAATTAATTTATATTGTAGATAACATGGTGTGTGGTGTCACACACAGAGGATCATGTTATCAGTACCTTATAAATTATAAACAGTAGCTCACGACCAAAATGGAAAGGAACAAACCATTAGAAGGTCGTAGTGTAATTAGGTATCAGTTTATCTTGACTGTATAATTACACTAGTACACTTAGAGTGTATTGAGTAGGACCATTTGAGGTCGTTTCTTTTATACTGATTTTATAAAGAAACAAAGACCTCGGTTATTATGGAAGTGTGTGCTCTTAATCCTAATATAATAACAAGCACATATATTTGATATTTATTTCTTTAATTTATCAATGGGTGAGATTTAGTTCGATGAATCAATAAGCCCGATAAGTTGAGAAATGATATCACTTATAGTGTGTGTTGTTGATTATAGAAGGAAACTGTGTCCTAGAGATACTAGGTTGATAATGTCCTCAAGAGGAGCTCATAAGGATTGTCATGTTAAACCCTGCAGGTGGACCTAGTCCGACATGATGATAAGGTTGAGTGGTACTACTCTTGGACTAAGATATTAATTAAATGAGTTGTCAGTAACTCACTTAATTAGTGGACATTCGATATCTTAAACACAGGGAGACTAACACACTCATGATAAGAAGGAGCCCAAAATGTAATTTGGGATTGGTGCGGTAGTTCAATAATAGTTCTCTAGTGGAATGAATTATTATTGATAAAATTAAGTTGTGTGTTCGGGGCGAGCACGGGATGCTTAATTTTATCGGGAGACCAAAACCAATTCCTCCTCTCGGTCCCTATCGTAACCTCTTGTATATAGAGATTTATACCCACCACATACCCACCTTCTTACCCAACCAATAGGGGCCGGCCAAGCTAAGCTTGAAGCTCAAGCTTAGGGCCGGCCAAGCCTAAAGGTTGGCCTTAAGGTGGCCGGCCAATAGCTTGGAGCCCAATCTTAAGTGGCCGACCACATCATATTAAAAAGGATTTTTTATTAAAATTATTTCTTATGTGGATATCATAGTTTTAAAAGAGAGTTTAAAAATTAAATCTTTCCTTTTAAAAGCTTTCTACAAAAGATTAAGAAAAGATTTGAAATCTTTCCTTATTTGTAGATTGAAAGGAGATTTTATTTTTAAGAAAAACTTTCCTTTTTAACCATGATAATAATTTAAAAGAGAGTTTAAAATGAAATATTCTCTTTTATTAGTTTCTACAAAGATTAAGAAAAGATTTGATATCTTTCCTTATTTGTAGATTGAAAAGAGATTTTAATTTTTAGAGATAACTTTCCTTTTGGAAATTATCCACATGTTTAAAAGAAGAATTTTAATTTATAAAATTTCCTTTTTATTAACCACCATGAAGGGAAAATTATTGGAGAAATTTTTTATAAATTTCTGGAGACAAATTAGGAAGTTTTAATTAATTAAAACTCTCCTTGTTTATAGCTTGATGGTGGCCGGCCATGTAAATTGAGAATAGGAAAATTGTTTTTAATTAAAATAATTTTTTTTTATGACAAAAGAATTAAGGAATTTTTTATTAAAATTTCCTTATTTGTCAAGACCAAGGATTATAAAAGAGGGGGTAGAGGTGCCTTCACGGGTGATCAACTCTATTATTCTTCTCTTCTCTTTTCCTCCTTGGTGGCCGACCCTAGCTTCTTCCTCTTCTCTTCTTCTTATGGCCGGCGGCAACCTCTCTTGGAGCTCTTGATGGTGGCCGGTTCTAGCTAGGAGAAGAAGGAGAGAAAGGTGGTTTTGTTTCTTGCATCCCTTGGAGCTTGGTGGTGGTGGCCGGACCTCTACTTCTCTTGGAGAATTGTGGTGGCCGAAACTTGCAAGGAAGAAGAAGGTGCTTGGTGGTTCTCATCTCGGAAGATCGTTGCCCACACAACGTCCGAGGTTAGAAGAGGAATACGGTAGAAGATCAAGAGGTTTTTTTAGAAGGTATAACTAGTAATTTTTTCTTTCCGCATCATGCTAGTTATTTATGGAAATAATACCAAATACAAGAGGCTTACGATTCTAGTATTTCGAATATGTTTTTCGAAGTTGTGTTCTTTTGTTTTTTCTTTTCCTTGTGATTTGATTGTTCTTTTCGGTTAACCTAAAGTTATTTTAGGAAATTAAATATTACCTTTCTATAAAAGGTTTTGTCTAGTCGGTGGTGGTTGCTCCCATATCCAAGAAGGCCATGTGCCTCGCCACGTTAGTACTGGGAACCAATTATGGAAATTAATATTTAATGGAATTAATAACTTAAGGTGATTTGGGTCGAACGTGTTAAGTTCCGCAGGAGACCCAAGTCAAAACCTAAAAGAACGAATAGATTAAGTTTTGGATCAAACGTGTTAAGTTCCGCAGGCGATCCAAAATTTAATTTAAAAGAACACATGGTAGCTAGGAAAAGGTTCAGACCTTTGTACATAATTTTTGTACAGTGGAACCTCTAGGTTTTCCGAGTAGCAACCAACAAAACATTTGTAAAAGGAGATTTTATCCATTAATTTTATTATCTTGTCAACCTATCTTTATGACAAATAAAATTAATAGGTCTGTCTTTGATCAAATATTTAGTCAAAACTTTTGAATTTAAAATAATATTGATTCCTCAAAACAATATCATTTAAATTCACCAACACCTCAAACACCGTGAATTTTGTATGTCACGTTAGTGTGGACATATACAAATTCAAACATTTGTAAGAGGAGGGACTTACCCATTAATTATCTTGTCAACCTTAAATTACCTCAAACACCATGAATTTTGTATGCCACGTTAGTGTGGACGTATACAAATTCAATTATTTGTAAGAGGAGATTTTACCCATTTTATTTTGTCAACCTAACTTTATGACAAATAAAATTACCTCAAATACCATGAATTTTATATGCCACGTTAGTGTGGACGTATACAAATTCAAATATTTGTAAGAGGGGATTTTACCTAGCTTTATGACAAATTAATAGTTGGTTTTCCTTCGGTCACACAAATAATAGCAGTGACTCCGTTGGGGATGATACCATTAAATACACCTAAGTGTATACCATTACTTGATACTTAGTCCATTAAATAGGATTGTGCCCCTTTAGTTGGAGAAAATCACACGCTCCTAAATAATTTCCTATAACCATCCATAAAAGAAGTTTGATCTAGAGATCCGCAAACAAACTCATCCGATGTGGAGGGAGGCACTCAGAGCCAACACGCAAGTTTGTTGCATCACTTACAAACTAGTAATGGAGACCGTGGAATTTATTTATAAATCCCTCTCCCACTTAGTTATTTAAGATGAGGATTTTAACATGCACACACACACATCACAACAAATAAAAACAATAAATATGCAAAAATAATTTTCCAACTATTATGGCCTTTTCCATCACTGTCATTCGTGTGCTGCCAACCATAGTTGCTACCATCTTTAGCCACCGTAATCGAGTCAAGTTGTAGCATCTATCTTGCTTCTTTTTTCACTGCGTCTTTGATCCTCAAATAGCACCACGCCTTGCAAAGATACGATCCGCGACAAAAATAGAATTTTACATTTATCGATCCTATATTCTACGAAGGAATGTACATGTAATCTAGATCGAACAAAAAGTAAAATCATAAAACTAATACAACTCCTGCTATATTTAATACATACAATCATGCACACACATAAAATGCCCTCGACATGTCCGAGGGTCTAATCACACACAATCACAATAGGCCATAATAGTTGAAGCCTGCAACCACAGAGTTAATCTATTTGCACATCCTACTATTATCTTGCCTAAAGTATGCATGACATGTGCATAATTAAACTAAAACCAAACACACAGAGGTTAAAACCTAGCTTTGATACCAATTGTTGGTTGTTACTCGAAATACCGTCCTAGTTCCCCTATACAAAAAATTGTAAAAGCATAGAACTATCCTAGCTACCCATGTGTTCTACTAAAGTTAAATTTGGATTGCAAACGATGTTTAACATTATTAATCCAAAATTTTCCTTTAGGAGTTAAATGTGAATTGGGAACGAAACTTAACATTCTTACTTCAAGTTCAACCGATGTGATCTTCCTAAGTTAAACCATATTACAGAAGTTGATCAAATATCTATTTCAAGGATCAGCTTCCAGGTCAAATGTGGTGAGACACTAGGCCTTCTTGGGTATGGGATCATCCAGCACTGCCTAGACAAAGCCTTTCAAAGAAATCGGATATTTAAACTTCTCACAGTAAACAAGGTTTAACAATAGAGACCTCAATAGAAACACATTATCGAAACATAAAATCGAAACGAAAATCGATAACAAAAATGATAATTAAAATCAATAACCTCTTGTGTTTGGTTTTACAAGATCTATACAAAAGGATGCACTAGTTATGATGCAGAAACTTATAACTATTTATACCTCTTGTAACTTATAGACCTCTTGATCTTCAATTGTATTTCTCTTCTTATCTCGGGCGTGGTGTGGGTGACGATCTACCAAGATGAGAATTCATCCAAGCCTTCTTCTTCCTTTTAAGTTTCGGCCACCAACTTTCCTCCAAGGGATGCTAGACAAGATAACCTCCTTCTCTTCTTCTTCTCCTTCAAGCAATCGGTCATCAATGGATCTCCACACCAATATGCCGCTGGCCACCAAGAGGGAAAACAAAGGAGAAGAGAGAAAGAGTAAGGGTCGGCCACCAACAAGGAAGAGAGGAGAGGAATAGAAGATGTATTGTTGTGAGGTGAGGCACCTCTACCCTCTCTTTTATTTTCCTTGGTCTGGCAAATAAGGAAAGTTTTAAACATAATTAAAACTTCCTTATATTCCTTGCCAATGACTAAAAAGGAAAGTTTTAAAACAAAACATTAAAACATCCTTTTCTTCTTGTCATGGCCGACCACATGCTTGTTCTCCAAGCAAGGAAAGATTTTAAACAAAAATTAAAATCTCTCTTTTAAAAATCCCTTTTGTAGATAGTTCTAAAAGGAATGTTTTATAAATTAAAATATCTTTCTTTTAAATACTTTTATGGATATCTATAAAAGATAAGATTTAAAATAAAATATGGTTTCAAGAAAGAAAAATTTTATCAAAAAATTAAAATCTTTCTTTCACATTATAGATAACTATAAATAAGGAAAGATTTAAAATCTATCTTTTATTCCTTTGTAAAAAGATATAAAAGGAAAGATTTTAAAATTTAAAACTCTCTTTTAAAACCAACATAAAAGAAAAGTTTTCAACAAAATAAAAACTTCCTTTGATTTCCTTTTATGATCGATCTAAAAAAGGAAAGTTTTATATTAAAATCATCCTTTTAAATCCTTTTAATGGATCTCTATAAAAGGAAAGATTTTACAAAATAAAACTTCCTTTTGAATTCAATGTGGTCGCCCACCCTTGCTTGGGCTCCAAACTAGGGCTGGCCACAACTTGATCCCATCTAACCTTGGTTTGACCGACCCTAGCTTGGGCTCCAAGCTTGGCTTGGCCGGCCACCTTAAGGTGGGTAAGAAGTTGGGATTTGGGTGGATATAAGACTTTATAAATAAGATACTACAATAGGGACCGAGAGGAGGAATTGGTTTTAGTCTCCCGATGAGCTTGAGCTTCTCGTGTTCGCCCCGAACACCTAACTCAAGTTCATCAATAATATCTCATTCCACTAAAGAGTTATTACTGCACTACCGCACCAATCCCATATTACTATATGGGCTCCTTCTTATTATGAGTGTGTTAGTCTCTCTATGTTTAAGATATTGAATGTCCACTAATTAAATGAGTTACTGACAATTCACTTAATTAATATCTAGCTCCAAGAGTAGTACCACTCAACATTATCGTCATGTCGGACTAAGTCTACCTGCAGGGTTTACATGACAATCCTTATAAGCTCCTCAAGGGGACATCATCAACCTACAATACTAGGACACAATTTCATTCTATAATCAACGACACACCATATAAATAATATCATTTCCCTACTTATCGGGCCTATTGATTTAACGAGCTAAATCGCACCATTTGATAAATCAAAAAAATAAATACTAAATATATGTGCTTGTTATTATATCATGATTAAGAGTACACACTTCTATAATAACAGAGGTATTGTTCTTTTATATAGTCAGTATAAAAAGATACTACCTCAATTGGTCCTACTCAATATACTCATAGTGTACTAGTGTAATTTATTACTCAAGATAAACTAATACCTAATTACACTATAACCACTCCAATGGTTTGCCCCATTCTATCTTGGTTGTGAGCAACTGTTTATAATTTATAAGGATTTGATAACATGATCTTCTGTGTGTCTCCTCACACCATGTTATCTACAATATAAATTAAATGGACAACTACACTTAGCATAAATGTAGGCATTTGACCAATGTGATTCTTATATGTTTATACAAAAATCTAGACTTTTAGTATACACTCTAACAATTATAACCTGGCCGAACAACTCGAGAGTCAGGAATATAACACGAGAGCATGCTCACTTATAATCCCTCTAAATGGCTCGAGAGTCTGGGAAATAGTGCTAGAGCATGCTGGCGTATAACCCAGTGGAACGAATTGAGAGTCAGGAATATAGCGCGAGAGTGTACTCACTTATAACCCAGCTAAACAGCTTAAGAGTTTGGGACATGGCACGAGAGCATACTCGCTTATAACACGATTGAACAGTTTGGGAGTCTAGATATAGCGCAAGAGCATGCTCACTTATAACCCCGTTGAATGGCTTTGGAGTCTGGGGCATGACACAAGAACATGTTTGCTTATAACTTGGCTTAATGACTTAGGAGTCTAAAATATGACATGAGATCATACTCACTTATAACCCAGCCGAACAGCTTGGGAGTCTAAAATATAACACGAGAGCATGCTTGCTTATATACCAGCTGAATGGCTCGGGAGTCTAGAATATAAACGCGAGAACATGCTCGCTTATAATCTGACCGAATGACCCGGGAGTCTGGAATATGGTGCAAGAGCATGCTCGCTTATAACTCAGCCGAATGACTCAGGAGTCTAGGACATGGCACGAGAACATGCTCGCTTATAACCTGGTTGAACGACTCAGGAGTCTGGAATATAAAGTAAGAGCATGCTCGCTTATAACTCGGCTAAACGACTTGGGAGTTTGGGACATAGCGCGAGAGCATGCTTGCTTATAACCCGACCCAATGGCTCGGGAGTCTGGAATATAAATACAAGAGTAGGCTCGCTTATAACTCGGTCAAACAACTTGAGAGTCTGGAATATGACGTGAGAGCATGCTTATTATAACCCACCCGAACAGCTCGAGAGTTTAGAATATAAACGTGAGAGCAGACTCGCTTATAACCCGACCAAACAACTCGGGAGTCTAGAATATGGCACAAGAGCATACTCGCTTATAACCCGATCGAACAACTCAGGAGTCTGGAATATAAATGTGAGAGTAGGCTCGCTTATAAATAGCTAGGGAGTCTAGAATATGACGCAAGAGCATGCTCGCTTATAACTAGGTCAAATGGCTTGGAAGTCTGGAATATAAATGCGAGATTAGGCTCGCTTATAACTCGGTTGAACGGTTCGGGAGTCTAGAATATGACACAAGAGCATACTCACTTATAACCCCATCGAACGGCTCAGGAGTCTGGGACATGGTATGAGAGCATGCTTGCTTATATCCTGATCGAATGGCTTAGGAGTCTGGAATATAAATGTGAGGGCAGACTTGCTTATAACTTGGCCAATCGTCTCTAGAGTCTGGAGGTGCGGTATATGACCTGAATGCCTTAGAGATACTCTGGTCCAAGACTGGTGGTGATACTTCAGTCCGAAACCAATGGCAATAGCTCGACCCCGAACGGGGGAGGTGGATCCCTAATGTTAGTGGAAGTGGAGCTCGTAGCAATATGAGGGAGTAGAGCTCGTAGCACCCTTGATCGGGGAGTTGAGCCCCTAATCCCTGATCGGAGAGCAAGGCCCCTAGTCCGTTATAGGAGAGTTAGGTCCTTGGATCCTAATCGGGGAGTTGTACCCCTAGTATCTAATTAGTGAGCTATAGCAGATCTTGCTAATCGGTTGAGGATATATGATAGAAAAACTAACCTGTTAATCGACAGAGGATCTGACTCGATCCCTTGACTCCCAAAAACCCGTGAAGTGAGGGGAGAATATAATATAATAATAATAATCCAACACTTGTGATGCCTAAGGATCTAGAGAATAAGGGTCTTGTCAGGATGAAGACCCGTAAGCTTGAGCACCCCGATCAATGGAGAATGATGTCTAAGAAATTCCATTTTCATTATGTACTATAGAGGCAATGTGTTCACCGAAATCCTTCGGGATCATGGCAATAGCAAGGAATTTTCTGATGTTGTCCATCTTCACGTTCTAGATCAGGCAAAGTTCTCACAAACAGTGTCAAATATGATCCCGTTTGAAAGCTGAGAAGATAAGAAGAGAATAGAGAGATGGTACCATCTGTGGGAACAGTTGGCGACACTAGAGGTAGGCGGCACTGGCCACGTGAGAGGCGGGTGGCACACCGTGTGTGGCTTCAGCCTGGCTCATAGTGACGATTGCAAGGTGGCAATGGCCGGAGGTGGTAGTGGCATTGACCGGAGGTGACAAGGCTACTGGTGTGAGGGGAGGTGGCGCGTGTGAGCTTGAAGAAAGAGAGCCCCCTGTGACACGTGAGTGACCAACGGTGAAGGCCAGAGAGTGGCAGTGTGCCTACAAAGCGATGGGGGTAGTGTCGACGTCATCTGCTAGTCTCAGCCTCAGCCCCAATGTGGCGGGGGACCCAAACCCCGAAAAGTCCCCTCACCTCAAAGCCCTTCCTCCCCTCTAAAAGACCTAACAAGGAATTGACCAAGATAACCTTTCCTTTCTCCCTAATTCCCTTGGGCCTCCAAATACATCCGCATCAACTACTAAAGGTAGGATTGTAAGCAAGCCAAGTCAAGCCAAGTTTTAGGGTATTCAAACTTGTTTGATAAGGTAACCGAGTCATGCCAAACTGAGTCTAAAATGAATAAAATTTTTAAAATGATTGTTCAAGTTTAGCTTGGTTTATTTTTAATAGCTTGAGTTTGATTCGTTTAGATATTATCAAGCTCTCAATTCAAGCTTAGAGCTTGGTTCGTTTAGATGTTATCGAGTTCTCAATTTAAACTTGTTTGATTGTTTAAAACTTTTGCTTGTTTGATTGGTTATTGAGCTTGATAATTTTAACATGTTTGTTCACTTTAAAAGTATTATTTGTTTATTTAACATGTTGATAAGAGTTTTAATAATAAATATGGTTAATGAATTTTGTTCACAAACATTAATGAGCTAAACATATGTTCAAGTTTGTTTATTTAGTTTAACAAGTTGTTCAAGTTTGTTTATTTAATTGATCTTGTGTATATTGAACAAATATAAATAAATTCTTATCAAACCAAACACCAAACTTATTCATAAATATTCAATTTATTTACTGTCCTAACCAAAGGACAAACTTTCTCAATAGGTAGTAAAAAGAGAAGTTCAAGAAAATTTGAAGTAATCTCCTGAGTCATAGATTCCCTATGAGACACTAAACAAGGATTAACTGTCAGTCAACAAGTAATATAGCAAAAAGCAATTAAATCTCCTGAGTCATAAGTTCCCTATGAAAAACCAATTAGGAATAAACTATTAGTCAGCAAGTAAATTCCCTCTCCTAGGTAAACATCAACTAGAATAAATTTGAAAACTAAATCATCCAGGACTTGCACAGTAATACTTATACAAACTAAGCGCAAGTAAAACTAAATTACATGACTTGGTTGCAATAAGTTATGAGAGATCCACTTGAATATAAAGACAAATCAATGTAGTAAAAAATAAGAATTGTAAAGGAAATAGAAAGAGCAAAATTTTTGGCAATGCATAGTCAAGGTTTTCTTGGATGGCAACCTAGCTAAACTTGTATTTGATCTAAATTTTGCAATAGTTATGATGTAAAAAGTAGTAATCCATGGATAGCTCCTGCAACCAAATGAAAACCAAGTAATTCTTACATTCATAATTTACTCAACAATTGATTGGTTGACGCCAACACTAAAGGTCTTTCCACCCTCCCTAATAGCGAACCACATGCCCTGGTCACATGTCACATGCAAGATGAATTCCACCTCCATATTGATGCACTCTCTGGGCATCACCATCTTCACTTCCTCATCCTTGTCATTCTTAATGGTTGTGAACTTGCTTGTGATGTCGATGGTCCTCATGTAGAACTGCGATCTGTACCCTAAAAAGAAGGGCGAGTGCCTCCAATCCTCTTCTTCCTTGAGGATGTAGACAATGGCGAAAAATTTAGTGTGGGGAGTGATCGTGCCAGGCTTGGCAAGCACCATTCCTCGCTGGATGTTTGCCTTTTGGATACCAGGGAGAAGTAACCCGACATTATTGTTAGTGTGTGCACTTATGTGACAAGACACTTCTTATGTATTTTATGGATAATTATTTTATAAAGGCAAGTATTTATCATGAATTATTTATTTTTCTGTACGTATATGATTAATGATAAAGTTCTATAGATTAATAGGTATATTAATTTGAAAATAGTCCTTGATCAGATAGATATCTAGAGGGGGCATGGATATCTAGATTAACGTTGAGTATGACTAGGTCGAGATAGATCAAGGGATGGATATCTGTAAAGCCCGAAAAATTCCCTAATTTATTTTAGAAATATCCTACGATTTCTCTAGATTTTTAGGATATTTTTACATAATTTTTGGAGTACCGGAAGTAGCAAAAACAAATAAGTCGCAAAATAGCTTAGGCGGGGATCGAACCCGAGACCTATGGGTTAAGGGATAATGCTAGTAACCAGTTGAACCCAGCAGGGCCGTGCTGAAAGAGAAGGGAAACATTTATATTTATATTTGTTTTGGGCCTAGTTACCCACTTAATATAAATATAAACTTAAGTGGGTTTTGGTTTATTTTTGGGTTTGGCAATCTCTCAACCCTCACCACCGAAACCTCACCGCCGCTTCTTCCCCTCTTCCTCACGCACGGCACACCAAGCCAAGGGTCAAGGGAACATCTTCCGGCGATGACTCCAACACGAAAAAGGGTCTTCTCCGCGAGAGGGACGCGAGGACATAAGCGGTTCGTCGAACGGAGCAGTTTTTCGGAAAACCTAGCGGTTAGAATCGTAAGAAAACCTTGCGATTGAGGTAAGAAACCCCTCACCTGCAGTATAATTGCTCTCGCTTGTTAGTTTTGGCGTTAGTTTAGTAGTTTTACAGTTTTTAGTTATAGGGTGTGCTCTCAGTGCACACCAAGCATTCAGTAGAATGCCTAGTTCAGAAGGATGCACCAGTAGACGTCCTAACAGCATGTAAAACGTATTAGAAACATTTTACTCAGTTTATTATCAGTTATTACAGCTATATGGATCAGATATCCATTGGGTGGGCTCCCACAGTAGCCTCTAGGTTCAGATAACCTAGTTCTAGGTGCAGATAACCTAGAACAGCAAAGTAAAATAAAACAGTATTCAGTATTTTACTTTTATTCAGTTGGCACTGTACTTGGATCAGATATCCATGGGCTGGACTCCCACAGTCGTCCCTAGGTTCAGATAACCTAGTAACCCTGCTGGAGGGATGCGCGCACAGTAAGTACAGTTGCCAGGGCCCCAGCAGCATGTTTAGTATTTTCATCTATTATTATATATAGTTTTCCAAATATGTAATCAGTGATGGAAACACTAACTTAGTTTAGTTTCAGTTAATTATCTCAGTTAAGTTTCATGATTTGAGTTCATGACCAGTTAGATGTATATGTATGATCAGTTCAGTATTCATGCTTAGTTTCAGATATAGTATGCTATGCTCAGCTTGTTTGTATGCCATGAACAGTTCAGTACATGTTTGTATGCCATGCCATGTTGCCATGCTCAGTTCAGTTTTCAAACAGCATGTTTTAAAAATATAATCGCATCGTTGCATGTTTTTGTGAGGTAGATGGTTTCTTACTAAGCTCTTTAGCTTACAGGTACTACATTTCTTATACTGCAGATACAGGTAAAAGAAAAGTGGACTAGCGGAGGCTGGAGGACAATGCTATGGAGGTGTGTGTGTGCAAGGGGTTTGGGATAAAGATCCTAGGGGTCTAAACAGCTTAATTCCAGCATTTACGTTGTTAGTTTACTTATGGTTTAGTCCTTAGCTTGTTAAATGTTTTAATCCAGTAAAACTATGCACTATTCAGTTTGTCCAGTTTAGGACGCATGTAGGTTAATGTTAGAATGTTTTTCATGTATCTAGAACCTATGTCTGTGAGTTGTGGCACGTTCCAGTGCCTGAAAGTTCTGAAATCAGGAACTCTGATTTCATATCAGAGTTTGATCGGTCTGCCGACCGATCCGTTGCAGTATCAGGATCCTGGATCGGTCAGCCGACCGATCCAGAGGCATATGAGTATGCTATCTGATCGGTCGTTCGACCGATCCAGCATCGAACAGAAGGCATCCCAGCGTCTCCAGGTGCCTGGATCGGTCTGCAGACCGATCCAGACACACCTGGATCGGTCATGCCGACCGATCCAGCCTCTGCTGGATCGGTCCTCAGACCGATCCAGCAGGGCACAGAATCGCAGCAAGTTTGATCAATCCGTGGATCAATCAATAGCTAGCTGGGAAGTTAGATTGAGTTCCTAGCTCAGATGGGAGGTCGAGTATCCTCCTTAGCACATGTACACCAACCGGAGAGGGGCTTGAATCCTTCCTTATAACAGCATGGGTGTATCAGTTGTCAGATCAACAGAGTCAGTTAGTGAAAATTTTATTTTATCCAGTTTTCCGCACAGTACGACACAGTAGCTTCAGTAGTTAATGTAGCGGTCCGGCTCACAGCTTAGTACCCAGGAGTTGGGTCATTACAGAGTGGTATCAGAGCAGTGTTCCATACTTCCTACACACACATCAGCATTGTGCCTACAGCTTCCAAGTAAGAACATCTCTCACCCAGTTTTATTTTCAGCTTTGATATCAGTTATATGTGCTTTCATGTTTGCTCTCATGTTGGTAGTTAATTAATTCATGTTTACAGTGAAAGTATTTAACATGTTATCAGTAGTTAACTATAACATGATAGCCTAGTTATATATATGTGTTCTCTGCTACTTAGAAAATGGTACGAGGACGTCTAACTAAGAAAGCATCAGGGGCTGAGCACTAGCATGAGGCAGGTAGTTCAGTGCCTCCCCCAGACCTTACAGCACTAGTGGCTCAGCTACAGCAGCAGTTAGCTGAACAGCAGCAGGAGATAGCCTCCTTAAAGGCTAACCAGCAGACTACTCCCCCAGTCACTCCAGTACCGAACCTCACGACTCCAGTAATCACAGAGGTTGTACCAGCTCAGCCTGCAGTACCAGTAGCCCCAGTAGCAGGGGCTAAGAGAGAAGCTTACCTTATCCAGTGGCAGAGAATTAAGCCCGAGAACTTCTCGGGCACCAATGAACCATGGAATGCTCTGGCATGGTTTAAAACACTGGAAAGCACGATGGAGCTTCTAGGCGGCCGAGCACGAAAGGTGAAGTGTGCCTCCTTCTGCTTGACAGGAGCATGTGGTGGGAGCGGATTAAATCGAAGTGGCCAGTAAACCAGATGGCATGGGCCAACTCCGAGAAAGAATTCTTCGAGGAATTCTTTCACATGCAAGTCACGAACCGACACTATGACGAGTTCAACGTCAGGGCAACCTATCGGTTGAAGCCGTGAAGAAATTCAACAGTTGGCTCGTCTGTGTCCGGAACTAGTCAGCACAGAGAAAGAACGAGTACGGTTGATGCTGAAGATGCTCGGACCATAGATCGCAATGAATGTGGTGGTGGCGTTCATAGGCCACAAACCACGGAGGAGCTAGTGAGTAGTGCTCGATCACGAGCACTATCAAGACAAAGATCACCCAGTGACGAGGTTTCCACAGCCCAAGGGACAAGTGGCTCGGTACTCAGTGAAACAACAGGACATAGCTTCAATCGGAAGGGAAACGCAAGGCAAGCGGTGACCCAAAAGGAGGACCAGCTGGAAAACATTCCAGACATCCCAAGTGTGCTACTTGTGGGAAACACCATCCAGGAGTTTGCCGCAAGGGTACGCGAGGTTGTTTTGAATGTGGACAGGAAGGGCACATGGCTAAGCAGTGCCCGAACAAGAACAGTCTTCCTCAACCTCAGCCGATACAGTATGGAGCTCAGCCAGCGCAGCTACACCAGATGTATGCTGCCTTAGATGGTCCACAGATCAGTCAGGGCAGATTAGAAGCCCCCACAGCTAACATGAATGCCAGGATTTTCTCACTGACCAGAGAGGACGTAGCAAATGCCTCGACAGTTGTCACAGGTCAGATCAGTATTTTACAGCATAATGCAACTGTCTTATTCGATACTGGGGCAACCCACTCTTATGTATCCAGGGCGTTTGCCGAGAAATTAGCAACACCTCCAGAGGTACTCAATAGTCAGTTTCTGACAACACTACCCTCAGGAGACATTATGGCATCTACACACTGGCTCAGAGCAGTGCCAGTCATTATAGCAGACAGAGAACTTTTTGGTGATCTGATAGTGCTAGAAATGACTGACTACGATGTCATCTTTGGAATGGATTTTCTGATCAGATACGGCGCTTCTATAGAGTGCCGTAAACAAAAGGTCATATTCCAACCTGAAGAAGGAGTACAGTTTGAGTACATAGGAAAACCAAAGAGAAAAGCCAGGAAGTTTCTCTCAGCATTGAAAGCACAGCAGCTATTGGATTCAGGATGCATGGGATTTTTAGCAAATGTAGTCAACACCAGCCAGGACAAGAACCAACAGCTATCAGAGGTTCGAGTCGTTTGTGACTACCCAGCAGTCTTCCCTGAAGAGCTACCAGGCTTAGCACCAGACAGGGAGATTGAATTTGAGATAGAGCTCATTCCCGGCACAAATCCAATTTCCAAGGCACCGTACCGCATGGCTCCAGCAGAACTGAAGGAACTTCAGGAGCAATTACAGGAGCTTCTTGACAAGGGTTTCATACGCCCTAGTCACTCACCATGGGGAGCACCTGTGTTGTTCGTGAAGAAGAAGGATGGAAGCATGCGCCTATGCATAGACTACCGTGCCTTGAACCAGGTCACAATTAAAAACAGGTACCCTCTCCCCAGGATAGATGACCTGTTTGATCAGCTAAAGGGAGCCACAGTGTTCTCTAAAATTGACCTCAGATCAGGATATCACCAGGTTAGAGTCAAGAAAGGTGATATACCTAAAACAGCTTTCAGGACCAGATACGGACATTATGAGTTCGTAGTCATGCCTTTTGGCGTGACAAATGCTCCAGCTACTTTCATGGATCTCATGAACAGAGTATTCAGAGAATACTTAGACAAGTTTGTCATCATGTTCATCGATGACATTCTTATCTATTCAGGCACTCAGGAGGACCATGCAGAGCATTTGAAGACAATTTTGCAGATCCTTCAGCGGAACCAGCTGTACGCCAAATTCACGAAATGTGAATTTTGGCTAGACCAGGTAGCCTTTCTCGGTCACATCATCTCCAAGGATGGTGTTATGGTAGATCCCAGCAAGATAGAAGCAGTAAGTAACTGGAAGAGACCCAGGAACGCCAGTGAAATCAGAAGCTTTCTGGGATTAGCAGGCTACTACAGGAAATTCGTAGAGGACTTCTCCAGGATAGCCTCCCCACTGACAGCTCTCACCAGGAAGAACAAGAAATTTCAGTGGACAGAGGACTGCGAGAACAGCTTCAGCGAACTAAAATGGAGATTGACCAGTGCTCCTATTTTAGCTATACCAGAAAACACAGACAGCTTCGACATCTACAGTGACGCCTCTAAATTGGGATTAGGAGCAGTACTGATGCAGCAGGGCAAGGTGATCGCCTATGCCTCCAGACAACTCAAGAATTATGAGAGGAACTATCCTACTCACGACCTTGAGCTTGCAGCAGTGGTGTTCGCTCTCAAGATTTGGAGACATTATTTGTACGGAGCTCAGTGCAGAGTGTATACAGATCATCAAAGTCTGAAGTATTTCTTTACTCAAAAGGATCTGAATATGCGACAGCGCAGATGGTTAGAGCTGGTCAAGGATTATGACATAGATATCCTCTACCATCCAGGGAAAGATAATAAGATAGCAGACGCACTCAGCAGGAAGTCCAACACTGCCTTATTATCTTTAGCAGCTATGTCACCACCCCTAAGGAAGGAGATTACAAATTTTAGTCTCGAGCTTATAGTCGGGCAGCTTTCCACTATGTCATTAGCATCTACCTTGCTTGATGATATTCAGACAGCTCAGAAGCAGGATCCTGAAATCCAGAAAATTAGCAGAATCAGAAAGTGGAGAGTTCAGGGTGTCCGCCAGTGGGGTAGTGTACTGTGGTGACAGACTTTGTGTTCCAGATCAGGAGGAACTACGAAAACAGATTCTAGATGAGGCTCACAGGACTCCCTATGCGATGCATCCTGGTTCCACCAAAATGTATCAGGATCTAAAGAAACGATTTTGGTGGCCTGGGATGAAGCGAGATATCGCCAGATACGTCAGCATCTGTCTAACCTGTCAGAGGGTTAAGGCAGAACATCATCGATCAGGAGGAGTTCTGCAGCCGATCCAGATTCCAGAATAGAAGTGGGAGGATATCTCTATGGACTTCATAGTGGGATTACCCAGAACCACGAATGGTTTTGATGCTATCTGGGTAATAGTCGACAGGTTGACTAAATCAGCCCACTTTTTAGCTATCAGAATATCCTATTCCATGGAGCAGCTAGCTCAGTTGTATCTCAAGGAGATTGTCAGGCTGCATGGAGTCCCACGAACCATTATATCAGACAGAGACAACAGATTTACATCACACTTCTGGAAGTGTGTACAGACAGCTATGGGCACCCAGTTAAAATTCAACACAGCCTTCCATCCTCAGACAGATGGTCAGACGGAGCGAGTAAATCAGGTACTCGAAGATATGCTCCGGGCTTGTGCCCTAGATTTCAAGGGAAGTTGGTGCAAATATCTGAGTCTAGCAGAATTTGCATACAACAACAGTTATCAGGCCACTATCGGCATGGCACCTTATGAGGCACTCTATGGGCGGAGGTGCAGATCACCAATCTGCTGGTATGAGAGTGGTGAATAGAAGGAACTAGAGCTTCAGACAGATCTAGTAGCAGATACCACAGCAGCCATACAACAGATTCGCCAGAGGATAGAGACAGCACAGAGCCGTCAGAAGAGCTATGCTGATACACGACGCAGACCCCTAGAGTTTTCAGTTGGGGATACAGTTTTCCTCAGAGTAGCTCCCATGAAGGGAGTCATGCGCTTTGGGAAGAAGGGCAAGCTAGCTCCCAGATATGTGGGACCATACCTTATCACGAAGAGAGTGGGCAAGGTAGCATATGAGCTAGAGCTACCTCAGGAGATGTCAGCTGTCCACAACGTATTTCATGTCTCCATGCTGAAGAAGCATATTCCAGACGCCACCAAGGTGATTGAGCCCCAGTTGGTACAGGTCCGTGATGATCTCAGCTATGACAGTCGGCCAATTCAGATAATAGACCGAGCAGTAAAGAAATTACGGAACAAGGAAGTACCATTAGTCAAAGTCAGCTGGCAAAATCATACAGCAGCAGAGGCGACTTGGGAGACAGAGGCCAACATGAGACAGAAGTACCCAGAATTGTTTTAAGTTCGGGGACGAACTTTTTATAAGGTATGGGGGATTGTAAAGCCCGAAAAATTCCTGAATTTATTTTAGAAATATCCTACGATTTCTCTAGATTTTTAGGATATTTTTACATAATTTTTGGAGTACCGGAAGTAGCAAAAACAAATAAGTCGCAAAATAGCTTAGGCGGGGATCGAACCCGAGACCTATGGGTTAAGGGATAATGCTAGTAACCAGTTGAATCCAGCAGGGCCATGCTGAAAGAGAAGGGAAACATTTATATTTATATTTGTTTTGGGCCTAGTTACCCACTTAATATAAATATAAACTTAAGTGGGTTTTGGTTTATTTTTGGGTTCGGCAATCTCTCAACCCTCACCACCGAAACCTCACCGCCGCTTCTTCCCCTCTTCCTCACGCACGGCACACCAAGCCAAGGGTCAAGGGAACATCTTCCGGCGATGACTCCAACACGAAAAAGGGTCTTCTCCACGAGAGGAACGCGAGGACATAAGCGGTTCGTCGAACGGAGCAGTTTTCCGGAAAACCTAGCGGTTAGAATCGTAAGAAAACCTTGCGATTGAGGTAAGAAACCCCTCACCTGCAGTATAATTGCTCTCGCTTGTTAGTTTTGGCGTTAGTTTAGTAGTTTTACAGTTTTCAGTTATAGGGTGTGCTCTCAGTGCACACCAAGCATTCGGTAGAATGCCTAGTTCAGAAGGATGCACCAGTAGGCGTCCTAACAGCATGTAAAACGTATTAGAAACATTTTACTCAGTTTATTATCAGTTATTACAGCTATATGGATCAGATATCCATTGGGTGGGCTCCCACAGTAGCCTCTAGGTTCAGATAACCTAGCTCTAGGTGCAGATAACCTAGAACAGCAAAGTAAAATAAAACAGTATTCAGTATTTTACTTTTATTCAGTTGGCACTGTACTTGGATCAGATATCCATGGGCTGGACTCTCACAGTCTGCTGGATTCGGAACTTGCAATCTCGGGTCTCGTAGGGATGCGCGCACAGTAAGTACAGTTGCCAGGGCCCCAGCAACATGTTTAGTATTTTCATCTATTATTATATATAGTTTTCCAAATATGTAATCAGTGATGGAAACACTAACTTAGTTTAGTTTCAGTTAATTATCTCAGTTAAGTTTCATGATTTGAGTTCATGACCAGTTAGATGTATATGTATGATCAGTTCAGTATTCATGCTTAGTTTCAGATATAGTATGTTATGCTCAGCTTGTTTGTATGCCATGAACAGTTCAGTACATGTTTGTATGCCATGCCATGTTGCCATGCTCAGTTCAGTTTTCAAACAACATGTTTTAAAAACATAATCGCATCGTTGCATGTTTTTGTGAGGTAGATGGTTTCTTACTAAGCTCTTTAGCTTACAGGTACTACTTTTCTTATACTGGAGATACAGGTAAAAGAAAAGTGGACTAGCAGAGGCTGGAGGACAATGCTATGGAGGTGTGTGTGTGCAAGGGGTTTGGAATAAAGATCCTAAGGGTCTAAACAGCTTAATTCTAGCATTTACGTTGTTAGTTTACTTATGGTTTAGTCCTTAGCTTGTTAAATGTTTTAATCCAGTAAAACTATGCACTATTCAGTTTGTCCAGTTTAGGATGCATGTAGGTTAATGTTAGAATGTTTTTCATGCATCTAGAACATATGTCTGTGAGTTGTGGCACGTTCCAGTGCCTGAAAGTTCTGAAATCAGGAACTCTGATTTCATATCAGAGTTTGATCGGTCTGCCGACCGATCCGTTGCAGTATCAGGATCCTGGATCGGTCAGCCGACCGATCCAGAGGCATACAGTATGCTATCGGTCGTTCGACCGATCCAGCATCGAACAGAAGGCATCCCAGCGTCTCCAGGTGCCTGGATCGGTCTGCAGACCGATCCAGACACACCTGGATCGGTCATGCCGACCGATCCAGCCTCTGCTGGATCGGTCCGCAGACCGATTCAACAGGGCACAGAATCGCAACAAGTTTGATCGATCCGTGGATCGATCAATAGCTAGCTGGGAAGTTAGATTGAGTTCCTAGCTCAGATGGGAGGTCGAGTATCCTCCTTAGCACATGTACACCAACCGGAGAAGGGCTTGAATCCTTCCTTATAACAGCATGGGTGTATCAGTTGTCAGATCAACAGAGTCAGTTAGTGAAAATTTTATTTTACCCAGTTTTCCGCACAGTACGACACAGTAGCTTCAGTAGTTAATGTAGCGGTCCGGCTCACAGCTTAGTACCCAGTAGTTGGGTCGTTACAATATCCAAGTTGTACTTCGGGGTGCCTTGAGTTTAGAGGTAGACTGGACATGACCCGCTTAAGATAAAATTACATATTAAGCATCATTGGTTTTTCCTTTTATAAATGAGTGTAACTGATCTTTTGACTTGAATCCTTCATTTATTTTATGCGTGGAGTTATGTGCATTGACACTGTTAAAAGCCGTCTTTAATCGGATTATGATTAATACAGTAGTTAGGTGTATGACAAAACGTAGAGAAAATAGTGTTGAGTCAATAAAGGATTCATCGCTCTCTTAGATTAGGAGTTGACATCCTAACCGCTTGATAGAGATATTAGTGACTTGAAATCCATGACCATGAGAGGAATAATTTATCATTCAAGAGGAGTCTATTATATCTTAGAAATTAAGTAAAATAATTAATTTGGTAATGATGCATAATGTACCGAATTAATTAGGATGTAGGCTTAGATGAATAGATTGAATTATACAGTAATCGGTTCATGGTGGTTTATAGTTTATGACTGATATTAATTTTATCACGTTGGGTGGCTAAAAACTATTGTTAGACAGTTACATTAGTATGTGTATGGATTTACACTACATTCGTGTATAAAACATAGAGGGTCGCACGCATAATACGTAGACATAAACATTATTTATAATTGATTATTTTAGTGGATACTAAAATTAATCAATTGATTATTTCAGAATAAGAATTAATTGGATCATTAATTAATTCTAAAATATCGGAAGCTAATCGAGATTAAGATCAAATATGGATTTATTTGATACAAAAAGAGAGAATTCGAATAATCATAACCATAATGATTAATGGAGAATTCGAAAAGTCATCATAATGATGATTAATGGATAAGTTGAAAAGTCATCATAATGAAGGCCATAAATAAAGAACTTATGGAGGCTATAACTCTTCATCTTCCTAATTAATAGAGATCATAAATGAAGAATTAATGGAGACCTTACCTTTTTGTATTCCTTGGAGGCTATAAGTAGCCATCCTTGGAAAGATTCAAGAAAAGAATTCCTTCTCTCGATTTCTCTCTCATCACCTTCTTTTTTGCTTTCTTCCATCGGAAGAGATCGATAGTGCTTCCAAGGCTTTGTCAAGTTTGTGATCTAGTGCGCGTGGATACTGATAGAGGAGTCACACGTGGGGCTTTTATCTATCTGTGATATCATTCACACCTATCAAGGACTCGAGGTATGTTTTTATGTTATTTTAAGTAAAACTATATGTACCATGAAGAGATCCATGATTCAATATATATCTTCTACTGCGCTCCAAACCCAACAATTATCTCCAGCCATCGCATCATCAAGAATCTTTTGGAACATCTCGACGCCTATAACCGTGGTGGTTCGCATCTCCCAAGTTCTTAAGGCCAACAATCTCGACAGTATCACCAACCTTTACCATGACATGCTCAATTCGGCTAATGGCAACAGTCCCACGGTGGCATGGCTAGTAATGGAGAATCTATCTTCTATGGCAAGGAGGAATGGGAGGTCAGTTTGTCGTTGCCAAATGGGGATGCAGTTGTCCACAGCGTCCATGAGTTCAATGATCTTGTCAACCTAGTTGTTCTCGCCGCGCTTGATATTGGGGTTGGCAATGAGGGCCTCGAGAGCAAGGAGGGCGGAGCTAGAGATGAAGGGAATGTCATCACCCGGGAACTCATAGGGAGAAAGTGTTAGAGTGTATACTAAAAGCCTAGCTTTTTGTAAATATTTATTTTTGAAATAAAGAATCACATTGGTCAAATGTTTATATTTATATACTAAGTGTAGTTGTTCAATTAATTTATATTGTAGATAACATGGTGTGTGGTGTCACACACAGAAGATCATGTTATCAGTTCCTTATAAGTTATAAAAAGTTGCTCACGACTAAGATGGAAAGGAACAAACCATTGGAATAGTTGTAGTGTAATTTGGTATTAGTTTATTTTAACTATAAAATTACACTAGTACACTCTAAGTGTATTGAGGAGGACCATTTAAGGTAAGTTCTTTTTATATTGACTGCATAAAAGAACAAGACCTTTGTTATTATAGAAGTGTGTGCTCTTAATCATGATATAATAACAAGCACATATACTCAATATTCATTTTTTTATTTTATCAAAGGGTGCGATTTAGTTTGATAAATCAATAGGCCTGATAAGTTGAGAAATGATATTATTTATACGGTGTGTTGTTGATTATAGAATGAAACTGTGTCCTAGTAATCTAGGTTGATAATGTCCCCAAGAGGAGCTCATAAGGATTGCCATGTAAACCCTACAGGTGGACTTAGTCCGACATGATGATGAAGTTGAGTGGTACTACTCTTGGAGCTAGATATTAATTAAGTTTGTCAGTAACCAATTTAATTAGTGGACATTCTATATTTTAAACACAGGGAGACTAACACACTCATGATAAGAAGGAGACCATATAATAATATAGGATTGGTGCGGTAGTTCAATAATAACTCTTTAGTGGAATAAGATATTATTGATGAACTCGAGTTGGGTGTTCGGGGCGAACACGGGAAGCTCAAGTTCATCGGAAGACCAAAACCAATTATTCCTCTCGGTCCTTGTCGTAACCTCTTATTTATAAAGTGTTATACCCACCCATACCCACCTTCTTACCCACCTTAAGGTGGTTGGCTAAGCCTAGCTTGGAGCCCAAGCTAGGGCCGGCCAAACCAAGGTGAGATGGTTTAAAGAGGTGGCCGACCCTATCTTGAACCCAAGCTTGGTGTGGCCGGCCACATTAAAATAAAAGGATTTTATTTTTTAAAAAATCTTTTCTTATGTGGAAGCCATGATTTTAAAAGAAAGTTTAAAATTTAAATATTTCCTTTTATAGTTTCCTATAAAAGATTAAGAGAAATGTTTGATATCTTTCCTTATTTGTAGTTAAAAGGAAGATTTTAATTTTTGATAAAACTTTCCTTTTTATAACCATCCTCATGATTTTAAAAAGAGAGTTTTAAAATTAAATCTTTCCTTTTATAGTTTCTACAAAAAGAGAAAAGATTTGATATCTTTCCTTATTTGTAGATTGAAAGGAAGATTTTAATTTTGAGAAAACTTTCCTTTTTGTAATCATCCACATGTTTTAATAGAAAGATTTTAATTTATAAAATTTTCCTTTTATAACCAACCATGAAGGAAATTTTTGAAAGAGAAATTTTTATTTAAAAATTTCTGGAAATAAATTAGGATATTTTAATTTTGTATTTAAAACTTTCCTTCCTTGGAGGATTAGATATGGCTGGCCACATTAATAGAGAAAAGGATTTTTAATTAGTTAAATTTTCCTTTTCAATGGCAAGGAAAATAAGGAAGTTTTTATTAAAACTTTCCTTATTTGCCAAGACCAAGGAATATAAAAGAGAGGGTAGAGGTGCCTCACCTCATAACAATACTTCTATTATTCCTCTTCTCCTTGGTGGTGGCCGACCCTTATCCTTCTTCATCTCCTTTTCTTCTTCTTTGGTGGCCGGCGGCATCAACTCTTGGGGAGTCCTTGGTGGCCGAATTTTTCTTGGAGAAGAAGTAGAGAAAGGAGGCTTTGTTTCTAGCATCCCTTAGAACTTGGTGGTGGTGGCCGAACCTCATCTTCTCTTGAAGTTCTTATTGTGGCCGAAACTTGCTTGGAGAAGAAGGAAGCTTGGGTGGATTCTCGTCTCGGTAGATCATTGCCCACACGACGTCCGAGATAAGAAGAGGAATACGATAAAAGATCGTGAGGTCTATAAGCTATAAAATGTATAACTAGCTATTAGTTCCCGCATCATAACTAGTTCATCCTTTTATTTAGATCTTGAAATACCAAACACAAAAGGCTAATGAATCTAGGTTATCGAATTTATATTTTTGATTTTGTGTTTCTTTTGTTTTTCGAATTTGTGATTTGATTGTTCTTTTTGGTTAAACCTAGGGTTACTATAAGGAAATTAAATATTAAATTTCGTTGAAAGGCTTTGTCTAGGAAGTGGTGGATGCTCCCATACCCAAGAAGGTCTGGTGCCTCACCATGTTTAACCTGGAAGTCAATCTCTAAAATTAATATTTGATTAAATTTGTAACATGGGTGGATTTGGATCAATAATGTTAAGCATCGTTTGCGATCCAAGTCTAAACTACTAAGAACAGATAAGTTGAATTTGGAATCAATAATGTTAAGTTCCATTTGCGATTCCAAATTAAATTTCTAAAGAACACAATAGGTTGTTAGGAATGGTTCAGGATTTGTACAAAATTTTTGTACAGGGGAACTGGTACGATATTCCCAGTAGCAACCAACAATTGGTATCAGAGCTAGGGTTTGCCTCTGTGTGTTTGGTTTTCAGTTTAATTATGCACATATCATACATAATTTAGGCAGGATAATAGTAGGATGTGCTAACTCTGTGGTTGCAGGCTCCAACTATTATGGCTTATAGATATTGTGTGTGATTGGACCCTTGGACATGTCAAGGACGTTTTATGTGTGTGCATGATTGTATGTATTAAATACATCAGGAGTTGTATAAGTTTTAGGATTTTACATTTTTGTTTCGATCTAAATTACATGTACATTCCTTTGTGGAATATAGGATCGATATATGTAAAATTCTATTTTTGTCGTGGATCATATCCTTGCGAGGTGTGGTACTATTTGAGGACCAGAGGCGCAACGAAAAAAGAAGCAAGATAGATGCGGCGACTAGACTCGATTGCGGTGGCTAAAGATGGCAGCACCTAGGGTTGACAACACACGGAGGACAGTGATGGAAAAGGCCATAATAGTTGGAAAATTATTTCCCATATTTATTGCTTTATTTGCTGTGATGTGTGTGTGCATGGTTAAAATTCCGCACCTTAAATAACTAAGTGGGAGAGGGATTAGTAAATAAATTTCACGGTCTCCATTACTGGTTTGTAAGTGATGCAACAAACTTACGTGTTGGCTCTAAGCGCCTCCCTCCACAACGGATGAGTTTGTTTGCGGATCACTAGTGTTGGAGTGTATACTGAAAGCCTAAGCTTTGTAAACATTCATTATGAATAAAGAATCACATTTGGTTAAATTGTCTACATTTAGTTGTAGTTGTTCAATTAATTTATATTGTAGATAACATAGTATGTGGTGTCACATGCAAAAGATAATGTTATCAGTACCTTATAAATTATAAACAGTAGCTCGCGATCAAAATGGAAAGGAGCAAACCATTAGAAGGTCGTAGTGTAATTAGGTATCAGTTTATTTTGACTGTATAATTACACTAGTACACTCAGAGTGTATTGAGTAGGACCATTTGAGGTCGTTTCTTTTATACTGACTTTATAAAGAAACAAAGACCTCAGTTATTATGGAAGTGTGTGCTCTTAATCCTAATATAATAACAAGCACATATATTTGATATTTATTTCTTTAATTTATCAATGGGTGAGATTTAGTTCGATGAATCAATAAACCCGATAAATTGGGAAATGGTATCACTTATAGTGTGTGTTGTTGATTATAGAAGGAAACTGTGTCCTAGAGATACTAGGTTGATAATGTCCTCAAGAGGAGCTCATAAGGATTGTCATGTTAAACCCTGCAGGTGGACTTAGTCCGACATGACGATAAGGTTGAGTGGTACTACTCTTGGACTAAGATATTAATTAAATGAGTTGTCAGTAACTCACTTAATTAGTGGACATTCGATATCTTAAACACAGGGAGACTAACACACTCATAATAAGAAGGAGCCCAAAAAATGTAATTTGAGATTGGTGCGGTAGTTCAATAATAGTTCTCTAGTGGAATGAATTATTATTGATAAAATTAAGTTGTGTGTTCGGGGCGAACACGGGATGCTTAATTTTATCGGGAGACCAAAACCAATTCCTCCTCTCGGTCCCTATCGTAGCCTCTTATTTATAGAGTACTATACCCACCTATACCCACCTTCTATACCCACCAATAAGGGGCCGGCCAAGCTAGCTTGGGAACCAAGCTAGGGCCGACCTAGGTATAAGATTGGGTGGCCGACCCTAGCTTGAACCCAAGCTAGTGGGGGCCGGCCAAATTAAATTAAAAAAGAAATTTAATTTTAATTTTTATTATGTGGAAGATATAATTTATTAAAGAGAATTAAAATTAAAATATCTCTCTTGTAAAAGATCTACAAAAGATTAAAGAAAGAGATTAGATCTCTTTCCTTATTTGTAGATTGGTGAGATATTTTATTTTCTCTTTAAAAATTATTCACATGTTGTAAAATTAAAATTATAGAAATTTCCTTTTTATCAACCATGAAGAGATTTGAAGAGAAATTTTATTTTTTTAAATTTTCAGAAACAAATTAGGAAGTTTTAATTGTTGATTGAAACTTGTCCAATTTTGTTTTCATTGATGTGGCCGGCCACTTGATTTTAATTGGGGAAATTTTATTTTATTTTTCTCAATTAAATCATGTCAAGGAAATTGAGGAAATTTTATTGTAATTAAATTTCCTAATTTGCCTAGGCCAAGGAATATAAAAGAAGGGGTGAGGGTGCCTTCATGAGACACAATATCTATTATTTCTCTCCCTCTTTTGTTCCTTGGTGTGGCCGACCATCCTCTCCCTCTCTTCCTCTTGTGGTGGCCGAACCTCTCTCTCTCTCCCTTGGAGCTCTTGTGGTGGCCGGATACTACTTGGAGAAGAAGAAGAAGAAGGAGAGAAAGCTAGCATCTCTTGGAGCTTGGTTAGTATTTTGGTTTTTCTCCTTGGTGAAGTTTTCCTTTTGTGGCCGAACCTTGCTTGGAGGAGAAGAAGGTGGTTGGTGGTTTCTCATCTCGGTAGATCGTTGCCCACACAACATCCGAGGTTAGAAGAGGAATACGGTAGAAGATCAAGAGGTTTTTCTACAAGGTATAACTAGTAATTTTTCTTTCCGCATCATGCTAGTTATTTATGGAAATAATACCAAATACAAGAGGCTTACGTTCTAGAATTTCAAATATGTTTTTCGATGTTGTGTTCTTTTGTATTTTCTTTTCCTTGTGATTTGATTGTTCTCTTTGGTTAACCTAAAGTTATTTTAGGAAATTAAATATTAGCTTTCTATATAAGGTTTTTTCTAGTCGGTGGTGGTTGCTCCCATATCCAAGAAGACCATGTGCCTCGCCACGTCAGTACTGGGAATCAATTATGGAAATTAATATTTAATGGAATTAATAACTTAAGGAGACTTGGGTCGAACGTGTTAAGTTCCGCAGGATATCCAAGTCAAAACCTAAAAGAACAAATAGATTAAGTTTTGGATCAAACGTGTTAAGTTCTGCAGGCGATCCAAAATTTAATTTAAAAGAACACATGGTAGCTAGGAAAAAGGTTCATACCTTTGTACAAAACTTTGTACAGTGGAACCTATAGGTTTTCCGAGTAGCAACCAACAATTGGTATCAGAGCTAGGGTTTTGCCTCTGTGTATTTGGTATTTAGTTTAATTATGCACATGTCATACATAATTTAGGCAGGTTAATAGTAGGATGTGCTAACTTTGTGGATGCAGGATCCAACTATTATGGCTTTTAGTTATTATGTGTGTGATTGGACCCTTGGACATGTCAAGGGCATTTATCTGTGTGTGCATGATTGTATTAAAATACAGCAGGAGCTGTATTTAGTTTTATTAGGATTTTATTTTTGATCTAGATACATGTACATTCCTTTTATGGAATATAGGATCAAAATATAAAATTCTATTTATGTCGCGGATCGAATCTTGCAAAGCGTGGAACCTTCTAAGGACCAGAGGCGCAGCGGAACTAGGAGCAAGATGGATGCGACAGCTAGATCCGGTGGCGGTGGCCAAATATGGCAGCAGCTTGGGATGACAACACACGGAGGACAATTAGAGATAAAAGCCATAATAGTTGAAAATTAAATTTTCTATTTATTGCTTTTATATTATGCTGTGTGTGCATGTTAGTTTACAAGTTTTAGTAGGCTAGCATAGTTAAAATTCCTCATTTATAAATAACTAAGTGGGAGAGGGATTTTTAAATAAATCCCATGGTCTCCATTACTGGTTTGTAAGTGATGCAAACAAGCTTGCGCGTTGGCTCTGAGTGCCTTCCTCCATAACGGATGAGCTTGTTTGTGGATCACTAGAACAGACTTCCATTTTTGGATGACTATAGGAAGTTAATTAAGAGCGTGTGATCTTCCCCAACGGAAGGGGCATAATCTTATTAATGGACTTAGTGTCAAGTAATGGTATACACTTAGACACATCTAATAGTATCCTCCCCATCGGAGTCACTGCTATTATTTGTGTGACCAAAAGATACCAACTATTAATTTTATTTGTCAAAAAGTTAGGTTGACAAGATAATAAAATTAATGGGATAAAACCCTCCTTTTACAAATGTTGAATTTGTATACGTCCACACTAACGTGGCATACAAAATTCACGGTGTTTTGAGATGTTGGTTAATTTAAAATAGTATTGTTTGAGGAATCAATATTATTCTAAATTTAGAGTTCTGACCAAAAGTTATTTGTGATTCTTAGGATGTCTTTCAACCCACTGTCCATCATACTTCAACAGAATAGACTTACTGGACCAAACTACATAGATTGGAAAAGAAACCTGGACATTGTTCTTACTGCTGAAAGCTATAAATTTGTACTGACTGAGCAGTGCCCTGATGCACCTACTGGTGAATCTACCCAAGAGGAGATTGAATATCATAGGAAATGGGTAAAAGCAGATGAGATGACGCGGTGTTACATTTTGGCTTCAATGTCAAATGTATTGCAACATCAGCATCAAGATTTACCAACAGCCTATGATATTATGAACAATCTCAAGGAACTCTTTGGTCATCAGGATAGGGCTTCTAGGCAAGAGGGTACTCCTGTAAGGGATCATATCCTAAAGATGATGGCTTATCTGAACGAGATACAGATCCTTGGAGGAGAAATTGATGGGGAAACCCAGATCGATATGATCCTCCAAATGCTACCTAGAAGTTTTGAGCAGTTTCGCCTGAACTATAATATGAATAAGAGGGTTTATTCATTAGCGGAACTACTGACAGAACTTCAAGCAGCAGAAGGATTATTTCGTCACAATGCTCAAATTCACTATGCTGAAAATGGTTCTACTTCTAAACCGAAAGGAAAGAAGAAGAAGAAACAAGCTGGTTCAGCAAAGAAAGTGAATAAATCTCAGAGTACGGGATTTAAAGCTGGAATGAAGAAGCCGAAGGGCAAGTGCTTCATCTGTAAGTAGGCAGGACATTGGAAGGCGGACTGTCCTCGTAGGAACCAAAACAAAGGTATATCTCATACTCTAGTTGTTGAAACATGTTTAGCGGTGTTATCTACCAGCACCTGGTGTGTAGATACGGGAGCCACTGATCATGTCTGCAATTCCTTGCAGGGGTTCCAGGAAACCCGACGACTATCTGAAGGAGAAATTACCGTCTACATGGGCAATGCTACTAAGGTGGCAGCTGTTGCAGTGGGAGACGTCTACTTATCTTTTAGTAGAAATAGAAATTTGATTTTAAGAAATTGTCTTTATGTACCCAGTTTTAGAAAGAATTTAATTTCAGTTTCTAAACTGTTTTTTAGATGGATATTCAGTTTCTTTCAGTAACAATGTAGTTATTAAAAGAAATAAAGTGATTATCTGTTCTGGTGCATTAGTTGGCAATTTGTATACTTTAAATCCAATTTCTTCCACAAAGCAAAACATGGAAATTTATAACTCATCCTCTAACTCTAATAAGAGAAAAGAACCTTCGGAAATGAACCAAGCATATCTTTGGCATCTAAGGCTTGGTCATATTAACTTAAGTAGGATTCAGAGGCTTATAGCCGATGGACTTTTGAGTTCATTTGAGTTGGAAAATTTTCCAACTTGTGAATCTTGCTTGGAAGATAAAATGACCAAGAGGCCGTTCAAGGCCAAGGGGTATAGAGCCAAAGAAGTGTTAGAGTTGGTTCACTCTGATTTGTGTGGTCCTATGTCTGTCCAGGCAAGAGGAGGTTTTGAATATTTTATCTCTTTCATAGACGATTATTCAAGATATGGATATATTTACCTAATGCGCCGCAAGTCCGAGTGCTTTGATAAGTTCAAAGAATACAAGGCTGATGTGGAGAAACGACTAGGTAAAAGTATCAAGACACTACGGTCAGATCGTGGTGGCGAATACCTCTTAGGAGAGTTTAGGAATTACTTATCAGAGGCCGGGATTCAATCCCAATTGTCTGCACCTGGAACACCCCAACAGAATGGTGTAGCAGAACGAAGGAATAGGACTCTTATGGAGATAGATCAATGATGAGTTATTCAGAATTACCAAATTCGTTTTGGGGATATGCTCTGGAAACAGCAGTATACGTTCTGAACTTAGTACCTTTTAAATCAGTTTCTTCTACTCCCATAGAATTGTGGAATGGGCGAAAGCCCAGTCTAAGACATATTCGGATTTGGGGTAGTCCAGCACATGTGCTAAAACCAGATGCTGATAAGTTAGAATCCCGTACAGAAGTTCGCGTGTTTGTAGGATATCCCAAAGGAACGAAAGGTGGTTTATTTTATAGTCCTAAAGACCAGAAGGTCATTGTTAGCACCAATGCCCAGTTTTTAGAAGAAGACTATATAATGGATCACAAGCCCAGTAGCAAAGTTGTTTTAGAAGAACTTAGAGAGGACATGTCTACTTCAGTACCAACAGTACAAGATGAAGTACCACAAGAGACTGCAACACGTGTCACACATGATACACAACCACAGACAGTGCCTCGTCATAGTGGGAGGGTTGTAAGGCAGCCTGAAAGATTCATATTTTTGGGAGAGTCTTCGGACTTGATCTCGGGTAAACATGAACCTGATCCACGAACATACGACGAAGCACTCCAAGATATAGATGCAGCATCTTGGCAAAAGGCAATGAATTCTGAAATAGAGTCTATGTACTCTAATAAAGTCTGGGAGCTTGTAGAACCACCTGATGGTGTAAAAGCCGTTGGATGCAAGTGGATCTACAAAAGGAAAAGAGGGACAGACGGGAAGGTAGAGACCTTCAAAGCTAGGCTTGTTGCGAAAGGGTACACTCAGAAAGAGAGAATCGATTATGAGGAGACCTTTTCACCGGTAGCCATGCTTAAGTCTATCCGGATACTCTTATCCATTGCTGCTCATATGGATTATGAGATTTGGCAAATGGATGTCAAGACGGCTTTCCTTAATGGAAGTCTTGAAGAGAACATTCATATGAAGCAACCAGAAGGGTTCATTGAAAAAGGCAAACAGCATCTAGTGTGCAAGCTCAATCGGTCCATTTATGGACTGAAGCAAGCTTCAAGGTCTTGGAACATCCGGTTTAATGAAGTAATCCAGTCGTATGGATTTATTCAGTGTCCGGATGAGTCTTGTGTATACAAGAAGTGTAACGGAAACGTGGTGGTATTTCTTGTACTATACGTAGATGATATTTTGTTAATTGGCAACAATGTCAAGGTATTATCAGATGTAAGGGTATGGTTGTCCAAACAATTTGATATGAAGGACTTAGGAGAGTGTGCACACATTCTTGGGATCAAAGTGATAAGGGATCGCAAGAAAAGAATGTTGTGTCTGTCCCAAGCTTCATATATAGATACAATCCTTGCTCGTTTTAGTATGCAGGATTCCAAGAAAGGTTTCTTACCTTTTAGGCATGGAATAGCTCTATCTAAAGAGATGTCTCCGAAGACATCAAAGGAGATAGAAGACATGAAAGCAGTTCCTTAGGCTGTAGGAAGCCTTATGTATGCAATGCTATGTACGAGACCTGATATTTGTTTTGCCGTGGGCATGGTCAGCAGATATCAGAGTAACCCTGGACAAGGACATTGGACTGCGGTAAAGCATATATTAAAGTACCTGAGAAGGACTAGAGATTATATGCTAATTTACCAAGCAGACGATTTGCTCCCTGTGGGTTACACGGATTCAGATTTCCAATCAGATAGGGACAATAGTAAGTCTACATCAGGCTATGTGTTTACTTTAGGAGGTGGAGCCATTTCATGGAGGAGTGTTAAGCAGAAATGCGTATCGGACTCAACCATGGAAGCTGAGTATGTAGCAGCCTCTGAGGCAGCAAAGAAGCAGTATGGCTCAAGAACTTTCTAATGGACTTAGATGTGATTCCTGGTTTGCCCAAAATTATCACAATTTATTGTGATAATAGCGGTGCAGTTGCAAACTCGAAGGAACCACGAGCTCATAAGGCAAGTAAACATATAGAGCGCAAGTACCACCTGATATGAGATATCGTGAAGCGAGGAGAAGTTGTCATCGCCAAGATTGCATCAGCAGATAACCTGGCAGATCCTTTCACTAAGGCCCTTCCGGCGAAAGCTTTTGATCGGCATGTGGAGGGAATGTGAATCAGATGTATGGTAGAAGATATGACAGCTTAGTCATTAGTATAAGTGGGAGATTGTTGGAGTGTATACTGAAAGCCTAAGCTTTGTAAACATTCATTATGAATAAAGAATCACATTTGGTTAAATTGTCTACATTTAGTTGTAGTTGTTCAATTAATTTATATTGTAGATAACATAGTATGTGGTGTCACATGCAGAAGATAATGTTATCAGTACCTTATAAATTATAAACAGTAGCTCGTGATCAAAATGGAAAGGAACAAACCATTAGAAGGTCGCAGTGTAATTAGGTATCAGTTTATCTTGACTGTATAATTACACTAGTACACTCAGAGTGTATTGAGTAGGACCATTTGAGGTCGTTTCTTTTATACTGACTTTATAAAGAAACAAAGACCTCGGTTATTATGGAAGTGTGTGCTCTTAATCCTAATATAATAACAAGCACATATATTTGATATTTATTTCTTTAATTTATCAATGGGTGAGATTTAGTTCGATGAATCAATAAGCCCGATAAATTGGGAAATGGTATCACTTATAGTGTGTGTTGTTGATTATAGAAGGAAACTATGTCTTAGAGATACTAGGTTGATAATGTCCTCAAGAGAAGCTCATAAGGATTGTCAGGTTAAACCCTGCAGGTGGACTTAGTCCGACATGACGATAAGGTTGAGTGGTACTACTCTTGGACTAAGATATTAATTAAATGAGTTGTCAGTAACTCACTTAATTAGTGGACATTCGATATCTTAAACACAGGGAGACTAACACACTCATAATAAGAAGGAGCCCAAAAAATGTAATTTGGGATTGGTGCGGTAGTTCAATAATAGTTCTCTAGTGGAATGAATTATTATTGATAAAATTAAGTTGTGTGTTCGGGGCGAACACGGGATGCTTAATTTTATCGGGAGACCAAAACCAATTCCACCTCTCGGTCCCTATCGTAGCCTCTTATTTATAGAGTACTATACCCACCTATACCCACCTTCTATACCCACCAATAAGGGGTCGACCAAGCTAGCTTGGGAACCAAGCTAGGGCCGACCTAGGTATAAGATTGGGTGGCCGACCCTAGCTTGAACCCAAGCTAGTGGGGGCCGGCCAAATTAAATTAAAAAAGAAATTTAATTTTAATTTTTATTATGTGGAAGATATAATTTATTAAAGAGAATTAAAATTAAAATATCTCTCTTGTAAAAGATCTACAAAAGATTAAAGAAAGAGATTAGATCTCTTTCCTTATTTGTAGATTGGTGAGATATTTTATTTTCTCTTTAAAAATTATTCACATGTTGTAAAATTAAAATTATAGAAATTTCCTTTTTATCAACCATGAAGAGATTTGAAGAGAAATTTTATTTTTTTAAAATTTCGGAAACAAATTAGGAAGTTTTAATTGTTGATTGAAACTTGTCCAATTTTGTTTTCATTGATGTGGCCGGCCACTTGATTTTAATTGGGGAAATTTTATTTTATTTTTCTCAATTAAATCATGTCAAGGAAATTGAGGAAATTTTATTGTAATTAAATTTCCTAATTTGCCTAGGCCAAGGAATATAAAAGAAGGGGTGAGGGTGCCTTCATGAGACACAACATCTATTATTTCTCTCCCTCTTTTGTTCCTTGGTGTGGCCGGCCATCCTCTCCCTCTCTTCCTCTTGTGGTGGCCGAACCTCTCTCTCTCCCTTGGAGCTCTTGTGGTGGCCGGATACTACTTGGAGAAGAAGAAGAAGAAGGAGAGAAAGCTAGCATCTCTTGGAGCTTGGTTAGTATTTTGGTTTTTCTCCTTGGTGAAGTTTTCCTTTTGTGGCCGAACCTTGCTTGGAGGAGAAGAAGGTGGTTGGTGGTTTCTCATCTCGGTAGATCGTTGCCCACACAACATCCGAGGTTAGAAGAGGAATACGGTAGAAGATCAAGAGGTTTTTCTACAAGGTATAACTAGTAATTTTTATTTCCGCATCATGCTAGTTATTTATGGAAATAATACCAAATACAAGAGGCTTACGTTCTAGAATTTCGAATATGTTTTTTCGATGCTGTGTTCTTTTGTTTTTTCTTTTCCTTGTGATTTGATTGTTCTCTTTGGTTAACCTAAAGTTATTTTAGAAAATTAAATATTAGCTTTCTATAAAAGGTTTTGTCTAGTCGGTGGTGGTTGCTCCCATATCCAAGAAGGCCATGTGCCTCGCCACGTCAGTACTGGGAACCAATTATGGAAATTAATATTTAATGGAATTAATAACTTAAGGAGACTTGGGTCGAACGTGTAAAGTTCCGCAGGAGATCCAAGTCAAAACCTAAAAGAACAAATAGATTAAGTTTTGGATCAAACGTGTTAAGTTCCGCAGGTGATCCAAAATTTAATTTAAAAGAACACATGGTAGCTAGGAAAAGGTTCAGACCTTTGTACAAAATTTTTGTACAGTGGAACCTATAGGTTTTCCGAGTAGCAACCAACAACTAGATCAAACTTCCTTTATGGATGGTTATAGGAAATTATTTAGGAGTGTGTGATCTTCTCCATCTGAAGGGGCACAATCCTATTTAATGGACTAAGTATCAAGTAATGGTATACACTTAGGCACATTTAATAGTATCCTCCCCAACGGAGTCACTATTATTATTTGTGTGACCAAGGAATACCAACTATTAATTTTATTTGTCATAAAGTTAGGATGACAAGATAATAAAATTAATGGGTAAAACCCTCCTCTTACAAATGTTTGATTTTGTATACGTCAAGACTAACGTGGCATGCAAAATGCACGGTGTTTTGAGGTGTTGGTAAATTTAAATAATATTATTTGAGGAATCAGTATTATTCTAAATTTAGAGTCTTGACCAAAAGTTTATTTTGTGATTCTTAGGATGGTTTTCAACCCACTGGCTATTATATTGAAAGAGAACAAACTTACTGGTCCCAATGGTCCCAATTACATAGATTGAAAAAGAAACATGGACATTGTCCTAACTGCTGAAGGCTATAAGTTTGTACTGATAGAGGTCTGCCCTAATGTGCCTAATATTGATTCCAGTGAAGAGGAGATTGAGTATCATAAGAAATGAGTCAAGGCAGATGAGATGGCGTGGAGTTACATTTGGCTTTTATATCAAATGTGCTGCAACATCAGCATCATACCATGTCTACTGGCCATGACATGATATATAATCTCAAGGAACTCTTCGGACATTAGAATCGGGTGACAGGCAAGACTGTATGATCTCTAGGTACTGGACTAAAAGTAGGAATGAAGAAGCCAAAAGGTAAATGCTTCATTTGCAAGTAGTCTGGACATTTGTAGGCGGGTTGTCCTCGTAGGAAGAGAACAATATAGGTATATCTTTTTCTCGAGTAGTTAGAACATGTTTCGTGGTGTTATCTACCGGTACCTGGCATGTAAATATGAGAACCACTAATCATGTCTACAAATCTTTGCAAGGGTTCCAGGAAACCTGACAACTACACGAAGGAGAAATCACTATTTAGATGGGCAATGCTACAAAAGTAGCAGCTGTTGCAGTGGGAGATGTTTATAGGAATAAAATATTGATTTTGAGAAATTGTCTTACGTACCAAGTTTTAGAAAGAACTTGATTTCAGTTTCTAAACAATACAAAATGGATATTCTGTCTATTTTGATAACAAATGTGTTATCAAGAAAAATAGGGAAGCTATCTATTCTGGTACGTTAGTTAGCAATTTGTATACTCTAAATACAATAACTCCCACGATGCAACAAATGGAAATTAATAACACATCTTCTAATTCTAATAAGAGAAAGGAACCTTCAGAAATGAACCAAACGTATCTTTGGCATCTAAGGCTTGATTATATTAACTTGAGTAGGATTCAAAGGACTCTTGGGTTCATTAGTGTTGGAAAACTTTCCAACTTGCGAATCTTGCTTGGAAGGAAAAATGACCAAGAGACATTTTAAGGCCAAGGGGTATAGAGCCAAAGATATATTGGAACTTGTTCATTCTGATTTGTGTGGTCCTATAACTATCTAGGCAAGAGGTGGTTTCGAATATTTTGTTTCTTTTATAGATGACTATTCGAGATATGGATACATTTATCTAATGTGCCGCAAGTCTGAATGCTTTGATAAGTTCAAAGAATACAAGGCTGATGTGGAGAAACATCATGATAAAAGTATCAAGACACTACGCTCTGATCGTGGTGGCAAATACCTCACTTATCAGAGGTTGGGATTCAATCCCAATTGTCTGCATCTGGTACACCCCAACAGAATGGTGTGGCAGAACGAAGGAATAGGATTCTTATGGAAATGGTTAGATCGATGATGAGTTATTCATAATTACCAAATTCATTTTGGGGATATGCTCTGGAAACAACAGTTTACGTTCTGAATATGGTACCTTCTAAATTAGTACCCTTTACTCCCATGGAATTGTGGAATGGGCGTAAGCCTAGTCTGAGTCATATTTGGATATGGGGTAGTCCAGCACATGTGCTGAAGGGAGATACTGACAAGTTGGAATCACGTACAGAAGTTTGTCTGTTTGTAGGATATCCTAAGGGAACGAAAGGTGGTTTGTTTTATAATCCTAAAAATCAAAAGATCATTGTTAGCACAAATGCTCGATTTTTAGAGGAAGATTATGTAATGAACCATAAACCCATGAGTGAAATTATTCTAGAAGAAATGCGAGAGGACACACCTACTTTAGTACCAACAGTGTAAGATGAAATATCACAAGAAACTGCAACACGTATCACAAATGATACACAACAACAGACAGTGCCTCGTCGTAGTGGGAGGGTTGTTAGGCAACCTAAAAGATTCATGTTTTTGGGAGAGTCGTCGGACATGGTCCCAGGTAAACATGAACCTAATCCCCGAACATATGATGAAGTACTCCAAGATAAAGATATAGTATCTTCGCAAAGAGCAATAAATTCAGAAATAGAATCTATAGATTCTAACAAAGTCTGGGAGTTTGTAGAACCACCAAATGGTGTAAAAGCCATTGGGAGTAAATAGGTCTACAAAAGAAAAAGAGGGACAGATGGGAAGGTGGAAACCTTCAAAGCAAGGCTTGTTGAAAAATGGTATCAATTATTAGGAAACATTTTCACCGGTAATCATGCTTAAGTCTATCTGTTTTCTTTTATCTTTTGCTGCTCATATGGATTATGAGATTTGGCAAATGGATGTCAAGACAGCTTTCCTTAACAGAAGTCTTGAAGAAAACATCCATATGAAGCAACCAGAAGGGTTTATTGCAAAGGGCAAAGAGCATCTAGTATGTAAGCTCAATTGGTCTATTTATGGACTGAAGCAAGCTTCAAGGTCTTGGAACATTCGATTTAATGAAGTAATCCAGTCGTATAGATTTATTCAATGTCCGAATAAGTCTTGTGTATACAAGAAGTGTGATGGAAACGTGGTGGTATTTCATGTACTATACCTAGATGACATTTTTTGATAGTTGGAAACAATATCAAAGTGTTGTCAGAAGTAAGGGTATGGTTGTCCAAGCAATTCGATATGAAGGACTTGGGTAAATGCACACATATTCTCGGGATCAAAGTGTAACGACCACCCTTCTTACTACTACTACTTTCTAAGGATGACCGTTACTTAACTACTAACTCTACTTAACCGGTATGATTAAAAATCACATGGAAACCCTACCGAAAAATTTCGGCAAAGTCTCCCCTGTACGGTGACCATATTCAACAATACATGCAATATATACTCAGCCACAAGTGGCTGGAACACATATCAATCAACCACGCAGTATAATAAATCCAAAATAAAGAAAACAATACTACAACTCATCACACCATATCACAATTCATCTACTATGTCCTAATCACATCACAATATCATGTACTATCTCAAATACTTCTAACATAACAAAAGACAATAGAAACTAGAATACAACTTCTTTCCTAGTCCCAAGGCTTCCATAGTCCTGGCATCACACATCCTTCGAACACCTCCTTGTCGCCTTCCTTTCTGTATCTTTTCCTTTCCTGCATCTGCAATAAGAGAAAGTGTAGTCTATAAGAAAAATTTGCTTAGTAAGCGCTATCTAACTCACAAAATCACGAATGTGCATGTATACGAAAAGAACTAGAAACTATATGCTCTAAAAAGAAATAAAGCATAAACATAACTGCTCATGTCAAACTAATAGCAAAGAAAAACTAAGGAATCTACTCATGTAATTCTAGTAGCTAATCATGCTGCTCATCTAATAGGTAAACATGAAAAACTACTCATCTACTAGATAAACATGGTAGAATAAAGAACTAAACTTACTGATTTTTAGAATTATATGAAACTTATTTCATTTGTTCTAAACTTAATCTTTAATACTTTATGTTTATGTAAAACTCGTTTTACTTGTTCAAAAACTTATACTTATAATACTTCAAAATAATAATCAACTTCTTCTTGGGCCCAGGCATAGTACCATCTTATGCGCGTTCCCTAATAGGTTGGGGTAGCGAGCCACCAATCCTAAAAGAGCAGACCTTGGTCTACCAGGGCCAAGACCTTGGAATTGGACACCTGGATTTGTTTAACGATAACCTTGTGAAGTCGGGTACTAGCCTCTTCTTAAAAGTAAAATACTTATAATCTTAATTACTTCTTCTTTAAATGCCTTGACATTTTAATAGGCACCTTGTGTGCCAAAAATCCCTAAAGTCTTGACTTTGGGATCTACTTAAGGCCTTGGCCTATTCTTTCTTTTCTTTATCTTTCTTATACTTTTCTTTATCTTTCTTATACTTTTCTTAACCCAAAATACTGTTAGGGTATCCTTCGTATGCATCTATGAATGAAACTAACTATGTAACACATAATCATGCATAGAATACAAAAGAAATCTGCACATACAATACTTATCAAAAATCTGCACTAATGCTTAACCGAAATCTGCATTCTAGCTTATTAAAAATCTGCATTATAATTTTAATAAAATCTGCACTTGTAAGCTTAATAAAATTCTGCACACTAATGCTTAACTAAAATCCGCATACATACTAACTAGGGCAAAGCCGCATGCTCCTAATACATGTATAGAAACTATGTAAAGCTTAAGCTCATGATCTATGGACTGTTCTTGTAATAACACGCCTCTAACTGCATGCTAATAGCTACGGTTGTTCATGCTTATCAATGCAAGGAAACTAAATTTGCCATGCTTAAAAAAAACAAGGCTGATCATGCTTCTTAAAACTGTAATAAAACATCTAAACAGAAACTCAAAGTAGGATTGTTTGTGCCCATCTCATAGCGAGAAAACTAATACTTGTACTTTAAACAAAGGGTTGTCCTTGCCCATTAAGTAACACTAAAAAGGTCTAAACTTGTTAGAACTTGAAACTCTAACACTTCCAAAATTCTTTATGGCTAATCCGAAAGTAAAGTTTCCATCCTTAATTTACGTCATCAACATTTGATCATCATCTTTTCAGAATCTAACAATCCCTTAAATCTATGCATTTTCCTCCCATAAATCAATCAATATGATATCTATCTCAATTCATGGTTTCAAGGTTATTACAGAAATCACTACATGCTTAAAAACTTGTTATACTTCCAACCTTTTTTCTTTTTCAGTTCTAAGTCTCTGTTATTTAATCAATACAAGGAACACAAAACAGCATATCCTTAAACTACACCAAATCTGCATCAGATAGGCAGGGAACCTAATAATAAATCTGCATCCATGTTAAACCTAACTATTCTTAAACCAACTGATCATCCTCGATTTACTTGGTTAAATTATATCCATAAAGTATCTTATCAATCTTAACTTACTTAGACTTCCTCAATTGTCAAATATCCAACCACCCTTGACTTTATTGATAAGTATTGAATTAATCTTCACCTACTCGACAAACGATATCATCTTAACTTAAACATGTTGTGGGGATATTAAAACAAAGGAAACTAAATCAAAGCTTGAAACCGAATAGATCACCTATTCTGTACACATGTTCCGGAAACAAGGGGAAAAATAGCAGGAACGATCTAGAACTGATTTAAATTTGGCACTAAACTACATATAAGCAAACTCTAGGTTTCTTTTAAAATACCAACAACAAAAAACTCCTTAACATATACACTACGCCATGCTCCTGACTTAAAACATATTCTATTTAATCATCGAGGAAAATTATTTCCAAGGGAGTAAAGCTTAGGCATCGAGTTACACCAAGTTCAAGAAATAAACGCTAGGATGCAAGTTTCTAACGTGCATACTGCTGGTGTAGTAAACCTGGCAACTTCATATTGGATTAGCATTGTTTAATCTCCTAGCTATGAGATATTGTCAAAATGACATGCAAGATTATAATTTTTTAAGAAATATATATTTCTCATGTTCAACTGTATCAAAGATTTAAAACTTCAATGAGCAGAAACAGAATGCTTTAAAATGTTCAATGAGGAAGCTTTCAAGAATGATGCTACTACTGATCTATGCTAGGAGTTATGCAAGCATAACGAGCATGAAGCCAATATTTGAACAGATTTAAACGCATCGTAAGGAAAAATAGGGAAAAGAAAAATAAACCGGAGTGATTCTTACAAGTCCTTTTATCCAAGTCCCCATTATCCCTATCACTGGAGCCTCTTCTGTTTCTTTCCCTCTCCCTATGATACTTAACAATTTATTCTAATCAACAAAAATTTATTCTCTTTTATCCCTAGCATGCATGATCATTATAAATATAATTCATACGTACATGATCATTAAAACATGGCATGCATACTTAAACAAAAAATCACAACTTATAACCCATCCTTTTATCTCATACGTTCTTGCATGCAACCTTTTCATATTCGATAATATGCACATTTCCATATTAGATAATTTACATGACCATCAAAACATAATCAATACATACCCTATTATTAAAACATCGGTAAGTAAACATGGTATCAAAAATATGCATCTTTGTTATAACAAGCTAAGACACAACAAAGAATAAGTTACTAACTTGTAAATCTGTCCAAAACCTCATCCAACACACAGGAGACAAGTACAACTCCAGACTTGAATCGGAATTACCCAATTTTTGTCCCAACAGATCACTATCAAAAGAACCCAAGCTAAACTTCAGTTATAATGATACTTAATATCAAATATATCTTTGTCCTGATTTCTATGCCTGTCATCTCGTATCCTGGTGATGCTACTCTCTCTTTCATTTTGTAGTTCTCTAATGCTTGCTCTGTTAGGACCAAAAGTAGCTAGAGGGGGGGGGGGGGGGGGGGAATAGCTCTTCGCGTGCTCGTTGCTCGGCGTTGCTTGGCGTTGATTGTTTCTTCAAGAATATGCAGCGGAAAATAAAGAAACAAATACACCCACGCTAACACTAGGATTTTACTTGGTATCCACCTCCAAAGGAGGTGACTAATCCAAGGATCCACACCACGCACGCACCCTCCACTATGAAATACTCCTTTTCGGTAACTACCGAGGGTGGAGAAGCCCTACAAGACTCTCGGTACAAGAAGAAGGAAGAGGAAACAAAATACAAGCACAAAGCTTACAATGAATGCAGAAAACCCTAACCCTAGCTTCTCTTCTTACCTTTGATCCGCCTCTTGACTCGGAGAGCTTCCAAGAACCTTCAAGAACTGGCGATCACGAGCTTTGAGAGTGCTGTGGAGGAGCTGGCGAAGATCTGAGATGAAACCGTGAAGAGATGCTGCAGCCAACGCACGCCTGCAGCTCAAATATGACGCAACGGTCGGATCCCGATCGATTCGAATATTCCCAATCGATCGGGGAGGCTTTGGATCGATCCACGGATCGATCCAGAGCGCCTGCGGGAACTCACCGGATCGATCCACGGATCGATCCGGCGCTTATGCGGCAGCGTCCCAATCGATCCATCGATCGATTGACTCGGATCGATCCACGGATCGATCCGCAGGTGCTCGCCGACAGTCCGGATCGATCCATCGACGATTCAGAGTCGATCGATCCATCGATCGATCCAAGATTGATTTTTGTCAAAACAGTCCCAAACCTCCAAACCAACATCCGGTCAACCTTGACTGTTGGTCATGCCTAGCATCTAGTCACTCCTTGACCTGGACTCACCAAGTGTCCGGTCAACCTTTGACCACTTGGACTTTCTCTTTGTCAACTTCCTCCTACTTGGACTTTTCTTTCATGCCAGTATCCAGTCAATCCTTTGACCTCTTGACTTCCCAACACCGCATGTCCAATCATTCTCGATCCATCCGAATTCCCTGCCCGGCTTCACCACCGTGACTTTCACCCAGCTTCACCACCAGGGTTTCCATCGCCCAGCTCACACCAGGACCACCGGCTCACCACCAGATTTCATCGCCAGCTCACCACCACTTCATCACCACCAGACTTTTCGCCCGCCACCACCACCCACCACCGCCCTCCGGCGGCCAGCTACCGGTTCATTTGCCCATCCAGTTCCATCAACCCGACCACTTGACTTTTCTTCAATCAATTGTCAAACATCTAAACCAAACCCTGACCCAGTCAACCTCACATCTCCCTTGATGCCTGACACACACATCCCACATGTTACATAGCCTCCTTCTTCATGCCATTGTAATGAAAGCATAACTTATTCTCAGGGCAAACTCCCTCTAGGTAATGAAAGCCTAACTTACTCCCTTTCATGAGTCCTTTCATTCTCCCCCTATGACCTTCCCATAGGTAATGAAGGCCTAAGCATGTATGGTTAAGCTTAGGCCTTCATTACCTATGGGAAGGTCATAGGGGGAGAATGAAAGGCCTCATGAAAAGGAGTAAGTTAGGCTTTCATTATCTAGAGGGAGTTTGCCCTCTTAGGGGGAGAATGAAGAGCTTAATTTATGCTTTCATTACCTAGTGGCATGAAGAAGGAGGCTATGGGATTAGCCTAACTTACATATGGGATTGTAAGTGTTATTGTGGTATTGTCAAACATCAAAAAGGGGGAGATTGTTGGTGCAATATCCCTCAGGTCAAGGTTGACCTGGGTAACCAAGCTGAGTCTTGGTTTGGGTTTAGATGTTTGACAATAAGATATTGATTGAAGAAGAGTCAAGTAGGTCAAGGTTGACCGGATACTTGACTGGGAAGTCCTAACTGGGATGTTAGGCAAAATGAAAGACCTAGTGAGTGAAGCTAGGCAGTATGAAAGTCCTGGTGAGTGAAGCCAGGCAGAAGGAAAGTCCTGGTAAGTGAAGCCAGGCAGAAGGAAAGTCCTGGTAAGTGAAGCCAGGCAGAAGAAAAGTCCTGGTGAGTGAAGCTAGGCAAAAGGAAGTCCTAGTGAGTGAAGCTAGGCAGATGGAAATCCTGGTGAGTGAAGCCAGGTGAAAGTCCTAGTGAGTGAAGCTAGGCAGATGGAAAAACCTAGTGAGTGAAGCTAGGTGAAAGTCCTGGTGAGTGAAGCCAGGCAAGGGAAAATCCAAATGGATCAAGGATGATTGGACATCTGGTGTTGGGAAGTCCAAGTAGGTCAAAGGATTGACTGGATACTTGGCATGAAAGAAAAGTCCAAGTAGGTCAAAGGGATTGACCGGATACTTGGCACAGAGAAAAGTCCAAGTGGGTCAAAGGGATTGACCGGACACTTGGTAAGGGAGTCCTAGCAGGTCAAGGGAGTGACTAGATGCTAGGCATGACATACCAACAGGTCAAGGTTGACCGGATGTTGGTTTGGGAGGTTTGGGACTTGGTTTTGGACAAAAATCAAGTGCTGGATCGATCAGTGGATCGATCCAGACCTGTCCCAGCGGGTCAAGAGATGAAGAGATTGAAGAAGCTTCTACCTCCACGAGTCAAGAAAAATCAAATGGAGGAGAATCAAGATCGGATCAAGAGGAAGCTTCTACCTCTGGATCCAAAGGGAAAGATGCCACCCCTACAAGCAAAGGTATAAATATTTCAATTAAAAATAAAAATCATATTATATGCTTTGAGTGTAGGGAACATGGGCACTACAAGAGCAAGTGCCCTAAATTGGCCAAGAAGAAGGGCCAAGTGGCACAAAAGGGCAAGGCGAAGCCCAAGGAGATCATCCCCAACACAAAGAAAAGCAAGGAGAATATTATATGCTTCTCTTGCAATCAAAAGGGGCATTACCGAAGTCAATGCCCCAAGGGAAAGAAGGTGGTCAAGGCTCAAGGAGGCATTCGTCAAGGGGGAGCCTCCAAGGTAAAGAAGAAGGTAACATTTATTGAGCCTACCCCTTTACATTATGGTAAAAAGTATGATAGTTCTAACTTTTATCATTTTAATGCAATTTACCATAAGAATAGAAAGCATGAGGGCTTTAAGGAAAAACATATAGCTTTTCATGCTAAAACCACTACACCTAAGGCTAAGAATGTAGGTAAAAGTCTGGGCAATAACTCTAAAGATTTTAGATACAAGCCCAAGAACAATTATGCTCATGAATCAAATGAAAAATCTAAAACTAAGGACTTAGTGATAGAAAATCAAGTCTTGAGGTCAAGGCTTGATAAAATGGAAAGGACCCTAAAAAGGATGGAAAATATCCTAAAAGGGCAAAATGAGCATAGCCTAGGTCTAGGAGCACAAAGGTCATCTAATGGCCATAGAGGTTTGGGATACAAACCAAAGGCTAAGAAGGATGTGCCCTCTTACCATAGAGTTCTATATAGTTATGGAACAAACCCTAGGTCTAGTGGTCAAGCCAAGAATACTAGGGAAGTCATCCCTAAGAGTATTTTTGCAATAAATGTGACTAAGACTTCTAAGAAGTCTAAGAAAGTCACAAAGAAGGTTACAAGGGAAGCTATCCCTAGAGTTGACCTAGAAAATGTGACCAAGGCTTCTAAGAAGCCCAACAAGGTCACTAGGAAGGTATCTAGGGAAGTTATCCCTAGTGAGTACCTAGAGAATCCAAGGAGCACCAATAGGTGTTGGGTTCCTAGGAGCATCTTCTCTACCCCATAGATGGGTTAGAGAGTGTCAACTCTGATTAGAAGGGTAGTTAACCCAACTTTGAGGAAATTGACACTCAAGGAGCATTTTCAAGGTTTTAGTTAACCTTTGAAAATGAAATGGAATTATTGATTACTCCTTGAAAGAGTAAAATGTGTCTAATGGTGAAAAATTGATTTTATCTTAAAATGGCACAAATTGGGAAAACCTTGAGAAATACCAAGTTGGGATTTTGGTATTCTCTTGGAAATTTAAGGCAATCCGGGCCTTGATTTATGTAATCACTCTTGAGGAAAAATGGAATATGCCAACATTTGAGGACATGTTTATTTTCAATTGGCATACATTAAATCAAGGAAATTAGAAATGCCAATTTAGGCTTTGGCATTCTCTTGTAGCACTTTAGGGCAATCTAGGTTTAAGGTGTAAGTTTAGCTAAGACTTTAAGGATACTTAGATAGTTAATCTAGGTATATTTTATTTATGCTAAATCTTGTCATGATTGTTTGCCCATCATATGCCATGACATCATGTCTACTTTTTTACATTCATGTTTTATTATGGAAAATCCAAAAATACCATGTCATGACATTCATACATCATGTAGTAATAGGATATTTTCTTTTGAAAATTATTTTATTTTGATGTATGCCATAACATAATCATGCATTAAGTTTAATTCCTTGTAATTAAGGACGAATGACATTTAACGACACTTATTGACAAGTGACATCCTGGGTGGATGTCTAATATCTCTAAAATGCCTAGATAGATATGCATGATCCCTAGAATAGGGCAAAACCAAATTTTACATCTCACAAAGACCTCTGAGATGACTTGTATGTGTTTAGTGCACATTAGATACAAGTGAGATGTTAGGATGATGAACAAAGCTCAAGATGTTGATTTAGTGCATTCTTTTGAGTTTTTAGGTTCATCAAAACACATAGTTATGTGTTTTCCCATCATTGGGAAAGCTAATGTACAAGTCATGTGCATTATGCCCAAGGAACATGATGGGATATTGGTTTTGAAAATGTTTTTAAAATGTTTTTGGAAAACCTTGGTGAAGGCTATCTTTTGATAGTAATCACCATTGAATAGTTAGACACAAACTTGAAGAAAAACACTAAAGTTTTTGCAAGTTTGTGTCAATCTTTGAAAATATGATATATTTTCATAGAAATCTATTTTTCCATGATTAAGTATGCCCTAAATAATGTCTACACGAAATTTCATGATTTTTGGATTTTTGTAGAATTTTCTAGGGGTTTCTGAAGTTGACTGAAATGGAATTTCAGCAACTATCAGACCTCCGATCGATCCATGGATCGATTGGAGTGCCCGAATCGATCCGTGGATCGATTCAGAAGGCAAGTCTCCCGCGAGCAGAAGCTCGCTGGATCGATCAGCCAATCGATCCAGGTAGTCTGAATCGATCAGTGGATCGATTCAGAAAGGTTCAATCGATTGGAACCCAACTCCAATCGATCCAAGTTGCTGATTTTGGCTGGGAAGGCTTGATTTCAGCATCTTTGAACCTCTTTGAGTCTAGGTAACCTTTCCAAACCCCTAAAATACATTTGTATACATACAAAGGGTGTTTTCATGTGAAAACAAGGATGGATTGGTTAAGGAAGGCTAAGTTGAAGTTTAGGTTGAGGTGTGTTTCAAATTTTGAATATTTGAACCTCAAAACTTATAAATTTGGGTTTCCTAATGTTTTAGGGATTCCAAGTCATTGTTGGTGCAATGACAGAAGTTACCACCATGTCTTTAGGGGGAGGGACTCTTTAAAGACATGAAAATTATTTTTCATAAACCTTGGAAGGTGGTTAACCTTCTGTTGTGAACTTGCTCAAGGTTGAGCATTTAAACTTGAAATGGGGAGAAATGGGGAGTGGATATCCTCATTATTTCAAGTGGGAACTCAATGTTAGGACCAAAAGAAGCTAGAGGGGGGGGGGGTGAATAGCTCGTCGCGTTCGCTCGGTGCGTGGCGTTGCTCGGCGTTGCTTGTTTCTTCAAGAATATGCAGCGGAAAATACAGAAACAAATGCACCCACGCTAACACTAGGATTTTACTTGGTATCCACCTCCAAAGGAGGTGACTAATCCAAGGATCCACACCACGCACACACCCTCCACTATGAAACACTCCTTTTCGGTAACTACCGAGGGCGGAGAAGCCCTACAAGACTCTCGGTACAAGAAGAAGGAAAGGGAAACAAAATACAAGCACAAAGCTTACAATGAATGCAGAAAACCCAAACCCTAGCTTCTCTTCTTGCCTTTGATCCGCCTCTTGACTCGGAGAGCTTCCAAGAACCTTCAAGAACTGGCGATCACGAGCTTTGAGAGTGCTGTGGAGGAGCTGGCGAAGATCTGAGATGAAACCGTAAAGAGATACCGAAGGAATCGTGCGCCTGCGGCCTTTATCGATGCCAACGGTCGGATCCCGATCGATTCGAATGTTCCCAATCGATCGGGGAAGCTTTGGATCGATCCACGGATCGATCCAGAGCGCCTCTGTGCACGGATCGATCCAGCGCTTATCGCGCGAAGCAGCCGCGTCCCAATCGATCCACTGATCGATTGGGACCTCTGGATCGATCCACGGATCGATCCAGAGGCTCTCTGTTCGCTGGGACAGGTCTGGATCGATCCACTGATCGATCCAGCACTTGATTTTTGTCCAAAACCAAGTCCCAAACCTCCCAAACCAACATCCGGTCAACCTTGACCTGTTGGTATGTCATGCCTAGCATCTAGTCACTCCCTTGACCTGCTAGGACTCCCTTACCAAGTGTCCGGTCAATCCCTTTGACCCACTTGGACTTTTCTCTATGCCAAGTATCCGGTCAATCCCTTTGACCTACTTGGACTTTTCTTTCATGCCAAGTATCCAGTCAATCCATTGACCTACTTGGACTTCCCAACACTAGATGTCCAATCATCCTTGATCCATCTGGATTTTCCCTTGCCTGGCTTCACTCACCAGGACTTTCACCTAGCTTCACTCATTAGGGTTTTCCATCTGCCTAGCTTCACTCACTAGGACTTTCACCTGGCTTCACTCACCAGGATTTCCATCTGCCTAGCTTCACTCACTAGGACTTCCTTTTGCCTGGCTTCACTCACCAGGACTTTTCTTCTGCCTGGCTTCACTTACCAGGACTTTCCTTCTGCCTGGCTTCACTTACCAGGACTTTCCTTCTGCCTGGCTTCACTCACCAGGACTTTCATACTGCCTAGCTTCACTCACTAGGTCTTTCATTTTGCCTAACATCCCAGTTAGGACTTCCCAGTCAAGTATCCGGTCAACCTTGACCTACTTGACTCTTCTTCAATCAATATCTTATTGTCAAACATCTAAACCCAAACCAAGACTCAGTTTGGTTACCCAGGTCAACCTTGACCTGAGGGATATTGCACCAACAATCTCCCCCTTTTTGATGTTTGACAATACCACAATAACACTTACAATCCCATATGTAAGTTAGGCTAATCCCATAGCCTCCTTCTTCATGCCACTAGGTAATGAAAGCATAAATTAAGCTCTTCATTCTCCCCCTAAGAGGGCAAACTCCCTCTAGGTAATGAAAGCCTAACTTACTCCTTTTCATGAGTCCTTTCATTCTCCCCCTATGACCTTCCCATAGGTAATGAAGGCCTAAGCTTAACCATACATTCTCCCCCTATTGGCACACATCAACCCATCGTTGGACACACATCAACCTATGCTCCAATTCTGGGCACACTTCAACAAATCCATTTGTTGAAGACTCTCCCCCTGAAGAGTTGCTCATCGTGATCACAACTTCACTCATTGTGATCACCCGATAAAGAAGGTCCTATACCCTTCATTTATCCTTAACTTCTCCCTCAATGTAGACAAATACCCAACCTTGAGCATTATCTAACCACTTGAGTATTGCACCAACAATCTCCCCCTTTTTGATGTTTGACAATACCACAATAACACTTACAATCCCATATGTAAGTTAGGCTAATCTCATAGCCTCCTTCTTCATGCCACTAGGTAATGAAAGCATAAATTAAGCTCTTCATTCTCCCCCTAAGAGGGCAAACTCCCTCTAGGTAATGAAAGCCTAACTTACGCCCTTTCATGAGTCCTTTCATTCTCCCCCTATGACCTTCCCATAGGTAATGAAGGCCTAAGCTTAACCATACATTCTCCCCCTATTGGCACACATCAACCCATCGTTGGACACACATCAACCTATGCTCCAATTCTGGGCACACTTCAACAAATCCATTTGTTGAAGACTCTCCCCCTGAAGAGTTGCTCATCGTGATCACAACTTCACTCATTGTGATCACCCGATAAAGAAGGTCCCATACCCTTCATTTATCCTTAACTTCTCCCTCAATGTAGACAAATACTCAACCTTGAGCATTATCTAACCACTTGAGTTCCCACTTGAAATAATGAGGATATCCACTCCCCATTTCTCCCCATTTCAAGTTTAAATGCTCAACCTTGAGCAAGTTCACAGCAGAAGGTTAACCACCTTCCAAGGTTCATGAAAAATAATTTTCATGTCTTTAAAGAGTCCCTCCCCCTAAAGATATGGTGGTAACTTCTGTCATTGCACCAACAATGACTTGGAATCCCTAAAACATTAGGAAACCCAAATTTAGAAGTTTTGAGGTTCAAATATTCAAAATTTGAAACAACCTCAACCTAAACTTCTACTTAGTCTTCGTTAACCAATCCATCCTTGTTTTCAACATGAAAACACCCTTTGTATGTATACAAATGTATTTAAGGGGTTTGGAATGGTTACCTAGACTCAAAGAGGTTCAAAGATGCTGAAATCAAGCCTTCCCAGCCAAAATCAGCAACTTGGATCGATTGGAGTTGGGTTCCAATCGATTGAACCTTTCTGAATCGATCCACTGATCGATTCAGACTACCTGGATCGATCGGCTGATCGATCCAGCGAGCTTCTGCTCGCGGGAATTGCCTTCTGAATCGATCCATGGATCGATTCGGGCACTCCAATCGATCCATGGATCGATCGGAGCTCTGATAGTTGCTGAAATTCCATTTCAGTCAACTTCAGAAACCCCTAGAAAATTCTACAAAAATCCAAAAATCATGAAATTTCGTGTAGACATTATTTAGGGCATATACTATCAAAGAAAAATAGTTTTCTATGAAAATACATCATATTTTCAAAGATTGACACAAACTTGAAAACTTGCAAAACTTTAGTGTTTTTCTTCAAGTTTGTGTCTAACTATTCAATGGTGATTACTATCAAAAGATAGCCTTCACCAAGGTTTTCCAAAAACATTTTAAAAACATTTTCAAAACCAATATCCCATCACATTCCTTGGGCTTAATGCACATGACTTGTACATTAGCTTTCCCAATGATGGGAAAACACATAACTATGTGTTTTGATGAACCTAAAAACTCAAAAGAATGCACTAAATCAACATCTTGAGCTTTGTTCATCATCCTAACATCTCACTTGTATCTAATGTGCACTAAACACATACAAGTCATCTCAGAGGTCTTTGTGAGATGTAAAATTTGGTTTTGCCCTATTCTAGGGATCATGCATATCTATCTAGGCATTTTAGAGATATTAGACATCCACCCAGGATGTCACTTGTCAATAAGTGTCGTTAAATGTCATTCGTCCTTAATTACAAGGAATTAAACTTAATGCATGATTATGTTATGGCATACATCAAAAGAAAATAATTTTCAAAAGAAAATATCCTATTACTACATGATGTATGAATGTCATGACATGGTATTTTTGGATTTTCCATAATAAAACATGAATGCAAAAACTAGACATGATGTCATGGCATATGATGGGCAAACAATCATGACAAGATTTAGTATAAATAAAATATACCTAGATTAACTATCTAAGTATCCTTAAAGTCTTAGCTAAACTTACACCTTAAACCTAGATTGCCCTAAAGTGCTACAAGAGAATGCCAAAGCCTAAATTGGCATTTCTAATTTCCTTGATTTAATGTATGCCAATTGAAAATAAACATGTCCTCAAATGTTGGCATATTCCATTTTTCCTCAAGAGTGATTACATAAATCAAGGCCCGGATTGCCTTAAATTTCCAAGAGAATACCAAAATCCCAACTTGGTATTTCTCAAGGTTTTCCCAATTTGTGCCATTTTAAGATAAAATCAATTTTTAACCATTAGACACATTTTACTCTTTCAAGGAGTAATCAATAATTCCATTTCATTTTCAAAGGTTAACTAAAACCTTGAAAATGCTCCTTGAGTGTCAATTTCCTCAAAGTTGGGTTAACTACCCTTCTAATCGGAGTTGACACTCTCTAACCCATCTATGGGGTAGAGAAGATGCTCCTAGGAACCCAACACCTATTGGTGCTCCTTGGATTCTCTAGGTACTCACTAGGGATAACTTCTCTAGATACCTTCCTAGTGACCTTGTTGGGCTTCTTAGAAGCCTTGGTCACATTTTCTAGGTCAACTCTAGGGATAGCTTCTCTTGTAACCTTCTTTGTGACTTTCTTAGACTTCTTAGAAGTCTTAGTCACATTTATTGTAAAAATACTCTTAGGGATGACTTCCCTAGTATTCTTGGCTTGACCACTAGACCTAGGGTTTGTTCCATAACTATATGGAACTCTATGGTAAGAGGGCACATCCTTCTTAGCCTTTGGTTTGTATCCCAAACCTCTATGGCCATTAGATGACCTTTGTGCTCCTAGACCTAGGCTATGCTCATTTTGCCCTTTTAGGATATTTTCCATCCTTTTTAGGGTCCTTTCCATTTTATCAAGCCTTGACCTCAAGACTTGATTTTCTATCACTAAGTCCTTAGTTTTAGATTTTTCATTTGATTCATGAGCATATTTGTTCTTGGGCTTGTATCTAAAATCCTTAGAGTTCTTGCCTAGACTTTTACCTACATTCCTAGCCTTAGGTGTAGTGGTTTTAGCATGAAAATCTATATGTTTTTCTTTAACGCTATCATGCTTTCTATTTTCATGGTAAATAGCATTAAAATGAAAAAAGTTAGAACTATCATGCTTTTTACCATAATGTAAAGGGGTAGGCTCAATAAATGTTACCTTCTTCTTTACCTTGGAGGCTCCCCCTTGACGAATGCCTCCTTGAGCCTTGACCATCTTCTTCCCCTTGGGGCATTGACTTCGGTAATGCCCCTTTTGATTGCAAGAGAAGCACACGATGTGCTCCTTGCTCTTCTTTGTTCCGGGGATGGTCTCCTTGAGCTTCTCCTTTCCTTTTTGTGCCATTTGGCCCTTTTTCTTGGCCAATTTGGGGCACTTGCTCTTGTAGTGCCCATGTTCCCTACATTCAAAGCATATAATATGATTTTTATTTTTAATTGAAATATTTATACCTTTGCTTGTAGGGGTGGCATCTTTCCCTTTGGATCCGGAGGTAGAAGCTTCCTCTTGATCCGATCTTGATTCTCCTCCATTTGATTTTTCTTGACTCGTGGAGGTAGAAGCTTCTTCAATCTCTTCATCTCTTGACCCGGATGTAGAAGCTTCTCCTTCTTCTTGATCCGGTGTCACCAAGGATTGCTCCCCCTCAATCCTAGAGGTGGAGGCTTCATCATCTTGAATATGAAACAAGGAGTATGCTCCCTCCTTGTTCCCTTCGTTGCATTCCCTTGAAGATGAAGCTTCTTCTTGAACTTCTTCTTCGGAGGTTGAGCATCTCTCAACCTCGGAGTCCTCCTCTTGGTCTTGATCCAATGAGCCTCTTTGGATTCTCCTTGATCTGGTACAGTGGAGGGGATCTCATGAATTCTTGCCAATTTGCTCCAAAGCTCCTTGGCATCTTCAAACTCTCCAATTTGTTCCAAGATGTTGCTTGGCAATAAATTGACCAAAAGCTTGGTCACTTTGTCATTGGCCTCACATCTTTGGATTTGGTCTTTGCTCCACTTGCTCCTTTTGAGTACTTTGCCCTTGGAATTTGTGGGAGCTTCAAAACCTTCCATGAGAGCAAACCATTGCTCTATCTCCATCATAAGAAAATTTTCGATTCTTGATTTCCAAGAATCGAAGCTTGTAGATGAATATGGTGGAGCCACCCTTGTGTCAAATCCAAGTCCATCTTGGAATTGCATCTTGAAGTTGAGCTTGATAGAATCTTGAACTTGAAGAATTTGCTCCAACTTCTTCACCCTCTAGCTTTTCTTGATATGTTTGCCCCTTCCGGCGGTGATTCCGGTGAAGAGCAACCTTGCTCTGATACCACTTGTTAGGACCAAAAGTAGCTAGAGGGGGGGGGGGGTGAATAGCTCTTCGCGTGCTCGTTGCTCGGCGTTGCTTGGCGTTGATTGTTTCTTCAAGAATATGTAGCGGAAAATACAGAAACAAATACACCCACGCTAACACTAGGATTTTACTTGGTATCCACCTCCAAAGGAGGTGACTAATCCAAGGATCCACACCACGCACGCACCCTCCACTATGAAACACTCCTTTTCGGTAACTACCGAGGGCGGAGAAGCCCTACAAGACTCTCGGTACAAGAAGAAGGAAGGGGAAACAAAATACAAGCACAAAGCTTACAATGAATGCAGAAAACCCTAACCCTAGCTTCTCTTCTTGCCTTTGATCCGCCTCTTGACTCGGAGAGCTTCCAAGAACCTTCAAGAACTGGCGATCACGAGCTTTGAGAGTGCTGTGGAGGAGCTGGCGAAGATCTGAGATGAAACCGTGAAGAGATGCTGCAGCCAACGCACGCCTGCAGCTCAAATACGACGCAACGGTCGGATCCCGATCGATTCGAATATTCCCAATCGATCGGGGAGGCTTTGGATCGATCCACGGATCGATCCAGAGCGCCTCTGTGCTCTGGAAAAGCGCCTGGATCGATCCACGGATCGATCCACGGATCGATCCAGCGCTTATTGCGCGAAGCAGCCGCGTCCCAATCGATCCACTGATCGATTGGGACCTCTGGATCGATCCACGGATCGATCCAGAGGCTCTCTGTTCGCTGGGACAGGTCTGGATCGATCCACTGATCGATCCAGCACTTGATTTTTGTCCAAAACCAAGTCCCAAACCTCCCAAACCAACATCCGGTCAACCTTAACCTGTTGGTATGTCATGCCTAGCATCTAGTCACTCCCTTGACCTGCTAGGACTCCCTTACCAAGTGTCCGGTCAATCCCTTTGACCCACTTGGACTTTTCTCTGTGCCAAGTATCCGGTCAATCCCTTGACCTACTTGGACTTTTCTTTCATGCCAAGTATCCAGTCAATCCTTTGACCTACTTGGACTTCCCAACACCAGATGTCCAATCATCCTTGATCCATCTGGATTTTCCCTTGCCTGGCTTCACTCACCAGGACTTTCACCTAGCTTCACTCACTAGGGTTTTCCATCTGCCTAGCTTCACTCAATAGGACTTTCACCTGGCTTCACTCACCAGGATTTCCATCTGCCTAGCTTCACTCACTAGGACTTTCACCTGGCTTCACTCACCAGGATTTCCATCTGCCTAGCTTCACTCACTAGGACTTCCTTCTGCCTGGCTTCACTCACTAGGACTTTTCTTCTGCCTGGCTTCACCTACCAGGACTTTCCTTCTGCCTGGCTTCACTTACCAGGACTTTCCTTCTGCCTGGCTTCACTCACCAGGACTTTCATACTGCCTAGCTTCACTCACTAGGTCTTTCATTTTGCCTAACATCCCAGTTAGGACTTCCCAGTCAAGTATCCGGTCAACCTTGACCTACTTGACTCTTCTTCAATCAATATCTTATTGTCAAACATCTAAACCCAAACCAAGACTCAGCTTGGTTACCCAGGTCAACCTTGACCTGAGGGATATTGCACCAACATGCTCGATTGATAGCAACATCATTATCAAACATATTATATCTTTCAGAATCATCCCTTGAACCTCTTTCTGAATCAACCTACCCGTTTTGTACAGCAGAACCCCAATGCTACCATTGAAAGAACTCGCTTACAACTTGTATCAAAACTCAAAACATGAAACTAAGTAGCATAGAATCCGATCAAAAACACAGAGCACCTACAATCGGTCCCAAGCTTTCGGGAAAAAGAAAAAAAAACAAGGAATAAAACCTCGGAGCTATCCTACTGCAGGTGAGTAGCAACTTACTTCGTGTTCTTGAACTCACAGCCGGAAAAGGGAGATCTAGGGTTTCGGATAGATGAGAATCCCAGCGGCTTCTTTGTGTTTCCGAGCTCCTCTCGTCAAGGTGGTCACGCACGGGTGAAGACCGGCCGGAAAACGATGCTCGTCGGCCGCCGGAGACGTGCCCTAAGTCGTCTTCGTTTTCCTTCGCTCGGGCAGAATCGGCGCCGACGCCGTTCGTGAGGGAGAGGAGGAATTATGAGAGAAATTTTTAGGTTTTAGGAAAAGGATTTAAAACTTATACTCAAGGTTATTTTCGTTTCCAACTATAGCTTAAGTGGAATTTTTCTCCTTCTTTAATATCAAATGATCGCTAGCCTAGTTGGTTGACCGTGTTTTGCTTAAGGCGTGGCTCCCAGGTTCAAAACTCGGTTGAAACCATTTTTTCTTCTTATTTATTTTAAACGTTCCAACTACTGCATATATACATTTCGCTCCATATAAAGTTAATAAAAATCGTGTAGCTCAGTTGGTTTTGCTAGAAGTCACAGATTGCAGGTTCAAATCCTGGCTTCAACATATTCCTTTTTTTTTTTTTTTTTTTAAACTTCTTCCTCTTGGTAAAAATACCAAATGAACTCCAAAAATTACATAAAAATACTCTAAAAATTTCTAAAAATCTCTAGAATATTTTAAAAGTATTTCCAAATATTTTTATGGACTTTTAGAACTCTAAATCATGAAATTTGGGGTGTTACACAAAGTAATAAGGGATCACAAGAAAAGAATGTTGTGCTTATCCCGAGCTTCATATATCGATACTATCCTAGCTCGTTTTAGCATGCAAGACTCCATGAAAGGTTTTTGTACCTTTTGGGAATGGAGTATATTTATCTAAAGAGATGACTCTGAAGACATAAAAGAGATAGAAGAAATGAAGACAGTTCCTTATGCTTCAACTATAGGAAGCCTAATGTATGCTATGCACGAGACCAGATATCTGTTTTGCAATGGGCATGGTTAGCAGATATCAAAGTAACCCAGGACGGGGACATTGGACTGCCGTAAAACATATATTAAAGTACCTTAGAGGGACTAGAGATTATATGCTAGTTTACAAGACAAATGATTTGCTCCCTGTGGATTACACGGATTCTGACTTCCAATCAGATAGGGACAAATAGTAAGTCAACCTCAGGATTTTGTGTTTACTTTAGGAGGTAAAGCCATAACAATGGAGGAGTGTTAAGCATAGATACTTTTTCGGACTCCACCATAGAAGCTAAGTATGTGGCAGTCTTTGAGGCAGCCATAGAAGCTGGATGACTTAGTAACTTCATGATGGACTTAGATGTGATTCATGATTTGTCCAAAATTATTACAGTGTATTGTAATAATAAGTGGTGCAGTAGCAAACTTGAAAGAACCACGAGCCCATAAGGCAAGTAAACACATAGAGCGCAAGTACTATCCAATACGAGACATTGTATAACGAGGAGAAGTTGTTGTCGCCTAGATTGCATCAGATGATAACCGAAAGATCCTTTCACTAAGGCCCTTAAGGCAAGAGCTTTTGATAGGCATGATGAAGGAATGGGAATTAGATGTATGGCAGCATTTATGACAGCATAGTCTTTTAGTATAAGTGGGAGATTGTTAGAGTGTATACTAAAAGCCTAGCTTTTTCTAAACATTTATTTTTGAAATAAAGAATCACATTGGTCAAATGTCTACATTTATATGCTAAGTGTAGTTGTTCAATTAATTTATATTACAGATAACATGGTGTGTGGTGTCACACATAGAAGATCATATTATCAGTTCCTTATAAGTTATAAAAAGTTGCTCACGACTAAGATAGAAATGAACAAACTATTGGAATAGTTGTAGTGTAATTTGGTATTGGTTTATCTTAACTATAAAATTACACTAGTACACTCTGAGTGTATTGAGCAAGACCATTTAAGGTAAGATCTTTTTATACTGACTACATAAAAGAACAAGACCTTTGTTATTATAGAAGTGTGTGCTCTTAATCATGATATAATAACAAGCACATATACTCAATATTCATTTCTTTAATTTATCAAAGGGTGCGATTTAGTTCGATAAATCAATAGGCATGATAAGTTGGGAAATGGTATTATTTATACGGTGTGTTGTTGATTATAGAATGAAACTGTGTCCTAGTAATCTAGGTTGATAATGTCCCTAAGAGGAGCTCATAAGGATTGTCATGTAAACCCTGCAGGTGGACTTAGTCCGACATGATGATGAAGTTGAGTGGTACTACTTTTGGAGCTAGATATTAATTAAGTGAGTTGTCAGTAACCAATTTAATTAGTGGACATTCTATATTTTAAACACAGGGAGACTAACACACTCATGATAAGAAGGAGCCCATATAATAATATAGGATTGGTGTGGTAGTTCAATAATAACTTTTTAGTGGAATGAGATATTATTGATGAACTCGAGTTGGGTGTTCGGGGCGAATATGGGAAACTCAAGTTCATCGGGAGACCAAAACCAATTCTTCCTCTCGGTCCCTGTCGTAGTCTTTTATTTATAAAGTGTTATACCCACCCATACCCACCTTCTTACCCACCTTAAGGTGAATGACCAAGCCTAGCTTGGAGCCCAAGCTAGGGCCGGGCAAACCAAGGTGAGATGGTTTAAAGAGGTGGCCGACCCTAGCTTGAACCCAAGCTTGGTGTGGCCAACCACATTAAAATAAAAGGATTTTATTTTTTAAAAAATCTTTTCTTTTGTGGAAGCCGTGGTTTTAAAAGAAAGTTTAAAATTTAAATATTTTCTTTTATAGTTTTCTACAAAAGATTAAGAGAAAGATTTGATATCTTTCCTTATTTGTAGTTAAAAGGAAGATTTTAATTTTTGATAAAATTTTCCTTTTTTATAACCATCCTCATGATTTTAAAAAGAGAGTTTTAAAATTAAATCTTTCCTTTTATACTTTCTACAAAATGAGAAAAGATTTGATATCTTTCCTTATTTGTAGATTGAAAGGAAGATTTTAATTTTGAGAAAACTTTCCTTTTTGTAATCATCCACATGTTTTAATAGAGAGATTTTAATTTATAAAAGTTTCCTTTTATAACCAACCATGAAGGAAATTTTTGAAAGAGAAATTTTTATTTAAAAATGTTTAGAAATAAATTAGGATATTTTATTTTGTATTTAAAACTTTCCTTCCTTGGAGGATTAGATATGGCCGGCCACATTAATAGAGAAAAGGATTTTTATTTAGTTAAATTTTCCTTTTCAATGGCAAGGAAAATAAGGAAGTTTTTATTAAAACTTTCCTTATTTGCCAAGACCAAAGAATATAAAAGAGAGGGTAGAGGTGCCTCACCTCATAACAATACTTCTATTATTCCTCTCCTCCTTGGTGGTGACCGGCCCTCATCCTTCTTCATCTTCTTTTCTTCTTCTTTGGTGGCCGACGACATCAATTCTTGGGGAGTCATTGGTGGCCAAATTTTGCTTGGAGAAGAAGTAGAGAAAGAAGGCTTTGTTTCTAGCATCCCTTGGAACTTGGTGGTGGTGGTCGAACCTCATCTTCTCTTGGAGTTCTTGTGGTGGCCGAAACTTGCTTGGAGAAGAAGGAAGCTTGGGTGGATTCTCGTCTCGGTAGATCATCGCCCAAATAACGCTCGAGATAAGAAGAGGAATATGACAGAAGATCGTGAGGTCTATAAGCTATAAAAGGTATAACTAGTTATTAGTTTCCACATCATAACTAGTTCATCCTTTTATTTAGATTTTGAAATACCAAACATAAGAGGCTAATGAATCTAGGTTATCGAATTTATGTTTTTGATTTTATGTTTCTTTTGTTTTTCGAATTTGTGATTCGATTGTTCTTTTTGGTAAAACCTAGGGTTACTATAAGAAAATTAAATATTAAATTTCGTTGAAAGGCTTTGTCTAGGAAGTGGTGGATGCTCCTATACCCAAGAAGGCCTAGTGTCTCGCCATGTTTAACCTGGAAGTCAATCTCTGAAATTAATATTTAATTGAATTTGTAACATGGGTGGATTTGAATCAATAATGTTAAGCATCGTTTGCAATCCAAGTCTAAACTACTAAGAATAGATAAGTTGAATATGGAATCAATAATGTTAAGTTCCGTTTGCGATTCCAAATTTAATTTCTAAAGAACACAATAGGTTGTTAGGAATGGTTCAGGATTTGTAAAAAAAATTTGTACGGGGGAACCGGTACGATATTCCCAGTAGCAACCAACAAAAAGGAGCTCGCGTACCTCGAGTTCCATGTGGTGGAATAGCTCCTCACCATCCACCTTGTCCTGCTTGTTGAGGAAGGCCACCATGTTGGCCACGCCTATTGGGATATGCTCGATGCGGTGTGTGCTAAAACATGTTTTATAAACATGCACAACAGAAAATAAAGCAATAATAATTCTTAAATTATTACATCACACGCACCACATGCATATAAGGATACAACATGCCAAACATGATCACATAATTAAATTTTTACGAAAAGTAAATTTACGCTAAGTGTACCTTACAGATGACCTGTAACGAGAAGGGCATTAACCATAGCAACGTTGTCAAACCTCTCCTCTATTCATATCCACGTCGAGCTCCTCAAAACAACTCCTTGAGTACAAGCCTCTCCTTCGGAAGTTACTAGCCACGAGAGAAGAAGAGAGATCAAAAGGAAGAGGAAAATAAGCACACAAGGAAGAGATTTCTTCCTTGTGGTGGTCACGACAACAAGGGGAAGGGCTTCCCCTTGTTGGCGGTGGCAAAGAGAGAGAGGAGAGGGAGAGGAGAAGAGAAATTGGGTTAAGATTTTCTAAAAACCTTATGAGCCAATTAATGATCTCATGTGTATAATTTTCTCTCAACCATATCAATATATAGCCCTCATTAATGAGTTGGATTAGAAAGTTCAAATCCAATCTATTATCCTTTAACCAAAAATTATTCCATTAACCCCTTAGTTTGATTCACAACTAAACCAAGCTGGTTCATGACTAATTCATGATTAAACCAAATATGGTCCAACTCTTCCATAAGAGATGTGGCACATCCGTGTTTCCATTGCGACAAATATTTCTATATTTATCTTATATATGGTTGAACCAAAAGTTTATCTCTTGATCTAAGAATCATATTCTTTAACTTGTTTTATGTCTTTTAGAGACTCGTTAGTGCATGTGACCCAATATGTTCCCAATTTATCTTGGTCGTCCATAATTAACTACTTAATTATAGAACAATCATGAGTGACACCTAGTAGTACATCATGATCCCCAATTAGTCAAAAAATCATAGTTAATCTTAGAATTAATTCTAAACCTTTCAACAGATACAGTGAGTTGTACCTCGTTCCTTTCACTCGTCTTATACTCACTTGGTTCAGGACATGGTTTATGTGTCTTATCTCCACTAGGCTGACTACGTCATACCTAGCCCAAGTAATATTTCCTCGTTCCGTGGATTCAAATTACTTGTTCATGTGTACAAGAATCTCACACTCTTAACATGTGATATTTTGGACAAAGAATTTGAGTAATAATCCTAACGAGTGGCCTTAGGGTATACGTCTCCTCGCAAGAAACGGTGAATCCTTTATGGGCTATCCAAACATCTTCGGACACTTCAACTTACACCCAATCATCCCAGATCCACACCTCAATGAGATGCTTACTTAAGATGTCAAAGTATAAGTTTCCATGATCAAGATGACTTATATACCTCAAGTCGAAGGAAACTTGCACTCGTACTACAGTAAGAACTTCACTGACATATCTATATATATGTAGAGAATCATATGAAGTCTTACAGCGAGTCACTCCAATGAATTAGTTACCATAACCAGCATCCACATTTAACTCTTGACATCCCAATATATCTAGCCAGTGAGAAAGCAACTGCTTGGCCGAACTAAGGAGTATAACTCATGCTAGTCTTACAAAATTAATGATATCCTAATGCATCAATTCAACGACTTGGGAAATTTCAATGTATTCATAATTATACATGTAGAGATAATCACTAGTTGTGATCCAATTACAAATTCTCTCATGCTATGAATAATATTATGGGCATTCAGTAAATGAGTTTAAGACAATCAAACATATAATATGCACTCAAATAGTAAATCTATACTTATCAAATAAATAGAAAAAATTATAAGGTGATTACCTTAGGACATCTCTTAAATCTAACAACGCTGACCTGCTTAGCCAAGAGGATGTACTCCTTGGTCTAGGGCGGGGCCGTCAGTGTTTCCCCACTACAAGAATGGCATGGTTCATTTCAAAGGCTTTGTTAGCTTGGCTTGACTCGGTTCATTTTAAAGGCATGATTCATTTAAAAGGTTTGATTCATTAAACTCAGTTTCACTTGGTTCATGTTAAAGGCACAATTTATTTTTAAGTCTTGGTTCATTTTAGACTTAGGCATAGCTCGATTACCTTATCAAATAATTTTAAACACTCCAAAACTTAGCTTGGCTGTTTACAACCCTATCTTTGTTTACACCTAGTCCTGCTTGTTAAGGAAGACCACCATGTTGGCCACGCTAACTTGCTTAGCCAAGAGGGCGTGCTCCTTGGTCTGGGGCATGGGGCGTTCAGCACCAAAAATGACAAGAATGACACCATCCATCTGCGTCACACCGGTGATCATGTTCTTGACGTAATCAACGTGGTCGAGGCAACCGACATGGGCATAGCGGTGGGAGTTGGTCTCATACTTGATGGTGGCGGTGTTGATTATAATACCACGGGTGTGCTCCTTGGGAGCGACGTCAATCTCGTTATACTTCTTGGGGGCAGATCCTTAGACTACAAGGAGGGCCATGGTGAGGGTGGCGGTGAGGACGGTCTTGTAATGTGCCCGGTGTTGGATATAGGTGAATACAGAAGAGGTGGAAGAAGAAAGAAGTTCCATTATGAATGAGACTTTAGTCCGACATTGAGAGTTTTAAGGCATATTAGTTAATTTATATTAATTCACATGCATTGATGATGTGAACAAATGCATGGGGAGAGGCTCTCTCTCATGCGTGGGTATGTAGGGGGGTGCAAAATCCAAAGTCTGGATTGTACTAAACCATGTTGACTCATGTGCGAGCACAACCTGCGTGCATCAAATGTTGGACTAGTCAGGGAAAAATTTACCCAAGTGGAATAGCTCCTATATAAGGAGGCTACGATCATAAGCAAAACCACATAAGCAGAAAGATAAAGCTCTCCACCTATGTTCCCTCTCCTCCTTTGTCGTGTAATTTTTTGCTTAGCATAGTACCCCTGATAGCAGTCGGGTACCTCTCAATTTGCATGTGACCACCCGTGTTTGGTGGAAATAACAGTTAACCGTTATATCCTGAGAAACAAATGACCCGAGAAAATCTCAAAGCACAGCCGGAGGTGGGGCAAATCTGTTTCAAGGAAATTGCGTCCATCGTAGGCCTCGGTCAGCTTCACCCGCTCGATCGCTTTGTTCGCTGGGCCGACTTGCTCGCTCTACTGCTCTATCCACTCAGGCCGCTCTATCACTCGGGCTGCCCTGCCTTCTACTATAGGGTGGCTCTGCCCGATCAACCCCTTTTGTGACTCAACCAATTTGTCGCTCTATCGTTCTACCCGCTCGACGACTCTACCCAGTCGGTTGCTTTGCCTGGCCAGCCACTTGGCCTGTTGCTCGTTCAACTGTACTACTCGGTCGGTCACTCATTCTGATCAGCTGCTCTATCATTTAGGCTACTCAGCCTTTAAGCAACCCTGCCTTTCCCCGCTCGACCGCTATACCCAATTGGCTACTGTACCCGGTCGGTCACTCGGACTGATCTGCGCTCAGTTGATCTATTCGCTGGGTTGCTCTGCCACTTGGCTACTATGCCTAATCAGTCGATCTGCTCGCTCGGACGCTCTTCCTACTCACTCAGCCACTCTGCAGATAGCACTTGATAGAAAATAGCCTCTGCTGGCAGCCTGAGATTATCTGCTCAAGTCATCGCGACGGATAAGTTGAATTTAATTTGGTATAATTTAAATTCGGTTAATTTCCCAATATCTCTGGAAACAGATTATCTAATAATCTTGAAACATATTCGGTTCTGTTGAGATGGTTACAAAATAAAGTGTTGAGATGCAACAGACTCAACACATGAAGGCCCCCTCCGTCTAGATTGGAAATGTGTCAATCAACCATGGCAAAAAACCAGAGAAGTTCACTTAGTTAAACTTCAAGAGATGATAGCAGAACATGCTTTTCTTGACCATGCTCAATCTATCTCGGTTCTTGATCGAGGACCCTCCTAAGCATGTTGAGGATGCTGATGTGCAAACCATCAGTGCAGTCAAGGCATAGACTTAATCTGAGTACCTTTGCCAAAACTACATCCTCAATAGCCTTGCTAACTCTCTATACGTTGTGTATAACACGAAGAGAACAGTTAAAGAGCTGTGGGAGTCCCTAGATAAGAAGTACAAGACGGATAATGTAGGGGCTAAGAAGTTCATCATAGGATGATTCCTGGACTACAAGATGGTTGACTCCAAGACAGTGATCATCCAAGTCCAGGAGCTTCAGGTGATCTTGCACGAGATCCACTCAGAAGTGATGGTTTTGAGTGAAACCTTCCACTGCTATCATTGAGAAGTTGCCTCCCTGCTAGAAGGATTTCAAGAACTACCTGAAGCACAAGTGAAAGGAGATGAATGTGGAGGAACTCATTGTTAAACTTCGCATCAAAGGAGACAACAAGAGTTTAAAGAGAAAGTTGTTCTCTCAGGATACTATGAAAGCCAACGTAGTCGAGCATGTTGGTACAGGTTGTACTAATAATCTAGTTTTGATGTATGACGAATAGGTTAAAGTTAGATGTGGTGTTTGTCTAACCTTTCTACCAAGTGTACAAGAGTTGACTAGTCTGAAGGACCTGACACCAGGCTGAAATCCAACTAGGTCCACAAAATCCGATAGTTGGTGCGAAGTCCAGATAAGTCCGCAGGACCCGATATTTGGCGGGAAGTCTAGTTAGGTCCGCGAGACATGACAACCGGCCAAAGCCCAGTTAGGTCCATGAGACATGACAATCGGCCAAAGTCTAGTTGGGTCTGCAGACCTGACTACTAACGAGAAGACCTAGTGGGTCAAAAGCAAATCAAGCGACTGCAGTTGATAAGTGGAGGTAAGCAACTAGAGAAGAGATCCAGTGAGGACGCATTCACCATTGAGGGAATTGTAGGCGTCGGTCCAACTTAGGTCCGTTTGGGAAACCTACATTGAGACCTTGACTAGATCCTGGTCTCGGGGAGACAAGATTTAATTACTACTATTTTATTGTGTTGTACTAACTCTATTTTACATGGTAAATATATTTTCTATTGTCTGGACTAACCCTTTTCTTCCGGGAAAAAGCTGCTAAACAAAAGGGGAGTCTGGGTGCCCAAACACCAAGCGCCTAGAGCTGGTCCGGGCGCTTGGGGTCTGTCCAGACACCTTGGCCCAAAAAATCATCCAAAAGCTGATGTAGAGTGCGTCAACTTGAAAAGCCACGTGGTCCAGGTACCCGGAGGCGTTCCAGGCACCTAGAATGGGCCTATATAAAGGCCTTCGACCAAGAGCTTCAGAACACTAATTGCTATGACTTTTACTCTTGTGCGGTGCTCCGAAAAAGCTCCTACGACGCTATGAAGCTCCTCCGACAACCAGCGTTCAAGACATTCTTATTTTCTTTGTTGTCGGTAATACTGCTTTTAGTTCTTGTACTTAACCTGTGTAATTGTTAGAGCTATTAGTAGATTTTCCCATGAAAGCACTAGACGAGTATAGATCTTGGAGTATGAATCGTCGAAGGCTCTGAATTAAGTAAAACTTAGTTTGTTAGCATTGGTTTTTGGTCTTCCACTACGTACTTCGATTTAAACCGCTCATAATTTTTTGACAAACGCTATTCACCCCCCCCCCCCTCCTCTAGCATATTTCCAATGCTACAAGTGGTATCAAAGCAGGTGTCATTCTAAATTAGTGTAACCACCAATTAGGCAAAGGAGATTCTTTTTTAAAAGAAAAAAATTATATATCATTTTTGATTAAAAATTATTCTTACGCCTTTTATTTTCCCTCCATTTTTTTTTGAAAAATTCACTTTTATTTTTTTCACTATTAGTTAGAATTGGTGAAATAACCCGTTTGACAAATTTTGACATAATATTTATTTATTTTATTATTATTATTTTTGAAATTGGTGAAACACCCTATTTCTTTATCTCCCACACTACTTATCCTAAGACAAAGTCTTGGAAATTACTTCTTTTCTATACTTTTTGCAAGTATATCAATGTCTCATCAAGAAGGATGGAGTATCCATGAACCACCACCATATGAGATGTACAAGAGGTACGAATTCAATATATGAAGGATGCAGATGGAAATCTTCATCCTTATGAACGACTTCGATGGCGGCATGGCACTGAGGCGATCAACGCAAAGCACAGAAGCCAATAGAAAGATAATAAATTCAATTGTAAAATTATTACCTAATGAAATCACATGCAGAATTGAAGAACACCAGGATGTCTATAAGTTCTGAACTCATCTAACTAAGCTTCACGAGGAGCTGATGGAGCTAGAGGATCAAATCAAAAGTGAATCCAAACTCAATTCCAACTCAACGGAGAAGCCTATTGAATTAGGGGATACGCTTAAGATAAGTATAATTTATCAAAATACCCCTGTTAGTAGTAGTTTAAATAATCTATATGATAATTTAGATAAATATAAAATTATCCTATGTATAGTGCATGATAATCTAGATTTACATTATTCAAATTTAGAACTACAAAATAATCTAGATTCAGATCAAGTCAATCAAGACTTCGATCAAATCGACATCAACCTTGACTTAGTCAAACAGAACATTGATCAAATCAATTTAAATTAATTAATTAATTCAGAAGATTTAAAATTAAATAAAAATTTAGAAATAATTAATTCAAACATTAAGATAAATTTAAAATTTAAAATTTAAAACATAAAAAAGAGAAAATAGATTTATATAAAATTAATAAATACCTTAATAATTTTTTTAATAATCTAGATAATATCAATCTAGAAAATTCTATCCAAAATCAAGATAATTTAATTAATAAAAAAATAAATCTTAAAGATAAGAATATAGATAAAACTAATCTAATAAATTCAACTAATAATATAAACTACTTAAAAGGAAAAGAAAATACAAGGATAAAATCAAAACTAAATTTAACAAATTCAAAATTAAATATTAAAAATAACATCTTAAACAAAGATAATCTAACACATTCAAAATTAATAATTAATAAAAAGTTAAAAATTAAAGATAAACCTTTAAAGAAATATAATTCAAACAATTTAATCAATTCAAAATTAAAAATTAATAAAAACTTAAGCATTAAAAATAATCTCTTAAAGAGAGATAATTCAATTGACTTAATAAAATTAAAATTGAAAGAAAATTTAAATATTAAGTAAACTCCTTTAAAAAAGGACAATTTAACTAATTTAATTAATTCAAAATTAAAAACATAAATTCAACCTAAACTACAATTAATTAAACCTCAACTAAAACTTAATTAAACTTAACAAATTAAAGAAAGAGCTTCTAAAGCTTGTCTAACCAAGCAAGTAGAACCGAACCAAATCTACATAAAACCTAAAGCTAAAAGTTCAATAATTCAAGGAAAGCTCTAAATTAGTTGACACCTTAAAAACAATAGGTTACCTGACAGAGTAATTAGGATTAGATCTCAAAGGGACAAATGTTTAACTTGACAAATAGTATCGAAGAAGTTTTGATTGATAGTAGGTTAAGGAAACTTTGTATATATATGTTTAGGAAGATTTGACTTCGACCTGATGCATTTAGCTTAGCGAAACTAACTGAAGCTATCTCTTACTAATCCTAGTCGGTTAGACCAAAGTTTTGTTATTAAATTCAATGGATAAAACTATATGAAAAATTTTGAATGTGTGATTACTCTAATGATGTCCAGGTGACTCACCACAGCTTAAAAGTTTATCCAAATAATGTCTGATTGTTGAACCCAAACCTAAACTTGAATGTAACACAAGTTAAACCAAACCCTGAAATTTAACTTAACTCATCTCATAAAATCACAGAATTCCCTAATTGAAAGCATAGATCGGGTGAGATGAAAAATGATTAAATTAAAATTAAATTAAACAAAGATTAATCAAAGTATTTACAAAATCCTTTTAAAAATTATTTTAAAAATTGTTTTAAAAATCATTTAAAAAATATTTATAAAATCATTTAAAAATTATTTTAAAAATCTTTTAAAAATTCTTTCAAAAATGTTTTACAAATTCTTTAAAAAATAGTTTTAAAAATTCATTCAGAAATGGTTTTAAAATATTTTAAAATTCCTTTAAAAAATTATTTTAAAATTTATTTTAAAAATCTTTTAAAATTTATTTTTAAAATCTTTTAAAATTTATTTTAAAAATCTTTTAAAATTTATTTTAAAAATCTTTTAAATTTTATTTTAAAAATATTTTAAAATTTATTTTAAAAATTCTTTCAAAAATGTTTTAAAAATTATTTTAAAAATCCTTTAAAAATTATTTTAAAAAATGTTTTAAAAATCCTTTTAAAAATTATTTTAAAATTTCTTTTAAAAATTCTTTTCTTAAAAATTCTTTTAAACATTGTTTGAAAAAATCCTTTTAAAAATTATTATAAAATTATTTTAAAAATGATTTTAAATTTTTTTTAAAAGTATTTTAAAATTAAAAAAAATCTTCTTTTAAAAATTATTTTTTAAAAAAAAATCCTTTAAAATCCTTTTAAAAACTTGGACACCTAACTGAAAACTTAATTAATAAATAATTAAATCAATTAAAATTTAATTAAATTAAACTTTAAACTGAATTAAATAATTAATAAGTAAATAATTAAAACTTAATTGAATTAAACTCAAAATATTAATCTAAACTTAGATTTAATCTAATCTTAATTAAGAACCTAGTTCAACATTAATTGATAGCTTAATTTGACTAAAGATTTAACTTAACTTGATTAGTACCTTAATTTAACCTAATTAAAATATTAACTTTACTCTAATTCACTTTAAATTAAATTTGACTTTACATTAAAAAGTTAATTAAAACTTAATCTTAATTTAACTTAATTAACTTTAATTTTAACGTTAATAAAAATCTTAATTTTTCTTTAACTAAATTATAATTTATCTTAATTAAAGATTGACTCAAATTGAACCTTCTTAACTTTACTTAACTTTAACAAATTCAATTCTGAATTAATACTGACTCTAAACTTAGTTAATCCTAATTTAACATAACTTAAGTTAAATCTAATCAAAACATAAAATGAAGTAAATGAAAAACTAAATTAAAACAATACTAGTCAATTAACTCAATCAATTGATACAAAATTTAAAATGTTTTAATGAAATAAGTATAAAATTACTAAATTAAGTTAAGTTAATCAATAAACTTGTGATAATGATTAACTATTACTGAGTTAATAATAAATCATTACATTTAACTTGAAACTTAATTTTAGCCTAATTAATTTAATCCAAGATTAATTGTTTTAAGAATAATTAATTGATGATTAATTTAAATAATTAATCAAACTTAAATGAATAACTATAATAAGTATGGAGAAATACTTATGTAAATAATTTATTTGCTGAACATAAGTATTACTAACATTAATTCCCCTAAACATTCAGGTAAAATTTCTTATATCTAATAAAGATAATCAGAAGGTGATAGTCTAATGCCTTGAAATTTAACATATCCAAACCCTAGTACGAATTAAGGTGGAATGTTAAATTAAAGGAAATATTAACTTAAGGGGAAGGGCATTTGAAAACTATTTTTTTAAAACGTATCATTTTTTCAAAAAAAAATTATGCTATCTTTGTAATTGATATATTAAAAATTACTTAAATATCTGTTTACTGTCTTATCTTTAAAGTTTTCAAAGAATACAGTTGAAAAATTACTTTGAAAAATGTTTTAAAACTACTTGCATCATCTGAAAAGTGTGTTTTCAAAACCATATTTTAAAATTTATTTTGAAAATCTTATTTAGAGAATTTTTCCTTAAATTTTTTTTACTTTGAAAATCTTCCACTTTGAAAATATTTCTTAAAATTTTTCTGTAAAATTACTGTAAAATACCGGAAAAAGGGTAGATAATAATAAGAGAATTTTTCAGAATTTTTGAAAATTTTTTGGGAATTTTTCAGAGCTCGTATGGACGAGTTAACGGGGATAAAAACGAGGTCCGAAAAAGCTTGTTTAGGCTACCCATTAAGCGAGGAAATGTTCATATTTATAATTCCTTTTCCATTTCTTTTTATTTTTATTTTCCTTTGTTTCCCTTCCTCACCGAACCCCCGCGCACCTTCTCTTCTCCTCCTGTGCTCCTAACCGGCGCCCGACGGCTTGCCCTAACCGCCACAAGCGGCGGTTTTCTCCTCCCCCTTGCTACTTAACCTATCGGTCAAGCCCGATATTCTCTTCTTCCACCTGAGCTCGACGCCACTCCTCTTCCGCCACAGATCCCTTTTTCTTTTTCCTCACCTCTCTGCATCGCGCCGCCGGTCGTCTTCTCTTCGGCCCTTCTTCTCCTCTTTCAAGCGCCGGCAGCCGACCTTCCCTCTGCCCTAGCGTCGGCCACCGCTTTATTTCTTTGAGCCCTAGCCATCTGCACGGTTGTTTTCTCCTCTTTATCGCACGGTGCCACCCCGACTCTGCTGAGTCCAGCCGTCGCTGGAAGGGGGGAGGTCCTCACTGTTGGTTGCTACTCGGAAAACCTAATGGTTCCACTGTACAAAAATTTTGTACAAAGGTCTGAACCTTTTCCTAGCTACCATGTGTTCTTTTAAATTAAACTCGGATCGCCTGCGGAACCTAACACGTTTGATCCTAAGTTTAATTTATTTGTTTTTTTAGGTTTAGACTTGGATCTCCTGCGGAACTTAACACGTTCGATCCAAATCACCTAGGTTATTAATTCCATTAAATATTAATTTCCAAAATTGGCTTCCAGGACTGCATGACGAGGCACATGGCCTTCTTGGATATGGGAACAACCACCACCGCCTAGACAAAGTCTTTTAAGGAAAGCTAATATTTAATTTCCTTAAATAACTTTAGGTCAACCAAAAAGAACAATCAAATCACAAGGAAAAGAAAAATAAAAGAACACAACATCGAAAACTAATTCGAAATACTAGAATCACATGCCTCTTGTATTTGGTATTTTTACAAAGAAATAAAACTAGTATGATGCGGAAATTAAATACTAGTATACCTTTTCTTTTGCAAACAAAAAACCTCTAGGTCTTCTACCATATTCCTCTTCTAACCTTGGACGTTGTGGGGGCAACGATCTTCTGAGATGAGGAACCACCAAAGCACCTTCTTCTCCTCCTTGCAAGGTTCGGCCACAACAAGAGCACCTCCAAGGATGAAGAGAAACCACCACCAATGCTCCAAGGGATGCAAGCTTTCTCTCCTTCTTCTCCAAGCTAGAATCCGGCCACACCTTGATCTCCAAGAGAGAAGAGAGTTTCGGCCACAAGGACGGAGAGAAGAGAAAGGGAAGAGCCGGCCACACCAAGGAAGAAAAGAGGGAGAAAATAATAGAGGTTGTCTACCTTGAAGGCACCCAAAACCCCCTCTTTTATAATCCTTTAGCCTTGGCAAATAAGGAAAATTTAATAAAAACTTTCTTAACTTTATTGCCATTGAAAAGGAAAATTTTAATTAATTGAAATTAAAATCCTTTTCTTAGTGTATATGGCCGACCACCTCATGGAGAGCAAACAAGGCAATTTTCAATCAACAATTAAAATTCCTTATTTGTCTTCAGAAATTTTTTAAAAAATAAAATTTCCTTTTAAAATCCCTTCATGGTTGATAAAAAGAAATTTCTATAATTTTGATTTTTCAACATGTGAATAATTTACAATGAAGAAAAATAAAATATCCTTCCAATCTACAAATAAGGAAAGAGATTTAATCTCTTTCTTTAATCTTTTGTAGAAACTTATAAAAGAGATATTTTAATTTTTAATCTCTCCAATAAATTATATCTTCCACATAAGAAAATTTTAAAATTAAAATTCTTTTCTAATTTAATAGGGTCGGCCACCTAAGCTTGGGTTCAAGCTAGGGCCGGCCACCCATGGACCAAGGTTTGGCCGGCTCTAGCTTGATCCTCAAGCTTGCTTGGCTGGCCCCGACACCATGGGTATGAAGGTGGGTATAGTACTCTATAACTAAGAGGCTATGATAGGGACCGAGAGGAGGAATTGGTTTTGGTCTCCCGATAAAATTAAGCATCCCGTGTTCGCCCCGAACACACAACTTAATTTTATCAATAATAATTCATTCCACTAAAGAACTATTATTGAACTACCGCACCAATCCCAAATTATATTTTTGGGCTCCTTCTTATTATGAGTGTGTTAGTCTCCCTGTGTTTAAGATGTCGAATGTCCACTAATTAAGTGAGTTACTGATAACTCATTTAATTAATATCTTAGTCCAAGAGTAGTACCACTCAACCTCATCGTCATGTCGGACTAAGTCCACCTGCAGGGTTTAATATGAAAATCCTTATGAGCTCCTCTTGGGGACATTATCAACCTAGATCACTAGGACACAGTTTCCTTCTATAATCAACAACACACACTATAAGTGATATCATTTCCCAACTTATCGGGCTTATTGATTTATCAAACTAAATCTCACTCATTGATAAATTAAAGAAATAAATATCAAATATATGTGCTTGTTATTATATTAGGATTAAGAGCACACACTTTCATAATAACTGAGATCTATGTTCCTTTATAAAGTCAGTATAAAAGAAACGACCTCTGATGGTCCTACTCAATACACTCTAAGTGTACTAGTGTAATTATATAGTTAAGATAAACTAATACCTAATTACACTACGACCTTCCAATGGTTTGTTCCTTTCCATTTTGGTCGTGAGCTACTGTTTATAATTTATAAGGTACTGATAACATTATCTTCTGTATGTGACACCACATACTATGTTATCTACAATATAAATTAATTGAACAACTACAAACAAATGTAGATAATTTGACTAAATGTGATTCTTTATTCAAAATAAATGTTTACAAAAGCTTAGGCTTTCAGTATACACTCTAACACTCACCGTGCTGATTGCTGAACACCAGGTTTTGCCAAGCCACCTACAAGCCCTAGATTTCTTCATCTGTGCCCTAGCTTTGATCAGCATTACCTACTGCTTCACCTGCCAGATGCAGCCGATCTAGGTCCACCGTTGATCCTTGTACTGTTGACACAGATCTATGGTAAGGTTGTCGAGTTAAACTTGAATTGGTTTATAGGATTGACTAAAGCTTGATTTATCTAAGCATGGGTCTAGGTACAGCGCTGGGTTGGGAAATTTGAGTTGGGTGACAGCAGCTCCATCTGGTATCGGCTACCCTGTCCAACAGAAATTCATTAAGGGCTACGTGTAGAGATTGAGGTGAGTTTTATTCAGTTTTTAGGTTGATGCAGAGTGATGATATTTCCGTAGTTAAATTGTTCTAACTTGATGAGGAGAAGGGGGATGTGTAAGGAGTTAGTATTGTTAGGACCTTCAGACGCGGCTAGAGAGGGGGGGTGTGAATAGCCGACCCCAAATTCACGTTTCTTCCTACAATTTTAGTTAGCGCAACGGAAATAAAAGATAGAAACGAAATAGGAGAATATCAAACCTCAAACGCGACGATATAACGAGGTTCGGAGATGATACTCCTACTCCTTGGCGTGTCCGTAAGGTGGACGAATCCTATCAATCCGTCGGTGGATGAGACCCCGGAAAATTGGCTAATAAAAACTCCTTCTGGGTGGAGAAACCTCGCCCCAATCTCTCTTGCAACAGCAAGATCGGAGTACAAAGATACAGAAAGAAGCCAAGAATAATATGAATGTAAAAACACTAGTTTGCTTGCCTTCTCGTCGACTGGTGATGAAACAACCACTTTACGGATGCCAACAACAGTAGCAACTGATCAGTTGGAGTCCAGCCGAGGGAAGCTCACACGAAGCTTCAGTAGTGGAGAGCTCAACAAAGCTCAGATCGCAGGAGTAAGAAGAAGTCACCTTTTTTTTTTTTTTAGAGGCCCTCCACATCTTGATTTATATGAACCTGCGAAGAAGAAGACACAGACACAGGAATCTAGCCGTTGTGACTCAACGGCTAGACCTGGACTGATAAGGCTCCACCCTGATCGATCCAGGATGGATCTGATCGGTCAGGGGACCGATCAGGCCCTAGGCTGATCAGTCCCCAGACTGATCCCAACTCTCACAGAGAGTTGGTTGCAGAGCCCTGATCGGTCTGTGGACCGATCAGGCCATAGGTGGATCGGTCCACCTGTTGGAGTGTATACTGAAAGCCTAAGCTTTTGTAAACATTTATGTTAAATAAAGAATCACATTTGGTCAATTTATCTACATTTGTTTGTAGTTGTTCAATTAATTTATATTGTAGATAACATAGTATGTGGTGTCACATATAGAAGATGATGTTATCAGTACCTTATAAATTATAAACAGTAGCTCACGACCAAAATGGAAAGGAACAAACCATTGGGAGGTCGTAGTGTAATTAGGAATTAGTTTATCTTGACTATACAATTACACTAGTACACTTAGAGTGTATTGAGTAGGACCATTTGAGGTTGTTTCTTTTATGCTGACTTTATAAAGAAACAAAGACCTCGGTTATTATGGAAGTGTGTGCTCTTAATCCTAATATAATAACAAGCACATATATTTTGTAACGACCACCCTTCTTACTACTACTCTCTAAGGGCGACCGTTACCTAACTCCTACTCTACTTACTAGTTTCACTTATGCTATTCTTAGCGACACTTAGATTTATCACGGTTCAGAGAAATTCCTACCGAAAAATTTCGGCAGAGTCTCCCCTGTACCGGTGACCAAATCCATAATACATAAGATATATACGCAGCCACAGGCGGCTGGAACACATTTTATTCACAACCACGCAGTGATAAATCAACAGGAAGAAAGAAACTACTCTAGCAATAGCAACAACTATACTACTCCAACTCATAATAAAAGAAAACTAATTACAAATGCGGAATAAACTTATTTACAGTCTCAACCCATAATAACACTTAAAAGAGAACTAAAAGAACTAAACAGAAAAGTCTTGGCAATTTGCCAGCTCATTCTGGATCTCTCCATAGTCCAGCCACCACACACATCCATCATCACCACCACCCTATCGCCTCCCTTCATATCTTAGCTTTTCCTTTATCTGCAGTAGGAGGAAAAAGAAAAGTATCTATAAGCGAAAACGCTTAGTAAGTACTAATCTATCTCACAAAACTCGAAATGCATAAATGAAATGCATAAGTGACAATAATAATAAAGCTATGATGTTCATGGTATACAGAAAATGAACAGAATACAAATCATACTCAGTATCAAGCAGGATAACAAGAAACTAACAATGTAAACTTAGAATCAAAGAAACTAACCATTCTTATTTATTCTAAGCTTGGAACTTATTTCATTTCTTGTATCCTTGTGTTAGAAATTAATCTTTTAATTTCTATCCTTTACTTTCTTCTTCTTTCTTTCTTTCTTCCTTCTTACTTTGCTTTCTTTCTTTACTTTTCTTTACTTTTCTTTACTTTGGGTTTTCTTTTCTTGGGCCCAGGCCTAGTACCAACTCATGCGCGTTCCCTAATAGGTTGGGGTTGCGAGCCACCAATCCTAAAAGAGCAGACCTCGGTCTACCAGGGCCAAGACCTCGGAAATGGTCACCTGGATTTGTTTAACGACAAGCTCTTGGATGTCGGGTACTAGCCTCTTACTTTAATTTACTTGTTATCTCTTTTTAATTAGACCTTGGTCTTTTTCTTTACTCATACTTCTCATAATCCTTTATTAGAGCTTATTAGAATCCTTTAGATATACTTCTAACAAGTATAGGATTACAATTAACTAAGCATGCTACATAAAAACAATACAAGGGAAACAAATCTAAACTCTCTCTAAGCATGTTATAAAACAAAGCAACAGAAAGGCAAATCTGAACTTTCTAAACATGCTGTAAAACAAAGGAAAAGAAGCAAATCTGAACTTACTAATCATGCTATAAAATAGAGCAAAGGAAGCAACTTTAAACTTACTAATCATGCTGTAAAATAGAGCAAAAGAAAGTAACTTTAAGCTTACTAATCATGCTGTAAAATAGAGCAAAGAATGCTACTTAATGCTTTCAATCAGGCTGTAAAAACATGGCATAAATGCTACTTTAGGGATTCTAATCATGTTATAAAACATAGACAAAGAATACTACTTTAGGGCTTCTTAAGCATGCTGTAAAATAGACAAAGGATGCTACTTTAATACTTCTAAACATGCTGTAAAAACATGGCATAGAATGCTAACTTGGACTTACTAAACATGTTGTAAGATAGAGCAAAGGAAAGCAAATCTGAACACTGAAAGTATATCTATCAGGTAGGGAGTTGAATTGCAACTAACTGAGCATGCTAAGAAAAATAAGTCTGCATACTAACTAATCAAGATTTTGTTTACTAATCATGAAAGGTTTCAAGCTTGGTATCGTAACAATGCTTTAACAGATCTACACCGCAGTGTTGAAATCAATCCAACCTACAGTGCTTAAACAATTTTAAAACTAAAATGTTGGAATAAAATCCAAAACTACACCTAACAATTCATATTCTTCCCTTATGACTCACGGCAGAGAGCCCAATAGGACCAAAAATCTCTACAACATGCTTTGAATTCAAAAAGAACAAAGAACACTATTTCTTGACCTTAACTTGCTATGCTCATGAAAAGGAAAGGTCAAACTTGCCGTGCAGTGAAACATTAAGATTCTAGGGTTCATGCTAGACCTCGGAAGCAAGGAAGAATCAAAGAAAAAAAATAAAGAAATCCGAAACAACTCCTACCGCAGGTGAGTAGTACTTACCTAGGGTTTTCCTGCACTTACAACCGAGAAGGAAGGAAGGAGGCTTTTAGGGTTCGGGCGAAGCTTCTCCGCAACTCCTTTGTGCTTCCGAGCTCCTTCCGTTGGGATGATCACACACGGTGAAGCTTGAAGATCGGCCGGAAGAGTCCTTTCGCCGGCACCAGAGAGGAACCCTAGCGCCGTCGCCTCGGTGTGCTCTCCGCCCGCACAGCCGCCGCACGCGAACGAGAGGAGGAGAGGAATTTCGAGAGGAAAAGTTAGGTTTTCTAAAATCCCAAAACTTATTTCCTTTTATAAGTAATCGGATATAACTCAACTATACTATAACCTTATTTAACTCTATTTGAGATTAACATCAATCCCTTATCCCAGCTGGTCAAGCCGGTTTGGCTTGGTTTGGTCCGACCCGAGGTCGCGGGTTCGAACCTCTTCTCCAACACTTCTCTTTTTTTTTTTTTAAAACTTCTTTGGCTTTGTAAAAATACCAAACGACCTCCAAAAATTACGTAAAAATACTCTAAAAATTCCTAAAAATCTCTAGAATATTTTAACAGTATTTTCAAACATTTTTATGGACGTTTGAAACTCAGAATAGGGAAAATTGGGTCGTTACAATCCCCCATACCTTATAAAAAGTTCGTCCTCGAACTTAGAATAGTTCTGGATACTTTTGTCTCATACTGTCCTCCCGCTCCCAAGTGATTTCCTCGTGTTTCTGGTTCTGCCAGATGACCTTCACTAGTGGTACTTCTTTGTTTCTCAATCTCTTGACTGCTCTGTCCACTATCTGTGTAGGTCTGCTCTCATAACTAAGATCCTCTTGGATCTGCACTGACTGAGGCTGAACCACTTGGTTCGGGTCGTGGAGACACTCCTTTAGCATGGAGACATGAAATACATTATGTATTGCTGACATGCCTTGTGGTAAGTCTAACTTGTAAGCTACTTTCCCAATCCTTTCTATGATTAGATAAGGTCCTACATAGCGTGGACTTAATTTGCCCTTCTTGCCAAATCTCATCACTCCCTTCATAGAAGCGACCTTGAGGAAAACTGAATCTCCTACTTGGAATTCCAATGGCCTACGGCGCGTATCAGCCTAACTCTTCTGTCTGCTCTGGGCAGTCTCAATTCTCTGTCTGATTTTCTGGATGTCTGGATCTTCACTTTGCTTTCTCTGTACCTCCTCAAGCAATGTGGACTCTAAGGTCAATGCAGAGAGTTGCCCTTCAATAATTTCAAGTCCAAAATCCGACATCTCCTTCTGCAGTGGCAGGGCTAATGATGACAAAGACATCAGGGATGCACTAGATTTTCTGCCGAGTGCATCTGCCACTTTGTTAGCTTTGCCTGGGTGATAGAGGATTTCACAGTCGTAATCTTTGACCAACTCCAGCCACCTGCGCTGTCTCATGTTTAAGTCCTTCTGAGTGAAGAAGTACTTAAGACTCTGATGATCTGTAAAGATTCTACACTGAACTCCATACAAATAATGTCGCCAGAGTTTCAGTGCAAAACCACAGCTGCCAGCTCAAGATCATGAGTAGGGTAGTTCTTCTCATAATCTTTGAGTTGTCTGGAAGCATAAGCTATGACTTTTCCTTCTTGCATGAGTACAGCTCCTAAGCCCATCTTGGAAGCATCACTGTAGATGTCGAAACTCTTGTCTCTCTATGGAACAGTCAGAATGAGAGCACTGATTAATCTCTTCTTTAGCTCTTGGAAACTCTGCTCACATTTATCTGACCATTCGAATCTCTTGTTCTTTCTGGTGAGGGTTGTTAGCGGAGAAGCTATCCTGGAAAAATCCTCCACGAACTTCCTGTAGTACCCCTGATCTCTCTGACGTTCTTGGGTCTACTCCAGTTGTTGACCGCTTCCACTTTGGCTGGATCCACTTGAATACCTTCTTTAGAAATAATGTGATCTAAAAACGCCACCTGATTTAACCAGAACTCGCACTTTGAGAATTTAGCATAAAGCTACTTCTGCTAAAGGGTCTGCAGTACTATTCTCAAGTGCGTGTCATGCTCCTCTGGGGTCCTTGAATAGACCAGAATGTCATCGATGAATACAATGACAAATTTGTCAAGATATTCTCTGAACACTCTGTTCATTAAGTCCATGAAGACCGCAGGTGCATTAGTCACTCCAAAAGGCATGACCACAAACTCGTAGTGTCCATATCTGGTCCTGAACGTCGTTCTGGGTATATCTCTTTCTTTCACCTTCAGTTGATGGTACCCAGAGCGCATGTCTATCTTTGAGAACACTGTTGCTCCTCTTAACTGATCAAATAAGTCATCGATCTTGGGAAGGGGGTACTTGTTCTTGATTGTCACTTGATTCAAAGCTCTGTAGTCTATGCACATCCGCATTGATCCATCTTTCTTCTTGACAAACAACACAGGAGCTCCCCAAGGTGAGTGACTGGGGCGAATGAAGCCTTTGTCAAGTAACTCCTGTAGTTGTTCTTGTAACTCCTTCAGCTCTGCTGGAGACATGCGATACAGAGCTTTTGAAATTGGACCGGTTCCAGGAACCAATTCAATCTCAAATTCCTCCTCTCTGTTGGGAGGTAGTCCAGGTAGCTCTTCTGGAAATACTTCTGGATACTCGCATACTACCCGGACCTCCTCCTGCTTGAGTCCCTTCTGCTCTTCTGCCTTTACTATGTATGCAAGAAAACCTGCACACCCTTTAGCTAACATCTGGTGAGCTGCTAGAGATGAGAGAAGTTTCTGGGTCTTCTTCCTTGGCACTCCTGTGAACTCAAAAGTTGGCTCACCTTCGGACTAAAAATTACTTTCTTTCTGCGGCAGGCACTTTACTTGCTGAGGAAATCCATACCAAAATGATATCGAAATCTGCATGGCGAGGACTATTAGATTTACATATAGCTCTCGATGCAATTCTAACCGATGACCGAAGCCACCGATTGATTCCATGACTTCCCGGTAGGGTTGTGAACTTGAGTTCATACTTTCGTAGGCACCAAACTCTTGCAAAAGGTATCGATACAAAAGAATGGGTCGCCTGTAATGTCAAGTAGCTATGTGCTGGAAAATAACTACTTGACTGTTACAACCGTGAGGCACTAGCGACTTCTTCTTTGGTGAGGAGAATACTCGCACCATCAAAGGCCGGAACCGTGGGGCTTCTAACCTTCCTTGACCGATGTAGGGTCCTCTAATGTCGCTCCCATGTGGTGCAACTGTGGCTGGCCTCCATATTGCAATGGTTGTGGCCGAGGTGCTTTGAATTTATTAGGACACTCTTTAGCCATGTGTCCTTCCCGACCACATGAGTAACATCCAGTCTTACCCAAAAGACAAGCTCTGGATGTGTTCTCCCACATTTGGGATGGAGGAACTTGGTCCGCCTTGTTCTTGGTCCTCCTTCGCCACCTCACGTGTTCCACCGCTTTTACCTTTGCCTTCCAGCCGCTTGCTTGGCCGTGACTTCGGCTTCCTGCCTTGTCCTCTCCTTCACCGGCTTATGTTGTGCTCATTGTGCTTTGATGTTGTTCATGTAATGTTCAAAGAATTAATGCTCTCCGATCAATTCTTCGCCACTGGGTCGATGAGCTCCACCGCTCACATTCGATGCTATCTCGTGGTCTCGATTCGAGCATCGGCGACTCGCTCCTTCTCTGACTCACTAGCTCGACAGAGACGAGCTAACCATTGAACTTCTTGGCCGCTTCCTCCACTGAGGTCACCTTGCTTGAACTCTATAAACTCCTCGTAGTGCTTGTTGGTGATCCGCAGGTGAAAGAACTCTTCATAAAACTCGGACTGAAAATCAGCCCACATCCGATCAGCTGCTCTCTTGGTCTTTATCCTCTCCCACCACATACGAGCATCTCCAGACAGGTAGAAAGGCGACTTGACCTTTTCGACTTCGGCCAGCCAAGAAGCTCCATAGTGCTCTCTAGTGTTTTAAACCAAGCCTGGGCATCCTAGGGCTCAGTCGTGCTGAGAAGCTCTCTGTTTCAGCTTCACCGATAAGCTTCGGTCTCTGGGGTGCTGTGACGGTTCCCTGAGTAGCTGGTGGAGTCTCAGTTACCACTGGGTCTCTGCAGTGACAACTGGAGGAGGGGAGGAACTGCTTGCTGGTTTGCCATCAGATTGGCAATCACTTGCTGTTGCTCTGCTACTTGCCTCTGGAGGTGAGCAACCACTTCAGAAAGGTTGGGCTCAGTTGCTCTAGGCACTTCGTTCTCTTGAGCTGGTTCCTCAGTGTGAGTAGCACGGGGACGTCCTCTTCTTGCCATCTAATTATGAAAGGTAAAGGCTTGATATCTTACTTTAACCCTTCTAATCATACTTAAATATGAATAAATAAAAGGGAAACTAAATCTTCTATCTTACTTTAGTACTAAAAAGGAAAGTACTCTATACTGCAGTAAAAATAAGGAAAGCAGAAATAAGAAAGGAATTTAAATACTTTCTTACTTGGAGACGGCAAGGATGATGCTGATGTGTGTGTGATGCTGGAGAATGGAACAGTGCTCTGATACCAACTGTAACGACCACCCTTCTTACTACTACTCTCTAAGGGCGACCGTTACCTAACTCCTACTCTACTTACTAGTTTCACTTATGCTATTCTTAGCGACACTTAGATTTATCACGGTTCAGAGAAATTCCTACCGAAAAATTTCGGCAGAGTCTCCCCTGTACCGGTGACCAAATCCATAATACATAAGATATATACGCAGCCACAGGCGGCTGGAACACATTTTATTCACAACCACGCAGTAATAAATCAACAGGAAGAAAGAAACTACTCTAGCAATAGCAACAACTATACTACTCCAACTCATAATAAAAGAAAACTAATTACAAATGCGGAATAAACTTATTTACAGTCTCAACCCATAATAACACTTAAAAGAGAACTAAAAGAACTAAACAGAAAAGTCTTGGCAATTTGCCAGCTCATTCTGGATCTCTCCATAGTCCAGCCACCACACACATCCATCATCACCACCACCCTATCGCCTCCCTTCATATCTTAGCTTTTCCTTTATCTGCAGTAGGAGGAAAAAGAAAAGTATCTATAAGCGAAAACGCTTAGTAAGTACTAATCTATCTCACAAAACTCGAAATGCATAAATGAAATGCATAAGTGCTGAAACTGAAATAATAATAAAGCTATCTGCATGTGCTCATGGTATACAGAAAATGAACAGAATACAAATCATACTCAGTATCAAGCAGGATAACAAGAAACTAACAATGTAAACTTAGAATCAAAGAAACTAACCATTCTTATTTATTCTAAGCTTGGAACTTATTTCATTTCTTGTATCCTTGTGTTAGAAATTAATCTTTTAATTTCTATCCTTTACTTTCTTCTTCTTTCTTTCTTTCTTCCTTCTTACTTTTCTTTCTTTCTTTACTTTTCTTTACTTTCTTTACTTTGGGTTTTCTTTTCTTGGGCCCAGGCTTAGTACCATCTCATGCGCGTTTCCTAATAGGTTGGGGTTGCGAGCCACCAATCCTAAAAGAGCAGACCTCGGTCTACCAGGGCCAAGACCTCGGAAATGGTCACCTGGATTTGTTTAACGACAAGCTCTTGGATGTCGGGTACTAGCCTCTTACTTTAATTTACTTGTTATCTCTTTTTAATTAGACCTTGGTCTTTTTCTTTACTCATACTTCTCATAATCCTTTATTAGAGCTTATTAGAATCCTTTAGATATACTTCTAACAAGTATAGGATTACAATTAACTAAGCATGCTACATAAAAACAATACAAGGGAAACAAATCTAAACTCTCTCTAAGCATGTTATAAAACAAAGCAACAGAAAGGCAAATCTGAACTTTCTAAACATGCTGTAAAACAAAGGAAAAGAAGCAAATCTGAACTTACTAATCATGCTATAAAATAGAGCAAAGGAAGCAACTTTAAACTTACTAATCATGCTGTAAAATAGAGCAAAAGAAAGTAACTTTAAGCTTACTAATCATGCTGTAAAATAGAGCAAAGAATGCTACTTAATGCTTTCAATCAGGCTGTAAAAACATGGCATAAATGCTACTTTAGGGATTCTAATCATGTTATAAAACATAGACAAAGAATACTACTTTAGGGCTTCTTAAGCATGCTGTAAAATAGACAAAGGATGCTACTTTAATACTTCTAAACATGCTGTAAAAACATGGCATAGAATGCTAACTTGGACTTACTAAACATGTTGTAAGATAGAGCAAAGGAAAGCAAATCTGAACACTGAAAGTATATCTATCAGGTAGGGAGTTGAATTGCAACTAACTGAGCATGCTAAGAAAAATAAGTCTGCATACTAACTAATCAAGATTTTGTTTACTAATCATGAAAGGTTTCAAGCTTGGTATCGTAACAATGCTTTAACAGATCTACACCGCAGTGTTGAAATCAATCCAACCTACAGTGCTTAAACAATTTTAAAACTAAAATGTTGGAATAAAATCCAAAACTACACCTAACAATTCATATTCTTCCCTTATGACTCACGGCAGAGAGCCCAATAGGACCAAAAATCTCTACAACATGCTTTGAATTCAAAAAGAACAAAGAACACTATTTCTTGACCTTAACTTGCTATGCTCATGAAAAGGAAAGGTCAAACTTGCCGTGCAGTGAAACATTAAGATTCTAGGGTTCATGCTAGACCTCGGAAGCAAGGAAGAATCAAAGAAAAAAATAAAGAAATCCGAAACAACTCCTACCGCAGGTGAGTAGTACTTACCTAGGGTTTTCCTGCACTTACAACCGAGAAGGAAGGAAGGAGGCTTTTAGGGTTCGGGCGAAGCTTCTCCGCAACTCCTTTGTGCTTCCGAGCTCCTTCCGTTGGGATGATCACGCACGGTGAAGCTTGAAGATCGGCCGGAAGAGTCCTTTCGCCGGCACCAAAGAGGAACCCTAGCGCCGTCGCCTCGGTGTGCTCTCCGCCCGCACAGCCGCCGCACGCGAACGAGAGGAGGAGAGGAATTTCGAGAGGAAAAGTTAGGTTTTCTAAAATCCCAAAACTTATTTCCTTTTATAAGTAATCGGATATAACTCAACTATACTATAACCTTATTTAACTCTATTTGAGATTAACATCAATCCCTTATCCCAGCTGGTCAAGCCGGTTTGGCTTGGTTTGGTCCGACCCGAGGTCGCGGGTTCGAACCTCTTCTCCAACACTTTTTTTTTTTTTAAAACTTCTTTGGCTTTGTAAAAATACTAAACGACCTCCAAAAATTACGTAAAAATACTCTAAAAATTCCTAAAAATCTCTAGAATATTTTAACAGTATTTTCAAACATTTTTATGGACGTTTGAAACTCAGAATAGGGAAAATTGGGTCGTTACAATCCCCTCTCATATAAAACTCTCGAACTTAGAATATCAAATTTTGTCATACTGCCTCCCGCCTCCCAAGTGATTTCCTCGTGTTTCTGGTTCTGCCAGATGACCTTCACTAGTGGTACTTCTTTGTTTCTCAATCTCTTGACTGCTCTGTCCACTATCTGTGTAGGTCTGCTCTCATAACTAAGATCCTCTTGGATCTGCACTGACTGAGGCTGAACCACTTGGTTCGGGTCGTGGAGACACTCCTTTAGCATGGAGACATGAAATACATTATGTATTGCTGACATGCCTTGTGGTAAGTCTAACTTGTAAACTACTTTCCCAATCCTTTCTATGATTAGATAAGGTCCTACATAGCGTGGACTTAATTTGCCCTTCTTGCCAAATCTCATCACTCCCTTCATAGAAGCGACCTTGAGGAAAACTGAATCTCCTACTTGGAATTCCAATGGCCTACGGCGCGTATCAGCCTAACTCTTCTGTCTGCTCTGGGCAGTCTCAATTCTCTGTCTGATTTTCTGGATGTCTGGATCTTCACTTTGCTTTCTCTGTACCTCCTCAAGCAATGTGGACTCTAAGGTCAATGCAGAGAGTTGCCCTTCAATAATTTCAAGTCCAAAATCCGACATCTCCTTCTGCAGTGGCAGGGCTAATGATGATAAAGACATCAGTGATGCACTAGATTTTCTGCCGAGTGCATCTGCCACTTTGTTAGCTTTGCCTGGATGGTAGAGGATTTCACAGTCGTAATTTTTGACCAACTCCAGCCACCTGCGCTGTCTCATGTTTAAGTCCTTCTGAGTGAAGAAGTACTTAAGACTCTGATGATCTGTGAAGATTCTACACTGAACTCCATACAAATAATGTCGCCAGAGTTTAAGTGCAAAAACCAAAGTTACCAGCTCAAGATCATGAGTAGGGTAGTTCTTCTCAAAATCTTTGAGTTGTCTGGAAGCATAAGCTATGACTTTTCCTTCTTGCATGAGTACAGCTCCTAAGCCCATCTTGGAAGCATCACTGTAGATGTCGAAACTCTTGTCTCTCTATGGAACAGTCAGAATGAGAGCACTGATTAATCTCTTCTTTAGCTCTTGGAAACTCTGCTCACATTTATCTGACCATTCGAATCTCTTGTTCTTTCTGGTGAGGGTTGTTAGCGGAGAAGCTATCCTGGAAAAATCCTCCACGAACTTCCTGTAGTACCCCTGATCTCTCTGACGTTCTTGGGTCTACTCCAGTTGTTGACCGCTTCCACTTTGGCTGGATCCACTTGAATACCTTCTTTAGAAATAATGTGATCTAAAAACGCCACCTGATTTAACCAGAACTCGCACTTTGAGAATTTAGCATAAAGCTACTTCTGCTAAAGGGTCTGCAGTACTATTCTCAAGTGCGTGTCATGCTCCTCTGGGGTCCTTGAATAGACCAGAATGTCATCGATGAATACAATGACAAATTTGTCAAGATATTCTCTGAACACTCTGTTCATTAGGTCCATGAAGACCGCAGGTGCATTGGTCACTCCAAATGGCATAACTACAAACTCGTAGTGTCCATATCTGGTTCTGAATGCCGTTCTGGGTATATCTCTTTCTTTCACCTTCAGCTGATGGTACCCCGAGCGCAAGTCTATCTTTGAGAACACCGTCGCTCCTCGTAACTGATCAAATAAGTCATCGATCCTGGGAAGGGGGTACTTGTTCTTGATTGTCACTTGATTCAAAGCTCTGTAGTCTATGCACATCCGCATTGTCCCATCTTTCTTCTTGACAAACAACACAGGAGCTCCCCAAGGTGAGTGACTAGGGCGAATGAAGCCTTTGTCCAGTAACTCCTGTAGTTGCTCTTGTAACTCCTTCAGCTCTGCTGGAGACATGCGATACGGAGCTTTCGAAATTGGACCGGTTCCAGGAACCAATTCAATCTCAAACTCCACCTCTCTGTTGGGAGGTAGTCCAGGTAGCTCTTCTGGAAATACTTCTGGATACTCGCATACTACCTGGACCTCCTCCTGCTTGAGTCCCTTCTCCTCTTCTGCCTTTACTATGTATGCAAGAAAACCTGCACACCCTTTAGCTAACATCTGGTGTGCTGCTAGAGATGAGAGGAGCTTCGGGTCTTCTTCCTTGGCACTCTGTGAACTCAAAAGTTGGCTCACCTTCGGACTAAAAATTACTTTCTTTCTGCGCAGTCCAATGAGGCACTGTATTTGCTGAGGAAATCCATACCAAAATGATATCGAAATCCTGCATGGCGAGGACTATTAGATTTACATATAGCTCTGCCCGCAATTCTAACCAAGACACCAAGCCATCGATTGATTCCATGACTTCCCGTAAGGTAGGGTTGTCGTGAACTTGGAGTTCATACTGTAGGCACCGTAAACCACGCAAAAGGTATCGATACAAAAGAATGGGTCGCCTCAGTGTCAAATAGTACAGTAGCTATGTCCGGAAAATAACTACTTGACTGCTTACAACCGTGGAGGCACTAGCCTTCTTCTTCGTGAGGAGAATACTCGCACCATCAAAGGCGGAACCGGTGGGGCTTCTAACCTTCCTTGACTGATGTAGGGTCCCTCAATGTCGCTCCCATGTGGTGCAACTGTGCAGTGGCCTCCATATTGCAATGGTTGTGGCTGAGGTGCTTTGAATTTATTAGGACACTCTTTAGCCATGTGTCCTTCCCGACCACATGAGTAACATCCAGTCCTTACCCGTAAGACAAGCTCCTGGATGTGTTCTCCCACATTTGGGACAGTGGAGGGAACTTGGTCCGCTTGTTTGTCGGTCCTCCTTCCGCCACCTCCGTGTTCCACCGCTTCCTTTACCTTTGCCCTTCCAGCCTGCTGCTTGTGACTCGCTTCCTCGCCTTGTCCTCTCGCCTTCACCGCTTATGTTGTGCTCACTGTGCTTTGATGTTGTTCATGTAATGTTCAGCAATTAATGCTCTACTGATCAATTCTTCGCCATGGGGTCGATGAGCTCCACCGCTCACATCTGCTATCTCGTGGTCTCGATTCCGAGCATCACCGACTCGCTCCTTCTCTGACTCACTAGCTCGACAGAGACGAGCTAACTGTGAACTTCTTGGCCGCTTCCTCCACCGACAGTCACCTTGCTTGAACTCTATAAACTCCTCGTAGTGCTTGTTGGTGATCTGCAAGTGAAAGAACTCTTCATAAAACTCTGACCGAAAATCAGCCCAGCTCATCCGATCACCTGCTCTCTTGGTCTTTATCCTCTCCCACCACATACGAGCATCTCCAGACAGGCAGAAAGAGGCGCACTTGACCTTTTCGACTTCTGGCCACTCAAGAAGCTCCATAGTGCTCTCTAGTGTTTTAAACCAAGCCTGGGCATCCTAGGGCTCAAGTTTCAGCCACTGTATAAGATAAGCTTCGGTCTCTGGGGTGCTGTGACGGTTCCCTGAGTAGTGGTGGAGTCTCGGTTACCACTGGGGTCTCGCAGTGACAACCGGAGGAGGGGGAGGAACTGCTGGTTGGTTTGCCATCAGATTGGCAATCACTTGTTGTTGCTCTGCTACTTGCCTCTGGAGTTGAGCAACCACTTCAGAAAGGTTGGGCTCAGTTGCTCTAGGCACTTCGTTCTCTTGGGCTGGTTCCTCAGTGTGAGTAGCACGGGGACGTCCTCTTCTTGCCATCTAATTATGAAAGGTAAAGGCTTGATATCTTACTTTAACCCTTCTAATCATACTTAAATATGAATAAATAAAAGGGAAACTAAATCTTCTATCTTACTTTAGTACTAAAAAGGAAAGTACTCTATACTGCAGTAAAAATAAGGAAAGCAGAAATAAGAAAGGAATTTTAAATACTTTCTTACTTGGAGACGGCAAGGATGATGCTGATGTGTGTGTGATGCTGGAGAATGGAACAGTGCTCTGATACCAACTGTAACGACCACCCTTCTTACTACTACTCTCTAAGGGCGACCGTTACCTAACTCCTACTCTACTTACTAGTTTCACTTATGCTATTCTTAGCGACACTTAGATTTATCACGGTTCAGAGAAATTCCTACCGAAAAATTTCGGCAGAGTCTCCCCTGTACCGGTGACCAAATCCATAATACATAAGATATATACGCAGCCACAGGCGGCTGGAACACATTTTATTCACAACCACGCAGTGATAAATCAACAGGAAGAAAGAAACTACTCTAGCAATAGCAACAACTATACTACTCCAACTCATAATAAAAGAAAACTAATTACAAATGCGGAATAAACTTATTTACAGTCTCAACCCATAATAACACTTAAAAGAGAACTAAAAGAACTAAACAGAAAAGTCTTGGCAATTTGCCAGCTCATTCTGGATCTCTCCATAGTCCAGCCACCACACACATCCATCATCACCACCACCCTATCGCCTCCCTTCATATCTTAGCTTTTCCTTTATCTGCAGTAGGAGGAAAAAGAAAAGTATCTATAAGCGAAAACGCTTAGTAAGTACTAATCTATCTTACAAAACTCGAAATGCATAAATGAAATGCATAAGTGCTGAAACTGAAATAATAATAAAGCTATCTGCATGTGCTCATGGTATACAGAAAATGAACAGAATACAAATCATACTCAGTATCAAGCAGGATAACAAGAAACTAACAATGTAAACTTAGAATCAAAGAAACTAACCATTCTTATTTATTCTAAGCTTGGAACTTATTTCATTTCTTGTATCCTTGTGTTAGAAATTAATCTTTTAATTTCTATCCTTTACTTTCTTCTTCTTTCTTTCTTTCTTCCTTCTTACTTTTCTTTCTTTCTTTACTTTTCTTTACTTTCTTTACTTTGGGTTTTTTTTTTCTTGGGCCCAGGCCTAGTACCAACTCATGCGCGTTCCCTAATAGGTTGGGGTTGCGAGCCACCAATCCTAAAAGAGCAGACCTCGGTCTACCAGGGCCAAGACCTCGGAAATGGTCACCTGGATTTGTTTAACGACAAGCTCTTGGATGTCGGGTACTAGCCTCTTACTTTAATTTACTTGTTATCTCTTTTTAATTAGACCTTGGTCTTTTTCTTTACTCATACTTCTCATAATCCTTTATTAGAGCTTATTAGAATCCTTTAGATATACTTCTAACAAGTATAGGATTACAATTAACTAAGCATGCTACATAAAAACAATACAAGGGAAACAAATCTAAACTCTCTCTAAGCATGTTATAAAACAAAGCAACAGAAAGGCAAATCTGAACTTTCTAAACATGCTGTAAAACAAAGGAAAAGAAGTAAATCTGAACTTACTAATCATGCTATAAAATAGAGCAAAGGAAGCAACTTTAAACTTACTAATCATGCTGTAAAATAGAGCAAAAGAAAGTAACTTTAAGCTTACTAATCATGCTGTAAAATAGAGCAAAGAATGCTACTTAATGCTTTCAATCAGGCTGTAAAAACATGGCATAAATGCTACTTTAGGGATTCTAATCATGTTATAAAACATAGACAAAGAATACTACTTTAGGGCTTCTTAAGCATGCTGTAAAATAGACAAAGGATGCTACTTTAATACTTCTAAACATGCTGTAAAAACATGGCATAGAATGCTAACTTGGACTTACTAAACATGTTGTAAGATAGAGCAAAGGAAAGCAAATCTGAACACTGAAAGTATATCTATCAGGTAGGGAGTTGAATTGCAACTAACTGAGCATGCTAAGAAAAATAAGTCTGCATACTAACTAATCAAGATTTTGTTTACTAATCATGAAAGGTTTCAAGCTTGGTATCGTAACAATGCTTTAACAGATCTACACCGCAGTGTTGAAATCAATCCAACCTACAGTGCTTAAACAATTTTAAAACTAAAATGTTGGAATAAAATCCAAAACTACACCTAACAATTCATATTCTTCCCTTATGACTCACGGCAGAGAGCCCAATAGGACCAAAAATCTCTACAACATGCTTTGAATTCAAAAAGAACAAAGAACACTATTTCTTGACCTTAACTTGCTATGCTCATGAAAAGGAAAGGTCAAACTTGCCGTGCAGTGAAACATTAAGATTCTAGGGTTCATGCTAGACCTCGGAAGCAAGGAAGAATCAAAGAAAAAAAATAAAGAAATCCGAAACAACTCCTACCGCAGGTGAGTAGTACTTACCTAGGGTTTTCCTGCACTTACAACCGAGAAGGAAGGAAGGAGGCTTTTAGGGTTCGGGCGAAGCTTCTCCGCAACTCCTTTGTGCTTCCGAGCTCCTTCCGTTGGGATGATCACGCACGGTGAAGCTTGAAGATCGGCCGGAAGAGTCCTTTCGCCGGCACCAGAGAGGAACCCTAGCGCCGTCGCCTCGGTGTGCTCTCCGCCCGCACAGCCGCCGCACGCGAACGAGAGGAGGAGAGGAATTTCGAGAGGAAAAGTTAGGTTTTCTAAAATCCCAAAACTTATTTCCTTTTATAAGTAATCGGATATAACTCAACTATACTATAACCTTATTTAACTCTATTTGAGATTAACATCAATCCCTTATCCCAGCTGGTCAAGCCGGTTTGGCTTGGTTTGGTCCGACCCGAGGTCGCGGGTTCGAACCTCTTCTCCAACACTTCTCTTTTTTTTTTTTTTAAAACTTCTTTGGCTTTGTAAAAATACCAAACGACCTCCAAAAATTACTTAAAAATACTCTAAAAATTCCTAAAAATCTCTAGAATATTTTAACAGTATTTTCAAACATTTTTATGGACGTTTGAAACTCAGAATAGGGAAAATTGGGTCGTTACATATTTGATATTTATTTCTTTAATTTATCAATGGGTGAGATTTAGTTCGATGAATCAATAAGCCTGATAAGTTGGGAAATGGTATCACTTATAGTGTGTGTTGTTGATTATAGAAGGAAACTGTGTCCTAGAGATACTAGGTTGATAATGTCCTCAAGAGGAGCTCATAAGGATTGTCATGTTAAACCCTGCAGGTGGACTTAGTCCGGCATGACGATAAGGTTGAGTGGTACTACTCTTGGACTAAGATATTAATTAAATAAGTTGTCAGTAACTCACTTAATTAGTGGACATTCGATATCTTAAACACAGTGAGACTAACACACTCATAATAAGAAGGAGCCCAAAAATGTAATTTGGGATTGGTGCGGTAGTTCAATAATAGTTCTCTAGTGGAATGAATTATTATTGATAAAATTAAGTTGTGTGTTCGGGGTGAACACGGGATGCTTAATTTTATCGGGAGACCAAAACCAATTCCTCCTCTCGGTCCCTATCGTAGCCTCTTATTTATAGAGTACTATACCCACCTATACCCACTTTCTATACCCACCAATAGGGGGCCGGCCAAGCTAGCTTGGGAACCAAGCTAGGGCCGGCCTAGGTATAAGATTGGGTGGTCGGCCCTAGCTTGAACCCAAGCTAGTGGGGGCCGGTCAAATTAAATTAAAAAAAAGAAATTTAATTTTAATTTTTATTATGTGGAAGATATAATTTATTAAAGAGAATTAAAATTAAAATATCTCTCTTGTAAAAGATATACAATAGATTAAAGAAAGAGATTAGATCTCTTTCCTTATTTGTAGATTGGTGAGATATTTTATTTTCTCTTTAAAAATTATTCACATGCTGTAAAATTAAAATTATAGAAATTTCCTTTTTATCAACCATGAAGAGATTTTGAAGAGAAATTTTATTTTTTAAAATTTCCGGAAGATAATTAGGAAGTTTTAATTGTTGATTGAAACTTGTCCAATTTGATTTCATTAATGTGGTCGGCCATAAGATTTCAATTGGGGAAATTTTATTTTATTTTTCTCAATTAAATCATGTCAAGGAAATTGAGGAAATTTTATTGTAATTAAATTTCCTAATTTGCTTAGGCCAAGGAATATAAAAGAAGGGGTGAGGGTGCCTTCATTGAACAACCTCTATTATTTTCTCTCCCTCTTTTGTTCCTTGGTGTGGCCGGCCATCCTTTCCCTCTCTTCCTCTTGTGGTGGCCGAACCCTTCTCTTTCCTTGGAGCTCTTGTGGTGGCCGGATACTACTTGGAGAAGAAGAAAAAGAAGGAGAGGAAGCGAGCATCTCTTGGAGCTTGGTTAGTGTTTTAATTTTCTTCCTTGGTGAAGCTCCTTTCTTTGTGGCCGAACCTAGCTAGGAGGAGATGAAGGTGGTTGGTGGTTTCTCATCTCGGAAGATCGTTGCCCACACAATGTCCGAGGTTAGAAGAGGAATACGATAGAAGATCAAGAGGTCTTTCTAGAAGGTATAACTAGTAGTTTTTCCTTTTCCGCATCATACTAGTTATTTATGGAAATAATACCAAATACAAGAGGCTTATGTTCTAGTATTTCGAATATGTTTTTCGATGTTGTGTTCTTTTGTTTTATTTATCCTTGTGATTTGATTGTTCTTTTCGGTTAACCTAAAGTTATTTTAGGAAATTAAATATTAGCTTTCTATAAAAGGTTTTGTCTAGTCGATGGTGGTTGCTCCCATATCCAAGAAGGCCATGTGCCTCGCCACGTCAGTACTGGGAACCAATTATGGAAATTAATATTTAATGGAATTAATAACTTAAGGTGATTTGGGTCGAACGTATTAAGTTCCGCAGGAGACCCAAGTCAAAACCTAAAAGAACGAATAGATTAAGTTTTGGATCAAACGTGTTAAGTTCCGCAGGCGATCCAAAATTTAATTTAAAAGAACACATGGTAGCTAGGAAAAGGTTCAGACCTTTTGTACAAAATTTTCGTACAGTGGAACTTCTAGGTTTTCCGAGTAGCAACCAACAATTGGTATCAGAGCTAGGGTTTTGCTTCTGTGTATTTGGTATTAGTTTAATTATGCACATGTCATACATAATTTAGGCAGGATAATAGTAGGATATGCTAACTTTGTGGATGCAGGATCCAATTATTATGGCTTTTAGATATTATGTGTGTGATTGGACCCTTGGACATGTCAAGGGCATTTATATATGTGTGCATGATTGTATTAAAAATACAGCAGGAGCTGTATTTAGTTTTATTAGGATTTTATTTTTTGATCTAGATACATGTACATTCCTTTTATGGAATATAGGATCAAAATTGTAAAATTCTATTTATGTCGCGGATCAAATCTTGCAAAGCGTGGAACCTTCTGAGGACCAGAGGCACAGCGGAACAAGGAACAAGATGGATGCCCGGTGGCGGTGGCCAAATATGGCAGCAGCTTGGGATGACAACACACGGAGGACAACTATAAAAGCCATAATAGTTGAAAATTAGATTTTCTATTTATTGCTTTTATATTATGTTGTGTGTGCATGTTAGTATACATGACTAGTAGGCTAGCATAGTTAAAATTCCTCGTTTATAAATAACTAAGTGGGAGAGGGATTTTTAAATAAATCTCATGGTCTCCATTACTGGTTTGTAAGTGATGCAAACAAGATTGCGCGTTGGCTCTGAGTGCCTTCCTCCATAACGGATGAGCTTGTTTGTGGATCACTAGAACAGACTTCCATTTTTGGATGACTATAGGAAGTTAATTAAGAGCGTGTGATCTTCTCCAACGGAAGGGGCATAATCTTATTAATGGACTTAGTGTCAAGTAATGGTATACACTTAGACACACCTAATAGTATCCTCCCCATCAGAGTCACTGCTATTATTTGTGTGACCAAAAGATACCAACTATTAATTTTATTTGTCAAAAAGTTAGGTTGACAAGATAATAAAATTAATGGGTTAAAACCCTCCTTTTACAAATGTTGAATTTGTATACGTCCACACTAACGTGGCATACAAAATTCACGGTGTTTTGAGGTGTTGGTTAATTTAAAATAGTATTGTTTGAGGAATCAATATTATTCTAAATTTAAGAGTTCTGACCAAAATTTATTTGTGATTCTTAGGATGACTTTCAACCCACTGTCCATCATACTTCAACAGAATAGAATTACTGGACCAAACTACATAGATTAGAAAAGAAACCTAGACATTGTTCTTATCACGAAAGCTATAAATTTGATCGACCGAAAGCAAGGCTCCTCAAGCACCCATCGTGAATCTACTCAAGAGGAGATTGAATATCATAGGAAATGGGTAAAACCGATGAGATGGCGGTGTTACATTTTGGCTTCAATGTCAAATGTATTGCAACATCAACATCATGATTTACCAACTTTTATGATATTATGAACAATCTCAAGGAACTCTTTGGTCATCGTGATAGGGCTTCTAGGCAAGAAGCCATGAGAAAGATAATGCCACCACCATGCAAGAGGGTACTCCGTGAGGGATCATATCCTAAAATGATGGCTTATCCGAACGAGATACGATCCTTGGAGGAGAAATTGATGGGAAACCCAGATCGATATGATCCTCCAAACGCTACCTAGAAGTTTTGAGCAGGCCGAACTATAATATGAATAAGAGGGTTTATTCATTAGCGGAACTACCGACGTAACTTCAAGCAGAGAAGGATTATTTCGTCACAATGCTCAAATTCACTATGTCGAAATGGTTCTACTTCTAAACCGAGAGGAAAGAAGAAGAAGAAACAAGTTCAACAAAGAAAGTGAATAAATCTTAGAGTACGGGATTTAAAGCCGGAATGAAGAAGTCAAGGGCAAGTGCTTCATCCGCAAGCAGGCAGGACATTGGGCGGACTATCCTCGGAGGAACCAAAACAAAGGTATATCTCATACTCTAGTTGTTGAAACATTTTAGCGGTGTTATCTACCAAAACCGTGTGTAGATACGGGAGCCATCGATCATGTCTGCATTGCAGGGGTTCCAGAAACCCGACGACTATCTCAAGGAGAGATTACCGCTACATGGGCAATGCTACTAAGGTGGCAGTCGTAGTGGGAGACGTCTACTTATCTTTTAGTAGAAATAGAAATTTGATTTTAAGAAATTGTCTTTATGTACCCAGTTTTAGAAAGAATTTAATTTCAGTTTCTAAACTGTTTTTAGATGGTTATTCAGTTTCTTTCAGTAACGATGTAGTTATTAAAAGAAATAAAGTGATTATCTGTTCTGGTGCATTAGTTGGCAATTTGTATACTTTAAATCCAATTTCTTCCATAAAGCAAAACATGGAAATTTATAACTCATCTTCTAACTCTAATAAGAGAAAAGAACCTTCGGAAATGAACCAAGCATATCTTTGGCATCTAAGGCTTGGTCATATTAACTTAAGTAGGATTCAAAGGCTTATAGCCGATGGACTTTTGAGTTCATTTGAGTTGGAAAATTTTTCAACTTGTGAATCTTGCTTGGAAGGTAAAATGACCAAGAGGTCGTTCAAGGCCAAGGGGTATAGAGCCAAAGAAGTGTTGGAATTGGTTCATTCTGATTTGTGTGGTCCTATGTCTGTCCAGGCAAGAGGTGGTTTTGAATATTTTGTCTCTTTTATAGATGATTATTCAAGATACGGATATATTTACCTAATGCCCCGCAAGTCCAAGTGCTTTGATAAGTTCAAAGAATACAAGGCTGATGTGGAAAAACGATTAGGTAAAAGTATCAAGACACTACGATCTGATCGTGGTGGTGAATACCTCTTAGGAGAGTTTAGGAATTACTTATCAGAGGCCGGGATTCAATCCCAATTGTCTGCACCTAGAACACCCCAACAGAATGGTGTAGCAGAACGAAGGAATAGGACTCTTATGGAGATGGTTAGATCGATGATGAGTTATTCAGAATTACCAAATTCGTTTTGGGGATATGCTCTGGAAACAGCAATATACGTTTTGAACTTAGTACCTTCTAAATCAGTTTCTTCTACTCCCATAGAATTGTGGAATGGGCGAAAACTCAGTCTAAGACATATTCGGATTTGGGGTAGTCCAGCACATGTGCTGAAACCATATGCTGATAAGTTAGAATCCCGTACAGAAGTTCGCGTGTTTGTAGGATATCCCAAAGGAACGAAAGGTGGTTTATTTTATAGTCCTAAAGACCAGAAGGTCATTGTTAGCACCAATGCCCAGTTTTTAGAAGAAGACTATATAATGGATCACAAGCCCAGTAGTAAAGTTATTTTAGAAGAACTAAGAGAGGACACGTCTATTTTAGTACCAACAGTACAAGATGAAGTACCACAAGAGACTGCAACACGTGTCACACATGATACACAACAACAAGTGCCTCGTCAGAGTGGGAGGGTTGTGAGGCACCGAGAGATTCATGTTTTGGGAGAGTCTTGACTTGATCCCTGGTAAACATGAACCCGATCCCCCATATGACGAAGCACTCCAAGATATAGATGCAACATCTTGACAAAAGGCGATGAATTCTCAAATAGAGTCTATGTACTCTAATAAGGTCCGAGCTTGTAGAACCACCGATGGTGTAAAAGCCGTTGAATGTAAGTGGATCTACAAAAGGAAAAGAGGGATGACGAAGGTAGAAACCTTCAAAGCTAGGCTTGTTGCAAAGGGTATACTCGTAAAGAGGGAATCGATTATGAGGAAACCTTTTCACCGGAGCCATGCTTAAGTCTATCCGGATACTCTTATCCATTATCGCTCATATGGATTATGAGATTTGACAAATGGATGTCAAGACAGCTTTCCTTAATGGAAGTCTTGAAGAAAACATCCATATGAAGCAAACCGTAAGGGTTCATTGAAAAGGCAAAGAGCATCTAGTGTAAGCTCAATCGGTCCATTTATGGACTGAAGCAAGCTTCAAGATCTTGGAACATCCGGTTTAATGAAGTAATCCAGTCATACGGATTTATTCAAAGTTCGGATGAGTCTTGTGTATATAAGAAGTGTAACGGAAACATGGTGGTATTTCTTGTACTATATGTAGATGATATTTTGTTAATTTGCAACAATGTCAAGGTATTATCAGACGTAAGGGTATGGTTGTCCAAACAATTTGATATGAAGGACTTAGGAGAATGTGCACACATTCTTGGGATCAAAGTTATAAGAGATCGCAAGAAAAGAATGTTGTGTCTATCCCAATCTTCATATATAGATACAATCCTTGCTCGTTTTAGCATGCAGGATTCCAAGAAAGGTTTCTTACCTTTTAGGCATGGAATAGCTCTATCTAAAGAGATGTCTCCGAAGACATCAAAGGAGATAGAAGACATGAAAGCAGTTCCTTATGCTTCGGCTGTAGGAAGCCTTATGTATGCAATGTTATGTACGAGACCTGATATTTGTTTTGCCGTGGGCATGGTCAGCAGATATCAGAGTAACCCTGGACAAGGACATTAGACTGCGGTAAAGCATATATTAAAGTACCTGAGAAGGACTAGAGATTATATGCTAATTTACCAAGCAGACGATTTGCTCCCTGTGGGTTACACGGATTCAGATTTCCAATCAGATAGGGACAATAGTAAGTCTACATCAAGCTATGTGTTTACTTTAGGAGGTGGAGTCATTTCATGGAGGAGAGTTAAGCAGAAATGCGTATCGGACTCAACCATGGAAGCTGAGTATGTAGCAGCCTCTGAGGCAGCTAAAGAAGCAGTATGGCTCAGGAACTTTCTAATGGACTTAGATGTGATTCCTGGTTTGCCCAAAATTATCACAATTTATTGTGATAAAAGCGGTGCAGTTGCAAACTCGAAGGAACCACGAGCTCATAAGGCAAGTAAACATATAGAGCGCAAGTACCACCTGATACGAGATATCGTGAAGCGAGGAGAAGTTGTCATCGCCAAGATTGCATCAGCGGATAACCTGGCAGATCCTTTCACTAAGGCCCTCTAAAGGAGAACTGCTTTGCCAAGATGGAGGAATGGTCGATTGGTAGAAGATGGCCAAGTCATTGTTGGAGTGTATACTGAAAGCCTAAGCTTTTGTAAACATTTATGTTAAATAAAGAATCACATTTGGTCAATTTATCTACATTTGTTTGTAGTTGTTCAATTAATTTATATTGTAGATAACATAGTATGTGGTGTCACATATAGAAGATGATGTTATCAGTACCTTATAAATTATAAACAGTAGCTCACGACCAAAATGGAAAGGAACAAACCATTGGAAGGTCGTAGTGTAATTAGGAATTAGTTTATCTTGACTATATAATTACACTAGTACACTTAGAGTGTATTGAGTAGGACCATTTGAGGTCGCTTCTTTTATACTGACTTTATAAAGAAACAAAGACCTCGGTTATTATGGAAGTGTGTGCTCTTAATCCTAATATAATAACAAGCACATATATTTGATATTTATTTCTTTAATTTATCAATGGGTGAGATTTAGTTCGATGAATCAATAAGCCCGATAAGTTGGGAAATGGTATCACTTATAGTGTGTGTTGTTGATTATAGAAGGAAACTGTGTCCTAGAGATACTAGGTTGATAATGTCCTCAAGAGGAGCTCATAAGGATTGTCATGTTAAACCCTGCAGGTGGACTTAGTCCGACATGACGATAAGGTTGAGTGGTACTACTCTTGGACTAAGATATTAATTAAATGAGTTGTCAGTAACTCACTTAATTAGTGGACATTCGATATCTTAAACACAGGGAGACTAACACACTCATAATAAGAAGGAGCCCAAAAATATAATTTGGGATTGGTGCGGTAGTTCAATAATAGTTCTCTAGTGGAATGAATTATTATTGATAAAATTAAGTTGTGTGTTCGAGGCGAACACGGGATGCTTAATTTTATCGGGAGACCAAAATCAATTCCTCCTCTCGGTCCCTATCGTAGCCTCTTATTTATAGAGTACTATACCCACCTATACCCACTTTCTATACCCACCAATAGGGGGCCGGCCAAGCTAGCTTGGGAACCAAGCTAGGGCCGGCCTAGGTATAAGATTGTGTGGTCGGCCCTAGCTTGAACCCAAGCTAGTGGGGGCCGGCCAAATTAAATTAAAAAAAGAAATTTAATTTTAATTTTTATTATGTGGAAGATATAATTTATTAAAGAGAATTAAAATTAAAATATCTCTCTTGTAAAAGATCTACAATAGATTAAAGAAAGAGATTAGATCTCTTTCCTTATTTGTAGATTGGTGAGATATTTTATTTTCTCTTTAAAAATTATTCACATGTTGTAAAATTAAAATTATAGAAATTTCCTTTTTATCAACCATGAAGAGATTTTGAAGAGAAATTTTATTTTTTAAAATTTCCGGAAACAAATTAGGAAGTTTTAATTGTTGATTGAAACTTGTCCAATTTGATTTCATTAATGTGGCCGGCCATAAGATTTCAATTGGGGAAATTTTATTTTATTTTTCTCAATTAAATCATGTCAAGGAAATTGAGGAAATTTTATTGTAATTAAATTTCCTAATTTGCCTAGGCCAAGGAATATAAAAGAAGGGGTGAGGGTGTCTTCATTGAACAACCTCTATTATTTTCTCTCCCTCTTTTGTTCCTTGGTGTGGCCGGCCATCCTTTCCCTCTCTTCCTCTTGTGGTGGCCGAACCCTTCTCTTTCCTTGGAGCTCTTGTGGTGGCCGGACACTACTTGGAGAAGAAGAAGAAGGAGAGGAAGCGAGCATCTCTTGGAGCTTGGTTAGTGTTTTAATTTTCTTCCTTGGTGGAGCTGCTTTCTTTGTGGCCGAACCTAGCTAGGAGGAGAAGAAGGTGGTTGGTGGTTTCTCATCTCAGAAGATCGTTGCCCACACAACGTCCGAGGTTAGAAGAGGAATACGATAGAAGATCAAGAGGTCTTTCTAGAAGGTATAACTAGTAGTTTTTCCTTTTCCGCATCATACTAGTTATTTATGGAAATAATACCAAATACAAGAGGCTTACGTTCTAGTATTTCGAATATGTTTTTCGATGTTGTGTTCTTTTGTTTTATTTATCCTTGTGATTTGATTGTTCTTTTCGGTTAACCTAAAGTTATTTTAGGAAATTAAATATTAGCTTTCTATAAAAGGTTTTGTCTAGTCGGTGGTGGTTGCTCCCATATCCAAGAAGGTCATGTGCCTCGCCACGTCAATACTGGGAACCAATTATGGAAATTAATATTTAATAGAATTAATAACTTAAGGTGATTTGGGTCGAACGTGTTAAGTTCCGCAGGAGACCCAAGTCAAAACCTAAAAGAACGAATAGATTAAGTTTTGGATCAAACGTGTTAAGTTCCGCAGGTGATCCAAAATTTAATTTAAAAGAACACATGGTAGCTAGGAAAAGGTTCAGACCTTTTGTACAAAATTTTTGTACAGTGGAACTTCTGGGTTTTCCGAGTAGCAACCAACACCACCGACTAATCCCTCCTATTCCTTCTCCTAATCTGTTTGGTTACTGATCGGTCACCAGACCGATCAGATGACCCACAGTGAGAATCAGTGTATCACTGGATCGGTCAGTAGACCGATCCAGATACCCATAGTATCACTGGATCGGTCAGCAGACCGATCTAATTTCCCAGCCTTAAATCCTAAAGCCTTCCTGATCTAGAGAACGAGCTACCGAGCCCTCTCTGACCTAGTCCGGAGAACGAGCTACCGAGCCCTCTCCGACTTCCACGTCTGGTCCAGAGAATGAGCTACCGAGCCCTCTCTGACCTAGTCCAGAGAATGAGTTACCGAGCCCTCTCCAACTTCGTCCGGTCCAGAGAACGAGCTATCGAGCCCTCTCTGACCTAGTCTGGAGAACGAGCTACCGAGCCCTCTCCGACTCCATCCAGTCCAGAGAACGAGCTACCGATCCCTCTCTGACCTAGTCCGGAGAACGAGCTACCGAGCCCTCTCCGACTCTATCCAGTCCAGAGAACGAGCTACCGAGCCCTCTCTGACCTAGTCCAGAGAACGAGCTACCGAGCCCTCTCCGACTCCATCCAGTCCAGAGAACGAGCTACCGAGCCCTCTCTGACCTACTCCGGAGAACGAGCTACCGAGCCCTCTCTGACTCTATCCAGTCCAGAGAACGAGCCACCGAGCCCTCTCTGACCTAGTCCGGAGAACGAGCTACCGAGCCCTCTCCGACTCCATCCAGTCCAGAGAACGAGCTACCGAGCCCTCTCTGACCTACTCCGGAGAACGAGCTACCGAGCCCTCTCCGACCTCTCATGCCAAGCTTCCATACTTGGACTTTTCCCCGTGCCCAGCTCCCTGCTTGGACTTTTCCGTGCGAAGTCTCCATACTTGGACTTTTCTCGTGCCAAGCTCCCTGCTTGGACTTTTCCGTGCCAAGTCTCCATACTTGGACTTTTCCCTTGCCAAGCTCCCTGCTTGGACTTTTCCGTGCCAAGTCTCCATACTTGGACTTTTCCCGTGCCAAGCTCCCTGCTTGGACTTTTCCGTGCCAAGTCTCTATACTTGGACTTTTCCCGTGCCAAGCTCCCTGCTTGGACCTTTCCATGCCAAGTCTCCATCCTTGGACTTTTCCGTAATCAGGTCAACTAAAGTCGGGTCAACCTTGACCAAAGGTTGCACCCACAATCCCCCAAGTTCCTATTCTTGTCAAACATCAAAATATAACTTCTCCATTCTTGTCAAACATCAAAATATAACTCGAGTCAGGTCAACTCGAGTCGGGTCACCCAGGTCAACCTTGACCTAAGTTGCACCAACAATCTCCCCCTTTTTGATGTTTGAGAAAAACCATAATCAAGTTAGGTTAACCCGATAACCTAACTTAGGTTTTCCAATATTTCTCCAATGTTCTTCCTTGAACATTCTCTGAACATTCTCCCCAAACTCCAATGTTCTTCCTTGAACATTCTCTGGACATTCTCCCCCTTTTTGACACACATCAAAAGGAGTGAATCAAGGTCAAGAGTTTCTTCCTAATGAAAGTCACATACCTTTCATTGAAACCCTTAATTTCCCCCTTGATACTAAAATCAACAATCAACTTAGTGATAATCACATATCACTCATCCTCAGAAATCTTGACGAGTAAAAACTCCCCCTAAAAGTCAACTCCCCCTTGACCAATAGGTAAAACTCCCCCTATAGGTCAACTCCTCCTTGACCATTGCACCAACAATGTCTTGGAGAGTTTCAACCCTTTAGAAATCTAAAACACCAACTTCCACAGCTGAAATTTCAGACAACAGTCGAAAATCAGTATTTTGGCACGCTCTCAGCCTTCACTGGATCGGTCACCCGACCGATCCACACTACCCCGGATCAGACCAGTGACCGATCCAGACTTCCCTAGACCGATCAGAATCTTCTCTGATCGGTCCACAATTCTCTGATAAGAATTTCTGATTTTTCTCCCGAAATTCAGAAACCCCTAAAAAATTACAGAAAATTCCAAAAATTGTAAAATTTTGAGGATACATTCCTCATAACATATATTATCATGGGAAAATAGTTTTCTATGAAAATAACTCCCATTTTTTTTTAAAATCTTGATACAAAGTTTGAAAGACTTTGAAATAGCTCAAGATTAATCAATCTTTGTATCAACTTGCTCAATGATGAATGCTATCACTAGAAAAGCTTCATCAAGGTTTTTCAAATCAATTTTGAAATGATCTTAAACCATTCAATTTAGGACCACAATCTTAGGGCTAAATGTACATGACTTGTACACAAGTTTTTCCTATGATCCTCAAATTCGAATTAGGCTCATCTAGGTACAAGAACTATGCACCTTGATCCTAACTCATAATCCTAATATCTCACACACATCTAAGGTGTATCAAACACATGCAAGTCAATTTTGATGTGAGATATGAGTTTAGGTCATCTTAAGCTAAGTTCTCATGCATTTTCTAAATAACAATTTGATCTCCATATCAAATTGTGTTTCTATCCTTAAATCAAATTAATTGATCATAAATGCAAGAGATGATGACATGACATAAAATAATATCATAAGTGGAAACATGTGCCAATGTCATGATGTCGTGTCATCAAGTATGAAACTTAAATAAGGCATGACATATAAATAACCTAAGCATTATCATGACATTTCAAATGATAATAAAATAAATATGATGTCATGACATGGCATATGACAAACAATGTATGGCAAATAACATATAAAGGTATAGAAAATACTTAATTCTAGCCTTTGTTGCCATTTTTGATAATTTTGATCATTTTACCATAAATTCTATATTCCTAAGTTAATAGACCTAAAATCATATACTAAAAATTTTTAGATCACTATGTGCCAATTAGATTGATCCTAGGAAACTCCTCAAATGTGGTTGGCACATCCTAACCACCTTAGGAATAATTTTTAATTTCATTTTCAAGGCTTGATTACACCTTGAAAATTCCTAAAATGCCACCTTTTGCCATGAGTAGGTTAACTACCTATCCAATTAAGGTTGGCACACCCTAAACCATCTAGCGTGAAGGAATCACGCTCCTAGGAACTCAATACCTATTTGAGCTCATTGGGTTCACTAAATATTCACTAGGGATGACTTCCCTAGTAACCCTCCTAATGACCCTCCTAGGCTTTAAAGCCTTGGTCATTTGGGACTCATCAAGATCAACTCTAGGAGTGACTCCCCTTGTGACCTTGGTGATGGTCTTCTTAGCCCTAGGTCTTGTTCCATAAACGAATGGGACATTATGGTAAGCGGGCTTGACCACTTGAGACTTAGGTTTGTGACCCAAACCTCTCATGTCCTTGGGCTTTGATTTTTACCCTTAGACCCTAGAGTTGACTTCTCCAAATTCTTAAGAGCCTTTTCTAAAGTGTCAAGTCTTGACCTCAAGACTTAATTTTCCTTCTTTAATACCTCAAGCTTTAATTTTCCATTTTTCTTTGAGGTATTCCTAGGCATATGTCTAGTTGTTTTGGGATTCCTATCTAGGTTTTCCTTAACCTTAGATGAGTTAACTCTAGGGTTGACATTTCTAGCATTGTCCTTATCTAGGCTAACATGTTTGGCACCAAAGCACATGTATCGGTTTCTATGGTTATCATGCTTATCATTATTGACAATTGCAATAAAACTACTAGCATGTGTCTTATTAGAATTGCAAGAATGTTCCTTAAAGGATACCTTAGGGTTTGCCTTAGCTCCCCCCATAGATGTGCTTGGTCTCTTGTCCTTGTGAGGTTGCCTCCCCCTTGGACATTAACTCCTATAATGTCCCCTTTGCTTGCATTGGAAGCACACCACGTGCTCCTTGCCCTTGCGTATTGGGACTCCAGCTTCCTTGACTTTTGGTGCCGGTGGAGTCTTCCTAATCCTCTTTGGACATTTACTTTTGTAATGCCCATATTCCCTACACTCAAAGCACATTATATGTAATTTACTTGAAATTAAGTTGCTTGAGTTACCTAGGGTTGAGGATGGATATAAGCTCTCTCCTTCATCCCTTCCGGAGGTAGAGGCTTCTTCTTCTTGCTCCAGTCTTGAAGAAGAACTCTCCTCCTCTTCTTCCTTAGATGTTGAGTAGCCCTCAACTTCTAATTCCATACCTCCATGATGTGAGCTACTTGGCTCACTTGACTCCTCTTCATGACTTGAATTGGAGCTCTCCTCATGGAACTTAGCCAAGTTGTTCCACAATTCCTTGGCATTGTTGTATCCACATATCTTACACAAGATATCATTAGGTAATGAAAATTCAAAGATTTTCGTTACCTCGTCGTTGATTATGGATTGGTGGATTTGTTCCTTCGTCCACTTCTTCTTCTCGAGAGGTTCTCCTTCTTTATCCACCGGAGGAATAAAACCTACTTGTACACAATTCCAATTTACTAGGTTAGTCATAAGAAAATACTTCATTCTTACCTTCCAATATGCGAAGTCGTCGCGATCGTAGAAGGGTGGAATCGTGACGTCTTCTCTAAGTTGATCCATTCTCTAGCTCGTGCTCCCCCGGGTGTTAATCCGACGAAGAGCGACCTTGCTCTGATACCACTTGTTAGGACCTTCGGACGCGGCTAGAGAGGAGGGGTGTGAATAGCCGACCCCAAATTCACGTTTCTTCCTACAATTTTAGTTAGCACAACGAAAATAAAAGATAGAAACGAAACAGGAGAATATCAAACCTCAAACGCGACGATATAACGAGGTTCGGAGATGATACTCCTACTCCTCGGCGTGTCCGTAAGGTGGACGAATCCTATCAATCCGTCGGTGGATGAGACCCCGGAAAATTGGCTAATAAAAACTCCTTCTGGGTGGAGAAACCTCGCCACAATCTCTCTTGCAACAGCAAGATCGGAGTACAAAGATACAGCAAGAAGCCAAGAACAATATGAATGTAAAAACACTAGTTTGCTTGCCTTCTCGTCGACTGGTGATGAAGCAACCACTTCACGGATGACAACAACAGCAGCAACTGATCAGTTGGAGTCCAGCCGAGGGAAGCTCACACGAAGCTTCAGCAGTGGAGAGCTCAACAAAGCTCAGATCGCAAGAGCAAGAAGAAGTCACCTTTTTTTTTTTAGAGGCCCTCCACATCTTGATTTATATAAACCTGCGAAGAAGAAGACACAGACACAGGAATCTAGCTGTTGTGACTCAACGGCTAGACCTGGACCGATCAGGCTTCACCCTGATCGATCCAGGATGGATCTGATCGGTTAGGGGACCGATCAGGCCCTAGGCTGATCGGTCCCCAGACCGATCCCAACTCTCACAGAGAGTTGGTTGCAGAGCCCTGATCGGTCTATGGATCGATCAGGCCATAGGTGGATCGGTCCACCGACCGATCCCTCCTATTCCTTCTCCCAATCTGTTTGGTTACTGATCGGTCTCCAAACCGATCAGATGAGCCACAGTGAGAATCAGTGTATCACTGGATCGGTCAGCAGACCGATCCAGATACCCATAGTATCACTGGATCGATCAGCAGACCGATCCAATTTCCCAGCCTTAAACCCTAAAGTCTTCCTGATCTAGAGAACGAGCTACCGAGCCCTCTTTGACCTAGTCCAGAGAACGAGCTACCGAGCCCTCTCCGACTTCCACGTCTGGTCCAAAGAACGAGCTACCGAGCCCTCTCTGACCTAGTCCAGAGAACGAGCTACCGAGCCCTCTCTGACCTAGTCCGGAGAACGAGCTACCAAGCCCTCTCCGACTCTATCTAGTCCAGAGAACGAGCTACCGAGCCCTCTCTGACCTAGTCCGGAGAACGAGCTACCGAGCCCTCTCCGACTCCATCCAGTCCAGAGAACGAGCTACCGAGCCCTCTCTGACCTAGTCCGGAGAACGAGCTACCGAGCCCTCTCCGACTCTATCCAGTCCAGAGAACGAGCTACCGAGCCCTCTCTAACCTAGTCCGGAGAACGAGCTACCGAGCCCTCTCCGACTCCATCCAGTCCAGAGAACGAGCTACCGAGCCCTCTCTGACCTACTCCGGAGAACGAGCTACCGAGCCCTCTCCGACCTCTCATGCCAAGCTTCCATACTTGAACTTTTCCCCGTGCTCAGCTCCCTGCTTGGACTTTTCCGTGCCAAGTCTCCATACTTGGACTTTTCCCGTGCCAAGCTCCCTGCTTGGACTTTTCCGTGCCAAGTCTCCATACTTGGACTTTTCCCGTGCCAAGCTCCCTGCTTGGACCTTTCCGTGCTAAGTCTCCATACTTGGACTTTTCCGTAATCAGGTCAACTCAAGTCGGGTCAACCAGGTCAACCTTGACCAAAGGTTGCACCCACAATCCCCCAAGTTCCTATTCTTGTCAAACATCAAAATATAACTTCTCCATTCTTGTCAAACATCAAAATATAACTTCTCTATTCTTGTCAAACATCAAAATATACCTCGAGTCAGGTCAACTCGAGTTAGGTCAACCTTGACCTAAGGTTGCACCAATAAGTATATGATTTCTTTTGATAGAATGAAAACATATCTTATTGTATTGCGTTGGTTGGAAATTCATGATGATTGGGATATAGAATGTAGGGGCAGCAGCTTTTGCAACTTTAGCCACGAATCCCTAGCATATTTTCAGCCATCACACCTCTTGGCAGTTGGTCTACAGAGGAGATCTTGTGATAAGGTACGAAGATGGAAACGTGATTCTTGTTTAAGTTGAATTTGGTGGTTGTTTAGAATTAATCCGGGTTTCGGGTTAAAACTGATTTATTATAGGACTTTGACGCGAGATGAGTATCTCGACATTGGTTTTGATCGGATTTGGACCGATTTGACCTTTCTATTGGAGGCGGGTACTTTGACTTTATGTCATTTGATATGCATAGTAATGTTTTAAATAAATAGCAATTTTCTTATTTGTTTTGATTGATCACTACCTGATCTGTTACATGCTTGTTTGTTTATTTGTTATGCACATCATGTTAGTACTTATCTGATCATACATGCTTATAGGGGTAGTGACACAATCATGTTATATATTATGTTCTGGACCTAGGGTTTTTGATACCTTATCTGATCTGTGTACCTTTGATTTGATTCATTGCCCTATGGTACACACTTTATATTTATATATGGATATTGCTATGTTGTTCGGGATATTGCCATGTTTAGTGTCATACATCATCTCGAATGATTGCATGCTGTGAGGTAGTCTGCTCCATTATTGTCGAGCACATCGCCAGTTACATGTATTTGTACACACCACCACTCATGGGTTAGTGGTATATCAGACAAGTGTGTGGCAGCTCTGCTATTTGGCTCCGTTGGTCTGGTGACTCAGCGTGGTAGCCGGCAGACAGTTCTGCTTTGTTTGGCTCCGCTAGTTTAGTGTAGCAGCATGGTAGTCGGCAGGCGGTTGGACTCTGTTTGGCTCCGTTGGTCCGCTTATGGGTAGTGTGACGCAGCGTTGTATCCAGCAGAGATTCCTCCCCGTCATCGTGTACCGGGAGATGAGAGCATTAAGCTCCCCCATTTATGATTTGGAGTAGGAGGATAGGTGTACTCCGACAGCATCCCGTCCACTCGGTCACTCATCGGGAGCAGTGACGTCAGAGTGCACGGTTGTCACAGCCCTACCCACTTGGTCTCACCATTGTGTGTGAGATGGCTGACTGGCGTCAGGGGTGACCATGTCATTGGCATCATATGCATTGATGCATATATTGATTGTGTTTGTTGCACTTATATGCTGCATTTAGATGGATGCATATGTTTGACATGCATACAAGATTTATAATACTCTCGGTCTGATGACCTGACCATTCTAATAGGAGGCCCTGGTGAGTACAGTTCTCTTCAGCCCTTTCCTATTGTGCATTTCCAGTTTTTGTCTAGGAGATTGTACTCCATAGTTATTTCTATTTGTTATATCTTACTATACATATCAACTAGTATCTGCTGAGTTGTTGAACTTACCCCCGTGGACACTATTTTTTTCAGGTACCTGGTTGTTTATGGAGTTGCTTGGAATATCCTACTTGTCGGTCCCCACGTCACATTAGAAGACTAGTCTCCGTATTTTTTTTTATTTTTATCTTGGTATATGATATGTGTGTATTTGGTTTTGTGTTTCGGTTTTGTTTCCAGAGTGTTGTGTTGTTGTGTGGTGTAAGCCTAGCCGGCTAGCAGTTTTCGTTTATAGTTGTATGTGTTGTCTATTGGATTTCCGCTGTGATTGGTTTTGGTACAGCCGAGTGGACTGTTAGATTTACATATAACTGCGTGGTTGTATTTTTGTGGTATCAGCCGAGTAGGCTGCATATAAACTGCGTGGTTGTGTGTATGTTCCAGCCGCCTGTGGCTGATGTATATTGTGTCTGTAGAAATGTTTCAGATTGTCACCCGTACAGGGGAGGTGCTATCGAAATTTCTTCGGACAGGGACTTCCCTGGGGTGTGACAATTGGAGGTCTAGAGTTCGAATCCTGGGGAAGGCAAAAATCCACTGGCCAGGGGTGGGAAGTCCTAGTGAGTAACGGCACGGCCGAGGGTTGTCGGTCGACGACATAAGGGGTCGCCAATTGGGCCGCCCAAGGGACCACCAAGGGTGTGACAACCCACCTTTTACTGACTAAACTATAAGGTCGGGGGTTACGGTTGCTAAACTATTCTGTGTCTATCACTGAAGTATAATGTGCGAAAAGCTGAACTAATTAAAATCTCCACTAATTGCTATAAAATCTAGAATTCATGTTCAAAATACCATTTCATTGTTGTACATATGCTAAAGGAGGGAATCTAAACTTTCCATTTGATCAAGGAGCTGAAATCAGATGTTCCCAGCTGAAATCAGACTTCCCAATCGATTGAAGCTGAGACTCGATCTATTGAAAGGGCTTCAATCGATCCACTGATCGATCCAACGTGCTTCTGTGCACGGAGGTCTTTTCTGAATCGATCGTCTGATCGATCCAACCTGGGCCAATCGATCAGCTGATCGATTCAGCAGCTCTCTGTTCGCGAAATTTATTTCCCGATCGATCGGCTGATCGATCCATGGACAATCGATCTGCTGATCAATTCATCAGCTCTCTATACGCGGAAAATCACTCCCCAATCTATCGGCTGATCGATTAAGGACCCTCCAATCGATCGGCTGATCGATTGGAGCTCTGATTTTTGCGATTTCTGCTACATTCCACCACTAATCCATATACAATACAAATGTATCAACTTAAAAAAATCATAAGATTCCTAGGCATGTCATTACTGTCATTGTTCATAATTTATTAACTGACATCAAAGTAACTAGTAGTCTAGGCATAGCATGGTGCATACTTTCACAATTCATGACAATTAAACATTCTAAAGGTGCGGAATAATAAAAATATAAGAAGTTCTAATTCTTTAAACTTGCTAGTCCCCAAGAGTCTTTATTCCAAGTTCCTCTCACACACATCTTGACACATTGACCTCCAGCCTCCGCTAATCCATCTTCCCTTTACCTGTATCTGTAGTATAAGGGAAATGGAAACTATAAGCTTGGGAGCTTAGTAAGAACCATCTACCTCACAAAATATGCATTCGATGAAATCATGCTTTTAAAAGATGTTATTTGAAACACATGCTGATATTCATACTGGAAATGCTAAAACATGGCATACTAATATATGAGTCATGGCAATCAAATACTGATCATAGAACTATCTTGTTGTATCACTAAGGAAAACTGAACGGATACATAAACTAAGCTAAACTAATGCTAGGCTAATGCTAAATTTGAATTGTATTCACATAACTGAGTTGTGAAGTTTTGAAAACTATTTTTCATAATAGATAAAAATACTAATCATGCTGTTGTTGGGCCCGGCAACTGTACTTGCTATGCGCGCATCCCTGACTAGACCCGAGGTAGCTAGTCCCGAATCTAGTAGGGTTTACTAGGTTATCTAAACCTAGGGATGACTATGGGAGCCCAGCCCAAGGATAACTAAGAGTCCAGCACAGTGCCACTGATAAAAGTAAAATACTGATTCATAAGCTGATTTATCTTATCTTGCTCTTACTAGATTATCTGAACCCAGAACTAGGTTATCTGAACCTAGGGGCAACTGAGGGAGCCCATCCATTGGACCGTAGTCCCATATAAACTGAAGCAAGACTAAGCATGCTATTTAAAATGCTTCTATGGCATTTAACTGAGTTATTAAAATGCCTACTGTAGCATTTAACTATACTAGTCATTTTATTGAACACTTGGTGTGCTCTATCTCTCTTCTCTATTAGGGGACCACCTCTAGGCACCCGACAGCGTCTAAAACCCCAAAACTGAAGAGGGAAACATGTCTGGTCCATCTAGAGGTGCTCAATAAACCTTAAACTTGCGAGGAGGGTCAAATACACCCTACGTGCCGAAAAATCTGCATATGGCTAAACTTAAACATAAAAAACATACAATTAACTACTTATATTACAGGTGAGGGGTTACTTACTTCCTGCGCTAGGTTTCTTACAATTCTGATCACTAGATTTCCGGAGAAGAAGATCTCTTCGGCGATCTTCTTGCGTCTACCCGTTCTTCTCGCGGAGAGGAGCGTCCTCGTTTCGGAATTATCACCGGAAGGTGCTCCTACGACCCTAGGGATGGAACCCTAGGTCTCTTGGGGCTTGGTGTGCCGAGAGGGTGAGGAAGAGGGAGAGGGCGGCGATTGAGGGTGTGGGTGAGGAAGAGTTGTCGATCCAAAAATAATCCACCCTCACTTAAATTCCCTATTTTTATTAAGTGATCATTATGACCCAACTAAATCATAAATATAATTTCTCTTCTCTTCTTTCAGCACACCCCTGCTGGGGCCACCTGGTTACTAAAGTCATGCTATAAGTTATAGGGTCTAATAGGTTGCGGGTTCAATTCCCGCTAAGGTTATTTTACGTTTTTATTTAATTTTGCTACTTCCGCTATTCCAAAAATTCCATAAAAATATTATAAAATTCTAGAAAAATAATAGAATATTTCTAAAATTTATTTGAGAATTTTCGGGTGTTACAAAGGGGCCACCAAATGGGTCGCCAGTTGGGCCACCAAATGGGTCGCCAGTTGGGCCACCCAAGGGGCCGAGGGGCCGGGTCGTTACAATTACTTTGAAATTTCTTTTCAAATGTATATTGAAAATCTGTCTTAGAAAATTTTTCTTTAAAATTTTCATTTTTTCAAAAATAATTTGCTTAAATTCTTTGAAAATACTTTTTGAAGTTATTGTTGTTGGTGCAATATCCCTCAGGTCAAGGTTGACCTGGGTAACCAAGCTGAGTCTTGGTTTGGGTTTAGATGTTTGACAATAAGATATTGATTGAAGAAGAGTCAAGTAGGTCAAGGTTGACTGGATACTTGACTGGGAAGTCCTAACTGGGATGTTAGGCAAAATGAAAGTCCTGGTGAGTGAAGCCAGGCAGAAGAAAAGTCCTGGTGAGTGAAGCCAGGCAGAAGGAAGTCCTAGTGAGTGAAGCTAGGCAGATGGAAATCCTGGTGAGTGAAGCCAGGTGAAAGTCCTAGTGAGTGAAGCTAGGCAGATGGAAATCCTGGTGAGTGAAGCCAGGTGAAAGTCCTAGTGAGTGAAGCTAGGCAAATGGAAAACCCTAGTGAGTGAAGCTAGGTGAAAGCCCTGGTGAGTGAAGCCGGCAGGGAAAATCCAGATGGATCAAGGATGATCGGACATCCGGTGTGGGAAGTTCAAGTAGGTCAAAGGATTGATGGATACTTGGCATGAAAGAAAAGTCCAAGTAGGTCAAGGGATTGACCGGATACTTGGCACAGAGAAAGTCCAAGTGGGTCAAAGGATTGACCGACACTTGGTAAGGGAGTCCTAGCAGTCAAGGGAGTGACTAGATGCTAGGCATGACATACCAACAGTCAAGGTTGACCGGATGTTGGTTTGGGAGGTTTGGGACTTGGTTTTGGACAAAAATCAAGCTGGATCGATCGATGGATCGATCCAGCTCGGATCGATCGGTGGATCGATCCGCACTGTCCCCGATCAGAGCCTCGGATCGATCCGTGGATCGATCCGCAGGTCCCAATCGATCGATGGATTGATTGGGACGCGGCCGCGCGATAAGCGCCGATCGATCGCGGATCGATCCAGCCGCTTCGAGCACAAGGCGCTCTGGATCGATCCGTAGATCGATCCAAAGCCTCCCCGATCGATTGGGAACATTCGAATCTATCGAGATCCGACCGTTGGCGTCGTTTATAGCTGCAGGCGTTCGATGGCTGCGGTAATCTCTTCTCCGATTCACTCCAGAGCTCTCGCCAACTTCTCCACAGCGCTCACAAAGCTCAGATCGCCAGTTTTTGAAGGATCTTGGAAGCTCTCCAAGTCAAGAGGCGGATCAAAGCCAAGAAGAGAAGCTAGGGTTAGGGTTTTGTACTCATTGTAAGCTTGTAAGCTTGTATTTCTTGTATCCTTTCCCTCTCTTCTTGTATTGAGTATTGTAGGGCTTCTCCGCCCTTGGTAGTTACCACAAAGGAGAGTTTTATTTAGTGGAGGGTGTCTGTGTTGGTGTGGATCCTTGGATTAGTCACCTCTTGTGAGGTGGATACCAAGTAAAACCAACCGTGTTAGCGTTGTGTGTTTGTTTCTGTATTTTCCGCTGCACATCGTTGAAGGAACAAGCAACGCCGAGCACCGAGCGAACGCGATGAGCTATTCCCCCCCCCCCCCCCCTCTAGCTACTTTTGGTCCTAACAATTGTAACATTTCAAAATTCTTTATATGTTGAATTACAAAATTACCTTGAAAATGGATAACTTAGAAAGTGTTTTTGAAAAGTGCTTATTTGAAACATATTTTTTTATATACTTTTTGAAAACTTCCTTGAAAATATTTCAAAACCCTCTAGAAAAACATTTGAATTTCCTTCCATCGATTGAAAGATTGCTCTCAAATTACTTTAAATTTTTTCCTCCCTAAAATGAACCTAAATTTTTACCTTTGTAAAATTTTTATTTGAAAACATTGCTTGTAAAAGTAGTTGGTTTTTCAAAACCTTGTTTCAAAATTACTTGAAATACTTGACATAATTGTTTGAAACTTGCTTGAAGACCTAAGATTGCAAAATCTTTTTTGTTAAATTTTTATTTAATTATTTATGCTTTATATATTTATTTTTTATGTATGCCAAATGGGGAGGATAGTGGGTTAGGTTAGACAAATCAACGCACTTATCAACTCGCTTTAAAAATTTTATGCTTAAACTCTAGACATTTCATGATTAATGCTTATTCGCATTTATTTTTCTAACTTTAACACAGATTATCATTACATCAAAAAGGGGAGATTGTTGGTGCAGGTTGCACTAATAATATGATTTTGATGTATGACAAATAGGTTAAAGTTAGATATGGTATTTGTCTAACCTTTCTACTAAGTGTATAGGAGTTGATTGGTCTGAAGGACTTGATAACAGGCTAAAATTCAGCTAGGTTTGCGAAACCCGATAGCTGGTACAAAGTTTAGATAGGTCTGTGGGACCTGATATCTGGCTGGAAGTCCAATTGGGTCCACGGGACCTGACAATCGGTCGAAGTCCAGTTGGGTCTACGGACCTGACAACTAGCGAGAAGACCTGGTGGGTCAAAAGCAAGTCAAGCGACTACAGTTGGTAAGTGGAGGTAAGTAACTAGAGAAGAGATCCAATGAGGACGCATTCCCTATTAAGGGAACTATAGGCGTCAATACAGCTTAGGTCCATTTGGGAAACCTAAGTTGAGACCTTGACTAGATCCTGGTCTCGGGGAGATAAGATTTAATTACTACTATTTTATTGAATTGTACTAACTCTGTTTTACAGGGTAAATATATTTTATATTATCTAGACTAACCCTTTTCTGCAGGGAAAAAACTGCTGAAGAAAAGGGGAGTCCGGGCGCCCAAACTCCAAGTGCCTAGAGCTAGTCCGAGCGCTTGGATTCAGTCACCCAGACCCAAAAAATCATCCAAAAGCTGATGTGGAGTGCATCAACTAGCAGAGCCATGTGGTCCAGGCGCTCGGAGGGGTTCCAAGCTCCCGGAGGGGTTCTAGGCGCCCGGAGGCGTTCCAAGTGCCCGAAATAGTCCTTTATAAATGCCTTCGACCAAGAGCTTCAGAACACTAACTACTACGACTTTCACTCTTGTGCGGTGCTCCAAAAAAGCTCCTACGATGCTGTGAAGCTCCTCTGACAATCGGCGTTCAAGACATTCTTATTTTCTTTGTCGCCGATAATACTGCTTTTAGTTCTTGTACTTAACCTGTGTAATTGTTCAAGCTATTAGTGAATTATCCAACGAAAGCACTCGACGAGTGCGGGCCTTGGAGTAGGAGTCGTCGAAGGCTCTGACCCAAGTAAAACTTGGTTTGTTAGCATTGTTTTTTATTCTTCCACTGCGTACTTCGATTTAATTCACTCGTAATTTTTTGACGAACGCTATTCACCCCCCTCTAGCGTCTTTCCGATCCTACAAAGCACAATCAAAACTTGAAACAGAAGAATCCTAAGACTTTCGAGATGAGAACCAGAGGAGGCATTAAGAAATTATTTGGGAAGTGCTTCAACTGTGGTCGAGCCAGTCATAAATCTTCAGAATGCAAAAAGCCGAAGAAGAAGCAGGAGACCAACTTGAATGAGGGACCAGAAATGTATGACCTCTGTACAGTGGTCTTAAAACTAAACTTGATCGATTCAAATCTATGAAAATGGTGGATTGATACTGGAGCTACCAGACATGTCTGCTATAATAAGGAACTGCTCCATAACTTTTAATAAGTCAATGGAGACAAACTACTCATGGGGAAACTCAGCAACCTCGGACATCATGGGCCAAGGAAAAGTGGTACTGGTAGTGACCTCGGGCAAGGACTTTACTTTGAATAATGTGTTGTATGTTCTAGAGATTTGGAAGAATCTATGTCTAGATCACTGTTAAGCAAGCATGACTTTCGCATTATTTTTGAGTTAGACAGAGTTGTATTATCCAAAAATAGGATATTTTTTGGAAGGGGATATGTATTTGATGGGTTGTTCAAGCTCAATGTAATGACTATTAGGCCTAAGATAAATAAAGATGAAAGTTATTTCAATTATATGCTTGAGTCTTCATATTTGTGACATGGTAGACTAGGACATGTTAACTATGATGTGTTGCATAGATTAATAAACATGCAAAGGATACTTGTATTCCACCTTGACTCAAAACACAACTATGAGATTTGTGTTGAAGCAAAAATGGCAAGGTCATCCTTTCAAGTTTTAACATGTTGAGAGAAGTAACAGACCACTTGAGTTAATTCACACCGACGTGTGCAACATCAAAGGTACACCAAAGCATGGTGGAAATAAATACTTCATCACTTTTGTAGATGATAATACAAAATACTGTTATATATATCCTCTCAAAAGTAAAGATGAAGCTATAGAGAAATTTATTCTTTATAAGAATGAGGTTGAAAACTAGCTTAATAGAAAGATTAAGGTGGTTTGAAGTGACCGAGGCAGTGAATATGTATCACCATTCGCTAAGTTGTGTGCTGAACATAGGATCAGACATGAAACAACAGCTCCTTATACACCTCAGTAAAATGGTATTGCTAAGCGGAGGAATCACACTCTAAAGGAGATGATGAATGTTTTTCTATTAAACTATGGGCTGCCACAGTTCATGTGAGGAGAAGTTGTGTTAACAACTAATTATCTTTTAAATAAGGCGCCAAAAAAAGTAAATAAGAGCCTTTATGAGTTGGGGAATAAAAGACACTCATCCTATAAATATTTATGAATATGAAGATGTATTACTAAAATATATTGGACAATCTGTTATCGGAGATATTGGAGAATTAACTATATTGAAATTACACAAAAATCAATTCTTACTTATCTGTCGAGATGACCTGAGCTGATAATCTCAGGCTACCAGCAGGGGCTAGTTTTTGCTAATTGCTTAGTGCAGACAGAGCACTGAGTTCGAGCAGTAAAGTATGAGCGGGTGAAGTGGCCGACGGGCAAAGCGGCCGAAAGGGCGAAGGGACCGAGGCCTATGATGGTCGCAGTTTCCTTGAAATAGATTCGCCCCACCTCGGGCTGTGCTTCGAGGTTTCCTCGGGTCGTCTGTTTCCTGGGATACAACGACAAAACCATGAATGCAACCATGCACTGATTGTTCGTAGCGAACTGATAATGCACTTGAGTTCTATCATGAGTAATTCAGCCGAGCGGATGTATGACTGAGAGAGTTTTGTGGGAGAACACGGGTGGACAAAGGTTTATTTCCTACTCTTCCTCTCTCTTTCTCTTTCGCTTATCTTCCGCTCTTTCTTTACTCAAGATCCAGCCTCCTTATATAGGAGCTCTCACCTTGCCTACAATAAATGATCAAATTATGATCATTTAATGCTGGAGTTAATATCGTCATTAATTGGTTTAATGTCCTCATTAATATCGAGACGTTACAAAATCATTATTAATGGATTTAATGTCGCCATTAATACTGAGACATTACGAAATCACCATTAATTTCACATTAATACTTTCGTTACACTTTAGGAAAAAGATATTCAAGTGGAAATATGTTGGTTTATTCTTTTAGGCAATTTACCTCGACCGGTCCGACATTCGACATGCACAGGTTGTGCTCACACACGAGTCAACCTTGGTTTAGTACAATTTGGGCCTTGGATTTGCACCCACCCTTGCGCACTCACGCGTGAGAGAGTCTCTCCCCATGCATATGTTTACAATATCAATGCATGTGTCATAATTTAAACCAACAATAAAGCAAAAAGACTTCTAATGTGGGATTAATACCCATGCACAATAGAGTCTCTTTGTCTCCACCTCTTTATTCTATTCACATTTCCAACAATCCTCCACATGAATGTAAAACAGGATATATGATAGCATTCAACAATTGAGTCAAATATATGATAAGTAGGTTTACTCTTTGAACCTTTCCCTGTGAAGATCTATTTGCTTACTAGCTGCCAGTAGACGTGATGTCCTTTAACTGTACTGTCGTCTATGTAAGCATTGACAAATCTCACCCAAGACCCTCCCTGATACAACTCAGTTCTCATGAATATGTTCGTTCTTAGCCATGAATATGTCTGGTTCTGTGAGAAGCTCTACGAATTGTGCCTCCAATTCTCTTCAAAGCGACCCCACTTCTTTTCACATAGGTTATCCCTCGAGAGTAACCATATACTCTTCTTGATCATTAAAAGTTGTGTGCTTAACCTCCATCCTTCACTGGTTCATTGGGTCATTCCCCCACAGTGTGTCTAGTCAGTGCAAATTAGTTGTCTCTTTGAATCTAGTTCTTGGGATCTCCAGTCAACATAGGTTGGGTGTTCTCTGCACTGATCATTGACAATGGCATCAAGTCCATTCCTCGTGATGAACTTGTAACTAACTCTCGATTTAACCCTTTGATTAGCAGATTCACTATGTTATCCTTTGACCTCACATAGTCAATAGTGATAACTCCCGTTGAGAGTAGTTGTCTAATAGTATTATGTCTACGATGTATATGTCTAGACTTACCATTATATAGATGGCTCTGTGCCCGACTAATTGTTGATTGATTGTCGCAATGTATGCAAATTGCTGGCACAAGTTTCGGCCATCGTGGAATATCTTCTAAGAATTGTCATAGTCATTCAGCCTCTTCACCATATTTGTCAAGAGCTACAAATTGAGATTCCATTGTGGATCTAATTATTATGGTTTGCTTAGAAGATTTTCAGGAAATGGCTGCACCTCCCAGAGTAAATACATATCCACTCATAGACTTAGAGTCTTTTATGTCAGATATCCAACTTGCATCGCTGTATCCTTCGATCACAGCAGGATATCTCATATAGTGCAGACCATATTCATGAGTATACCTTAAGTACCTCAGTACTCTTGTTATCTCTTTCCAGTGCTCAACACTGGGATTACTTGTGTATCTACTCAGTTTACTTACTGTGTAGGCCAAGTTTTATCGTGTACAACTCAGCAAGTACATCAAACTTTCAATCACTCGAGAGTACTCTAGCTGAGAGATACTTTCACCTCGATTTTTCGATAGATGTTGACTCGTATCTATCGGTATTCGTGCCAACACAACATTACCCTTGGTGAATTTCTCAAGAATTGTATCCACATAATGGGACTGACTAAGAACAAGTCCTTCTGTTGTTCTAAGAATTTTGATTTCTAGAATCACATCGTCTAGGCTCATGCCTTTCATGTCAAATCTTGAGTTCAACATATCTTTAGTGGATTTGATTATCTTATCATTACTTCTAAAGATAAGTATGTCATCTCTATATAGACACAAGATGACATAGTCACTCTCTGTGACTTTCATGTAAACATATTTATTACATTCATTAACCTTGAATCCACATTCCTTCATGGCATTATTAAATTTTTCATGCCACTACTTTGATGCTTATTTCAAGTCATATAATGACTTCACCAATCTACATATCTTATTTTTCTATCCTGACACAGAAAATCCCTCAGGTTACTCCATGTAGATTTTCTCTTCTAAATCCCCATTTAGAAAGCCCGTCTTTACATCCATCTGATGTATTTCAAGATTTCATAGAGTGACAATGTCTAACAATACTCTAATAGAAGTTATTCTTGATACCGAAGAATACGTATCAAAGTAATCAAAGTCTTTTTGTTATCAATATCCTTTGATTACCAATCTGACATTATACTTATCAACTGTATCATTTAATTTCATTTTCTTCTTGAAGATCCACTTGTAACCTAGTGGTTTACTTTCCGGCGGAAGATCCACAAGTTCCCAAGTGTAATTTTCCAAGATAGAGTTTATCTCAGATGTAATTACCTCTCACCAGTGAGGTCCATCAGAAGAGTCTACAATTTCTGAGTAACTTCGGGGCTCACTTTCCAACATGAAAGTGATAAAATCCGATCCATAGGATTTTTCTACCCGAGCTCTTTTGCTCCATCTAAGCTCAACCTCCATTGGTTCCTCATCATCATCTTCACCTTGTGTTTAATATGCCCGTTTTAAAGAGCTAGCATTCTCTCAGGTCTTATACGGAAACACATGCTCGAAGAACGAGACATTTCTTGATTCTATTATCGAATTCCTGTGTATCTCCGATATTTGTGATTCTTATACAACAAACCGATAAGCATTGTTGTTTTGTGCATATCCAATAAATACACAATCAACAGTCTTTGATCCTATCTTAATCTTTTTCGGATCAGACACTAAAACTTTGACAAGACACCCCTACATTCGTAAATATTTATCGGATGTTTGTCTTCCATTCCATAACTCATAAGGGCTCTTATCTATTTTCTTCCTGAGCACCTTATTTAAAAGATAATTAACTGTTAACACAGTTTCCCCCCACATGAACTCTGGCAATCCAGAGCTCAATAGAAGAGCATTCATCATCTCCTTTAGAATTTAATTCTTCCGCTCAGCAACTCCATTTTGCTAAGGAGTACAAGGAGTTGTTGTTTTGTGTCTAATCCCATGTTCATCACACAATTCAGCAAACGATGATACATATTCACCTCCTCGGTCACTTCGAACCACCTTAATCTTTCGATTAAGCTGGTTTTCAACCTTATTTTTATAGAGAGCAAATTTTTCTATAGCTTCATCCTTACTTTTGAGAAGATACATATAATAGTATTTTTATGTTATCATCTACAAAAGTGATGAAGTACTTATTCCCACCATGTGTTGGTGTACCTTTGAGGTTGCACACATCGGTGCAGATTAGCTCGAGTGGTTCGTTACTTCTTTCAATATGTTGAAAGGATGACCTTGTCATTTTTGCTTCAACACAAATCTCACACTTGTGTTTTGGGTTAAGGTGGAATGTAAGTATGCTTTGCATATTTATTAATCTACGCAACACATTATAGTTAACATGTCCTAGTCTACCATGCCACAAACACGAAGACTCAAGCATATAAGTGGAAGAGCTTTCATTTTTATTTATCTTGGGTTTAATGGTCATTACATTGAACTTGAATAGCCCATCAGATACATAGTCCCTTTCTACAAACATTCCATTCGTGGACAATACAACTATGTCCGACTCAAAAATAATGTGAAAGTCATGCTTGCTTAACAGTGATCCAGACACTAGATTCTTCCGAATCTCCGGAACATATAACACATTATTCAGAGTAAGGTTCTTGCCCAAGATCATCTTTAGCATCACCTTTCCTTGGCCCATGATGTCAGAGGTTGCTGAGTTTCCCATGAACAGTTTGTCTCCAGTGACTTCTTTGAAGCTGTGGAGCAGCTCCTTGTAGCAACACACATGTCTGGTGTTCCAGTATCCATCCATCATTACCGCAGGTTTGAACCGACCAGGTTCAGTTCTGAGACCACTGCGCAAAGGTTGTCCATTTTTGGTTCCTCATTCAGGTTGGCCTCCTGCTTCTTCTTCGGCTTCCTGCACTCTGAAGATTTGTGAGCTACTTTGTCACAGTTGAAGCACTTCCCAGAGAACTTCTTGTTGATGCCTCCTCTGGGTCCCATCTTGGAAGACTTGGGGTTCTTCCATTTCGAGCTTTGACTGTGCTCGACCACGTTGGCTTTCATAGTAGCCTAAGAGAATAGTTTCCTCTCTGAACTCTTGTTGTCTTCTTCGAGACGAAGTCTAACAATGAGTTCCTCCACATTCATCTCCTTCCGCTTCTGCTTCAGATAGTTCTTGAAGTCCTTCCAGCCGGGAGGCAGCTTCTCAATGATAGCAGACACTTGGAAGGTTTCACTCAGAGTCATCCCTTCTGAGTGGATCTCGTGCAAGATCACCTGAAGCTCCTGGACTTGGCTAATCACCGTCTTAGAGTCAACCATCTTGTAATCTAGGAATCGTCCCATGATGAACTTCTTGGCTCCTGCATCCTCCGTATTGTACTTCTTGTCCAGGGACTCCCACATCTCATTAGCTGTTCTCTTCATGCTATATACAGTGTACAGCGAGTCGACAAGGCAGTTAAGGATGTAATTTCGTCAAAGGAACTCAGAATGAGTCCATGCCTCCACTGCACTGATGGTTTGCGCATCAGCATCCTCAGCACACTTGGGAGAGTCCTTGGTCAAGAATCGAGCCAGATTGAGCGTGGTCAAGTAACAGAGCATCTTCTGCTGCCAGCTCTTGAAGTTCAGTCCACTGAATTCTCTGGTTTCCTCCTATAACTGATTGGCACAGTTCCAATCGGGGCGGAAGGGACCTGCACGTGTTGAGTCTGTTGCACCTCAACATTCTGTTTTGTGGTCATCTCAACAGAATTGAGTCTATTTCAAGATTGTTGGATAATCTGTTGTCAAAGATATTAGGAAATTAACCGAATTGAAATTACACAAAATCAATTCTAACTTATCTGTCGAGATGACTTGAGCTCATAATCTCAGACCGCCAGCGGGGACTAGTTTCTGCTAAGTGCAGACAGAACACAGAGTTCAAGCAGCAAAGTCTGAGCGAGCGAAGCGACCGATGGGCGAAGCGGCCGAACGGGCGAAGTGGCCGAACGGGCGAAGGGACCGAGGCCTGCGATGGTCGTAGTTTCTTTGAAATAGATTCGCCTCACCTCCGGCTATGCTTCGAGGTTTTCTTGGGTCGTTTGTTTCCCAAGATATAACGGCAAAACCACGAACGTAACCAAACACTGGTTGTTCGTGATGAACTAAGAATGCACCTGAGTGCTATCACAAGTAGTTCAGCTGAGCGGATGCACAACTGAGAGAGTTTTATGGGAGAACACGGGTGGACAGAGGTTCGCTCCCTACTCTTCCTCTCGCTTTATCTTTCGCTTATCTACCGCTCTCTCTTTACGAAATCATTATTAATGAGTTTAATGTCACCATTAATACTGAGATGTTACGAAATCACCATTAATGAGTTTAATGTCGCCATTAGTATCGAGACGTTACGGAATCACCATTAATTTCACATTAATGTTTCCGTTACACTCTTGAGCATATAGTAAAAAGATATTCAAGTGATAATATATTTGTTTATTCTTTTAGGTAAATTTTACCTCGATCAGTCCGACATTTGACATGCGCAGGTTGTGTTCGCTCACGAATCAAACTTGGTTCAGTATAATCCGGGCCTTAGATTTGTACTCACCCCTGCACATTCATGCGTGAGAGAGTCTCTCTCCATACATATATTTACAATATTAATACATGTGTTATAATTTAAACTAACAATAAAATCAAAAAACTTTTAATATAAAACTAAATTCATACAGAATAGAATTTTTTTCATGTCCGTTTTTTTATTTCATTTACATTTCTAATAAAATATTGGTACGAGTTAATATTGGTATGAGTTAATGCCGCAGCTGAGGTGGATGCGGAGGAGTAAGAGATGATAAATCTAGCGAGCGCGAGATCGAGATCGAGAGATACATGTTCGTTCATAAATTTGTAGAATAATCGATTCGTGTCAAATTGAGAAAAATACTTTTATGGCAGTTTTCTAATTTATCTTTAGTTTGACCGTATACACGAACGGGTCAGATTTTTTTATATAGAAAAGTAAATAAAATTTGAATGAATGTTACATGCACATTGTAACATCTCAACACTTGTGATGGATTAAGTAATTATTATGAGAGGGAATTTGAATGGGGTGACTGAAAATATTGGTATATTGCATACCATTTGGGCATACACGGAAAATATTAATATTAACCATTATAAAAAAAAATTATATCAAATCAAACTTTTCACTATCGGAATTCTTATTATATTAATATTTTTGATACTTAAGTATATACTAAAATACTAAATAAATTTTATTTATATAATTACCTATTTTTTTAATTAGTGAAGGAAAAAAATATAGAACGGTATCGTTTCAAAATTTCAATATATTGAAATTTACAGTATGAACGGTATGAAATTTATATAACTTTGAAAATTTAATATATCAAAGTTTCGATATATTAAATTTTTAATACGGTACCGATATAAATTTTCTTTATGTCAAAATTTTAAATACGGTAGATTCAGAGGCCTCTTTGAAATTTTTTGCTCTTAATAAACCATAGCCAAACAAAGTCCCAACCAATTCAACATCATGAGAACCAATTCTGAATACCGATGATAAATTTTATCCCCCAATCCGATAGGTTTTTTCATTATTATTCTTGTATTAGTTATACTTCTTGCTAGTTTATAACCGTGACGACTAGGATACATAATAATAATAATAATAATAATAATAATAATAATAATAATAATAATTTTATCCCATTAACAATATAGATTTTTACGTCATTGGACTCTATGCTTTAAAAAAAAAATAATCTAAATTGTTGATTCATTTATCTTTGACAACACAATATGATCTTATTGAATAATGCCTTCATGGATGAGCTTCTCACCTTCTGCAAGTCATGGCTACTGGGATTGGTGGGTCTGAAAAGGCACCGTTCACAATGCGATCAAACACCCATTTATTAGCGGCCTCAGTGTAGTGATATCCATCCCAACATATCCTCTTCGAAGGATCCGTGCATGTGTTTGAGATGATAATCTTGGTGTTGTTGATCGTCTCTGTAGCTCCGCAACCGTACCGTGCGTCAAAATTGTACTTCCCTCCGTGCCCGCAGCAAGCCACAAAAGGTTGTTCAAACCCTGCAATCCATTGTATCAACACAAACATTTGCAAGCCCACCCTAGTCATGTAAATCAGGAATTAGTCGTGCCACTCACCGAGCCTTTCCGCATGGCTTATGAGCCAGTACTTGACGGTGTAGACATCGACATAGGTGAACACAGCACAAGGAAATGTCTTTCTGAGTTGCACTATAGTTTCCTTAAGCTTGGCATTGAACAGTTGAGCCACTTCATTGAATGGAGCTCCGCAACCAATAGGGTCGACCTCGGGTTCTCTAAGAGGGTATCGAGCTAGAATGTAAGGCAGGCAGCCAACTGGTCCTGTATTATGGATCCAAAAGTATCTCCCACCCAGTCCATAAACACTCTGCACAAGCTCAATTACAAGGTATCATCAGTATCCAGAGTCGATAATACCAAGTATGTGTATCTAAAGTTATCCTCTCCTCGTACCTCGATAGCATCGGTAAATTTGTCCAGGATAATAGGGATGGTTCCTTTAACTTGCTCTGTTGTCATGTTGCTGACATAGCCGGAAGTGAGGTCATTTTGGCCGATGTCGAATGTATACAAGGCCTTGGCGAAGTATTCTTCCGGAGGTAACAAATCTTTGTAGGCGGCTCCTTCACAAAACAAAACAAAACAAGGTTCAGCATAAATTTGTCGTTAGAGTTCTTCGATAATAAGAAGCATACATATATCTAGTACTTGCCTTTAGAGTAAGCTAGTTGGGATCTAGTTTTGAACTGTTCAAACTGGCGGACCTGCACATCCAAAGAGAAGGGGCTGTAGCCAGTTTGGAAGAAAGTCGTGTTCTGTCTTAGGATTGTCGATCCTGCTGTGGCAAAATTGGCACCATGGGAGAAATTTGTCCCCATCGAATCAAGATACGCGCCGATAAAAGGAAGTCCAAGTGTCTCAGCTGAAAATTCAAATATGAAAATTGTCGAATCAAGATATGCACTCACAAGCTGTGTTTCCCCAATATCGTAACATTTCAAAAACACAAAACACATCCAATTTTTTAAGGCACTGTGTTATTCAAACAGATGATTTATCTGATGGAGACAAAGGGATGCATTCATCTTCCTTCCAATCTTTCTCAGTCATTACTTTTTGTTTAAGATAACAGGATCCCATAAATTAATTCCAACAGAGCAACAAGACATCGATAAAGCATGGACTAGGGACAAAGTGGAATCAAAGACATCCATAAAGCATGAGAGAGTTGAATCAATGGATTAAGTTGAGCAATCCTTCACGATAAAAGTATTACTCCATGGGGCCAAAATCTGTCAATGTGGAAACCAATTCACATGATGCCAACGAATTCAGCATTTGGTATGCAAAAGAAGGCCAATAATTGAACTCACAGGACAAACCACTACCTAAACGTGTTTTGAATCACATGCCCTCTTAACAACCATACCGGACAACGAGTTCTATCTAATCCTTCAATCACTCTTCCTCAGTTGACTTATAGACAGACGAATCTTCCCCTACGGACAATATCTTGAAAATGGTCGTCTTTCTTCCCCAAATCTCAGCCATTAAAACAGTGGCCAGAGAAAGACTCCATTGACAAACTTGTTAAACTAACGGAGAAACACAAGTTAAACTAACCAATAGCACAGTGAGATAAAGAAAGACAGTAATTCTAGCAGACGAGGAAGTAGGATTTTTGGATCATGGTAGCCCTAATAAAAGCTTACCACTTACCATGTTGCGGGAGCAGATAGCATGATTTTTGCTCTTTCTTAGGGTTTTGGAATTAGGGCTACGCAATCAAATTGTTAAGAGAGCAGGAAGAGATTGTAGTAGGGGCACATGGGATGCTCACCGATGAAGTCGATGACAAGGCGGCCATCGCAGGGTCTCCCAGATGGAGTGCCGAAGAAGGTCTCCCCGTTAGGCTCAGAGACGGTGGAGAAGGCAGCCGACAAGCCACCGGTGTCGGAGTTAGAGTCGCCGAAGTTGAAGATGGCAGGGAATGAGCAGGGAAAGTAGGAGGAGGAGGAAGAGGCGGAGATGGCGGGTAGTAAGAGTGAGGTGAGGGCGAGAAGTAGCGGAAGAAGGGAGGGAGCAGCCATGGAGATTGGAGAAGAAGAGAGCAAAAAGAAGAGGACAAGAGCCTTGCCGGAACAGGGAAGAGTAGCGAGTGAGGCAAAGCGTGCAAGTAAGAATTAGTAGTATATTATATTTATAGAATTTGGGGACAGAATCTAATTGGGGAGCAATTAGAGGCATGGAATGGTATTCATATATATATTCATCAGTAAACTCTTGCCATATAATTTTCTGATTTATTTCTCGGTGTTCATCTTTACTACTATTATATAAATATTTCTGTAATAGGTTTCATGATCAATTTACAATGGATATGAAAATATCTAATTTCATGTGGGATCTCCTCGTATCAATAGTGTTAATAAAATATTTCCTACTTCTCTGGTAATAACATGATGATAAAATATTTAAATTATCATTCAGATATTTATGGTTCAAATTCCAAATACATTTATAGTAATTTTTTCTTTAAATGAGAAACGTAATCAAAGGATACTAGACTTTTAGATTGATCGTAACGTGCACATTTATTTTAATATCCAATGGAAAAATTTTATGGGGTGGACGAATTGTAAAGATATTGTCAACGAGGATAACTAAAATTTTTACTTTTTTTAAGTAAAATATTTCTTATGATTATGTATCTCTTTTTCAGAATATATGAGATGATTCTAGAAGACCCGCTAAGATATAATTTCACCTTTAACTATCATAAATGAATATATGAATTATGTGGAAGATTGGCCGATCCTTTAAGATAAATCAAACTTTTTGAAAGCCCCACTATGATTCGATGGTCAAAAAATAAGACGGACTTTTAGATAATAAAGATTTAAACATATTACACTTTTGAAAAAATTATGACTTTGGATAGTCTATTTATACTTCTCAATTTACAGGTGGCCCATGAAAATTTTATATATAAAAATCAGTATAAATTATATTTTAAATTTATTTAATAGACCAATTAGGAAGAAAATTGTCTTTTTGGAAAGTATTTTAAAAATAAATAAGAAAATTAAATTAAAGTTTTATTAAAGATGAATATTTAAGTCGATCTTTAAATATAAATTGTATTTAAATTTATTAAAATTTAAAAATTATATAATTATTTTTAAAATTAATCGAATAAAATCTAGACACCTCGATGAAAAAAAAAAAATCAGACTTTGCTAATTTTGGAATGCAGGATCCTTATCCTGTTATCCATTCGCGCGCGAATTAATCTCGAACCAAAATTAGATTAACGCGTGAATTTGAAAGTGCTTAACTTAGCTTGCTTTCTAAAGTTACAGTCTCAAAATTTGATTTCATCAATTTTATTTACTGCTATCAATTTATAGTAAAAATATTATTAATTTGGAGATGATGATAAATTTTAACACTTATAATTCCAATACCTGTGAGGTTAGCTGACGTGTCTTTTATTTTATAAGGAGCCAGCAATTTTATATATTATCAGATATTATGATTTTAACTTTTATAAACTATACACTTACTTTTGAATAATCATATAATATTATGATTTTAGTACTGTTGAAGATGGAGTAACTCAAATATCTTTACAGTATTTAAATCTGCATATATATGAGATAAGAATATTTGGTGAAATATATGCTCCTCAAACAAGGTTAATCTGATTCTCACAAAAGTGATATTAAAAAACCGAAGCATGTAATTCCTATCATGCGTGAAGATTGAGCATATCTTCTGTTTTTTTTTTTTTTTCCAATACTCTACTACATATGATATCTACTAGTTGGAAGATCATTTTTATTATATTCTTAGACGGTTAATCAGGCAAAATACAAAAAAAATTTATGAATTTCTCACTAGTTTAAAACTATCTGGAACAACAGCTGCACATTGGTTTTTCCTATCAAATAATGTGATAAGTCCAAAGTTACTATAAGAAGATGAAGAGAGTCCGGGTTAGTACAGTTGATGCCGGTATGAATATTTATTTTAATAAATTTTATGATAAATTTTTAGTGGGTAAAATGTCTCATTTGAGTATGATTTTTTTCATATAAAAGATCATTGTATTAAAATAAAATATTTTTATAATTTATTTATTTAAATCTTATCAGAGGAGGGATGGACCGTTTAAAATGAGCGATATCACTTTTATTGCTCCAGTTGAAAAAGATCAAGAGAAACTATATTATAAATCAATTACAGTACTAAAACATATCAATTACTAATTGTTTGGAGGAATCATTGCTTCTGTGCTTCTTTTGTGTTATTAATTGGAATGCTGTGTTAAGGGAAAATATTTCCCATTACTTGTATTTTAGATTGAATTGATTGGAGTGAGCGATATTATTTTTTACTCTGATTAATTAGAAATGTGAAATAAGATAAGTTGAGATTAATTATATATGTCTTGAGAAAATTATATCAATACTTAGTTCTCTTAATTAATCTTAGCTCAAATTATTACAGTCAAAATAAAAAAATAATTAAATAAATAAAACTTGTTAACTTGGGTAGCAAGAAAGCGAAAGCACCGAGTTTTGCACCGACGACGCTCAAAAAATCACCCTTCACCTGCGGGCCCACTGAAGCCTCTACTCGCAAGCCAGGTAACAAAGTGAGTCGATCTGTGTCTGCTTCGCGCAAGCTCTTGCTTCCCGTTGTGGAGAAAGGGAGTAAACTTCTACTCTAGTTCCTGATCATTTCCTCCTCTTTCTTTCCCTATTTATTCAGCTCAGTCACTCACTTTCTCAGCTGATCCAAGCTATGGCAAGGTATGTCTGTTCCTTCTGCTATTAGTTTTTCTTCTTCTTCTTCTTCTTCTTCTTCTTCTTCTTTTTGTATGTTATCAAATCGAAGCTCCGGAATTTTGTGAACTTCGATCATTCATTCATGTGTTCACAGGGCGTGGCTTGTTACAGGCAGAGGAATCGCCACGAAAATAAAGAACGGCAGCAGCAGCCATCAAATCAGACAAGATGCCGACGTTGAAGCCAATATGAAATGCCCCAATTGCAACCACCTCATCGACAACAGTGACGTACGTATAACGTGAGTTTTCGTCGATGTTCTTCTTCAGATTAATTGCTTTCTTTCTCAATGCTGTAGCTTCTCGTACAATGCAGGTTGCCCTGGACTGGCCGGGCTTTCCGGCCGGCGTCAAGTTCGAGCCGTCGGACGCCGAGCTGATTGTGCACTTAGAGGCGAGGATCGGGCTCCACGACGACTCAAAGCCGCCGCCGCACATCCTCATCGACGAGTTCATTCCCATGCTGGAGGACGGTGCAGGAATCTGCTACACTCATCCTCAGAATCTACCTGGCGCTAAGAAAGATGGAAGCAGCGTTCATTTCTTTCACAGAGTATCGAATGCGTACGCCAAAGGCCGACGCAAACGGCGGAGGATAAGCCATGAGGAGCAAGTGAGGTGGCACAAAACAGGGAAGACTAAACGCGTGTTCCATGCGTACATGAATGGTGTTCAGATCAAAGGATGGAAGAAGATCATGGTCCTCTACACGAATGCTAAAGGAGCTGCCGCCAGACCTGCAAGCAAAGCTAAGTGGGTGGTGCATCAGTACCACATTGGACCTGAGGAAGATGAACTGGAAGGTCAACTTGTGGTTTCGAAAGTCTTCTACCAACAGTCAGCTGCAACTCACGGTGAGGAAAGTGAAATGCTGGGCATGAGAGCTGATCCGAGAACCCCAAACACAAGCACTCCACAGCCACCCCGGCTTTCGAAGGAGGATTCTCACAAGGAGGACATTAATGGATCAGACTCTTTACAGTTCCTGCTGAATCAAGTGTGTAATTTTCAGGATGAATCTCCTCCCCTGTCATTGCAGTGCCATGAGCATTCCTTTCCTATTAACTCACACTTCAACTCTAGATTTAACAATGATGAAGCCATTAGCACAGCTCAGGAAATCTCTGATCTTGATCACAACATATTGATGGATACACCTCTGGATTTTCAGTTTACGGTAAGATTTCTGATCGATCGTCTTGTGTTTTAATTGTTCAAAGTTTTGTGCTAGCTAGCTAGGCTAATTATGGTTTGCTCACAATTATTGCAGGATTTGCAATTTGGTTCTTCCCAAGAAAGCACAATGAGTTGGCTGGACAAATTACTAGACTGATCAAATTAAAGTTGTCCCGTTGAAGGATATATCGCATCCTGTTTTGTGTCAATTTCTCGCCGTTCTTGATTCTCTCATGGTCGTCATGTTGTGTATTAATTACATATAGGATTGATTTTTGTAAGATCAGATTCTAACTTGTGATTGTTAATTTGTAACATTTTAAGTTCTCTGCCAGAGATTTGCTTAGGTTGTGTGTGATGATGGAATTCTTAATGATAAATCTTATAATCAAGTTCTAAAAGCCAAGAGATTGGATTTAATATTCCTTACGATAAATTCACATGCGATTTAAGATTTGTGATCTAATTTAAGATTATTGGATATCAAATTATTGGATGTGACTTTCGTTTGTATAGAATTCATTATCAGCATCCATTATTATCTATGGGCTAATAATTGATGTTCGCTATATATAAGGTTGATCCTCAGAGGTTTAGAGATCTTGACCTTGTAGTATCATTTCTACGTGAAAAGAAGGTGAATTATGTGTATTTAAAAAGCTTTTCTTTTTCAAACCTTTAAAATGAGAGTGCAGCGTAAAAATAAACTAAGTGAGAAAAAACAAAACATAGTGATTTACTTGGTTCGGAGCCTTTGACGACTCCTACTCCAAGACTCAGACCCTTTGGATCTTCCCTGATGGATAATTCACTAAAATTCTTTATTGATAAACTCTCAATAGAATAATCGGGTAGAACGAGAAAGAAGAAGGAAATGTAATAACCTACACTTTCTCTATACAATAAATGAAATGACTAAAAAAAATGTTATCAACATGAAGATAAAGAATTTAATGAGCTCGTGTGTTGGTGTTAGTTCTTCTGTAATAGTCGAGTGTAGCAATGTCGTAGTATAGTAGTAGTAGTACGAAGTCGGAGCAACTGGATGGTTGTGGAAGCGTGTAAACAAGTTGTCTTAATTGATGTTTGAAACTACTGGTCGAAGCTGCTTTTATAGGTTCTTCCAAGCGCTTGGACCACCTTCGATGAGATTATCCATCTCCGGGCGCCTGGAATGCTGATGTGGTTGTTCCTCGGTGAAGCATTATCTCAGTCGCATTTATCATTTCTCGGGCGCCTAGACCACCCCCGAGCGCTTGGATGATGATGTAGGTCAGCCAACCAACGTCTGTCAACTCATCTTCCTGTGAAGCTGGATTCAGGCTATTCTGGGGGCCTGGACCCACTTCGGCCACTAGGACATCTGGGCACCTGGATCCTTCTGGGCGCTTGGAAGTCCCTTTTCCAACCAACTTTCAATTTCGATGTCCTGCACCATAGAATTAGTAAAATAGACAAAACAATATTAAAGTTAATCCGACAGTCTCGGGATTGTCAGATCCTGACTTTAGATTTTGCTGAATCCTAGGTCGGACTGACGCCTCCTCTTCTCTCAACTGGAAACGTGTCTTCACTAGATCTCTCCTCCAGTTGTTTGCCTGACCTTACTTGTCAAACATTTGGTTCTCCAGACTTGTTTGGACTTTTTCTGGTCCTGCTTAGTGTTTGATCAACCTCATCGACTAAGAGTTTCCTGTAACACCAAGTTAATACAATAGATATAAAATATTAAAGTAAATCAGTATTAGTAGCTTTCAAGATTTACTGGTCCAGTCGACCGCACGCAGTCGACTGGAAGCCATTCGATCAGACATGCTTAAATTCCTCCAAGACTTTTCATTACCTAGGATTACCTCCTCGTTCCACTGTCTAGCTTCACTTACTAGGACTTTCTCTACTTAGCTTCACTCACTAGGACTTCCATTATCTGACTTCACTCACTAGGATTTCCACCACATAGCTTCACTCACTAGAACCTAGCTTTACTTACTAGGGTTTCCATTATCTGGATTTACTCATTAGGACTCTCACCACCTAGCTTCATTCACTAGAGCATCTCCTTGCCTAACCACCAGTTAAGGCTAGTCACTTAGTAGACTTCTCAGTTTCCTAACTTCTAGTTAGGACTTACCCTTACTAGTCATCTAGTCTTAACTAGACTTCTTTATTCCAAATGTCAAGATCTGTTTAGATCCATCCTTGGTCAAACCGACCAGACTTGGGTATATTATCAAACATCAAAATCCTGGAGGCTAATTATATCAACAATCTTCCCCTTTTTTATGTTTGACAATTTTATTAAGTTAGGTATAAGTCTTAAGGATTTATACCAAAGTCGGGAGATTCAAAATATTTCTAACTTAAGATCACATTTCTACCTTAAAGTCACTCTTCCCCTTAAACATATATAAAAAAAAACATAAACCACCTAAGGTCAAATTTGCACCAACAATAACTTTAAAGACATAATTAAGACACATATTAATTTTTAAAAAATATTTAGAATATTTGAGATAAAATATTATCAAAAAAAATCTTTTAAGTACTTAAAACATTTTCATAATTCCATGAGATTTTTCAAACTTTTAAAAAATTTTTAAGGAATTTTTAACGATTTTTCAAACCATTAGGAAGAATATGTTTTGAAAGATTTCCTACAAAGTTTTCAAGGGTTTCAAATATAGTTTTAAAGATTTGTAAAATTAATTTTAAAAATTATATTTGATCTTTTAATCAGAACTCTCCCTTAACTTGACACACCTAATTCTTGTTAATCACAAAGAAAATTTCTTATGTGTCTTAGAGGTCGATCCAAATCAAAAGAACAACTAAAGTATCTTTTTAAAAAAAATCAAAATATTTTCATAAGTTTTTAAAAGTATTTTTAAAATATTTTTCAAGGAATTTTTAAAAGTGTTTTCAAAAGTATTTTTCAAAAACATGTTTAAGAATCTCCAAAACATTTTTTTTGTTAAAAACATATATTTCCATAGTAATTTTCAAAGTGAATGGTTAAATACATTTTCAAAATATTTAAAAAAATATTTTTCAAATGTTATCCAAAATATTTTATTTGAATATCTTTTCAAAATGTGTCTTTCAAATGAATTTTCCTCTTAATCTGACATATCATTGGAAAATCCTTATTAACCATAAGGATTACATACCTATGTGTCGGGTCTAAAAGTTTATGGTTGACCTAAACAATCTAGATAATAAGTGTTGGTCAATAATAATTTTCAAAAATGTATACTTTTGAAAATTATTGTACTTAATCAATCATGAATTAAATCTTGAAAATTTACTTTTTCTAGCATTTCAAAATGCTAGATTTTTCAAATATGGTAACCTTATGTATTTAGAGAGATACTTAACATGATTATTTAAGGTAGAAATAATTTAATTTTTAATTAATTTTAGATTAAAAATTCTAACTTAAATAATTCAAAATTAACCATGAATTTTTAATTAAGTTTGATTAATAAAAATATTTAAATAAATCATTAATTAATTATGGATTAATTAATTATTCCTGAGTTTTAAATTAAAATTTTAAATTAATCTCTGATTATAAATAATTAAGTTTAAGATTGTTTTCGTATTAAGTTAACAATTAATTTTGTATTAAGTTATTAATTGATTACATGTTAAGTTAGTTAAGGAAAATTATTTAAATTAAGTGTTTAAATAATTGTTGAATTTAGGTTTAATTAACTTAGTTAAAAATTATTTAAAATAATTATGAGTTAATTTTGAATTAAATTGAAATCGATTTAGTATTGAATTAAGTTTAACCAATTTTGAATTAGTTTGATTAGTTAATTAACAGTGATTAATTATTGATTAAATTATTGCTTTCAGATTTATTATTAATGATTAATATCAAGTTATAAAATTTGTATTAATTGGATTATGATTAAAATAAGATTAATTAATTAAATATTGAATAATTAACTTATTAATTAAATTAGGATTAATTAACTATAATTTAAGTTAATTTTAATTTACTTTAATTTTAAGTTTTATTTTAATTTTAATTGAAGTTAAATTAAGTTTTAATTTAAAATTTTAATTTAGCTTTAATTAAAATTTTAATTAAAGTTTTTAATTTAAGTTTTAATTAACTTTAAGTTAAATTTAATTAAATTTAAATTTAAATTTTAATCAACTTTAATTCAGTTTAAGTAAGTTTTAATTTAAATTTTAATTAACTTTAAGTTCAGTTTAATTAAGTTTTAATTTAATTAAGTTAATGTTTTGCTTAAGTGTAAAATTTTAATTAAATTAATGTTTTGCTTAAGTTTTAAAATTTAATTAAGTTGAATAATTGAGTTTAATTAAGATTTTAAGTTAAGTTTTTTTATCTTACTCAGTTTATGTTTTCAATCAAGGTAAACCTATAGTTTTTGTAAGATGAGATAGTTAAAATTTTTATTTTGAAGATAATTTGACCTTGTGTTAATTAGATTCGGGCTTAACCGTCAGTTAGTTAAATAATTATTTCAAAAATTGACTTCCAGAATGTAGCGAGACATATGAGCATTCTTGGGTATCTGAGTAACAACCACTTCTAGACCAAAATTTGGTCTATCATCTAGAATATGGCGAGGTAGCTTCAGTTACCCTACTTGGTTGTTGCTCAGATACTCAAGAATGCTCATATGTCTCGTCATAGTCTGAAAGTCAATTTTTGAATGTTGCTCAGACGAAAGTTTGGTTTAACTTTCCTATTAAAAAACTTTGGTCTAACTAGTCTAGAATGTGGTGAGATAGCTTCAGTTAGTTCCACTTAGCTAGATAAACCAAGTAGGGCACACATTTCCCTGCTTGACTTCCTAGACCAAGTTTCCTTAACGTACTATCATCTCGCCCTATCCTGGTACTATGTTGTACATGAATCAGATTATTTTTTTCCTATCTAGCCCTAATTACCTAAGTGAGTATGCTTTATTGTTGAAGTACCAACTAATTTAGAGATGCCTGAATCATAAATTTTTTATTTTGTGTTTAAGTTTTTGAATTAGATTAGATTTGTTATTAATTATTTTCATAATTAAAATATACTTATTATAACTTCGTTGGTAGTGTTTAAGCTTGATTTAAATTAGATTTGTTACCTAGTTCTAGATTTTATGAGTTGATAAGATTATTGATTAACTTTTCTAGTTTATCAATTTTAGTTTTTAAAATATTATTTTGTTTTCTTAATTTTCTAAAAATTAAATTTAAAATTTTATTTTTAAAGGTTAAAAAATTGTTTTCTAAATTTTTATTTTAGTTTTTATTAATTAATTTTGAATTAACTTTATTAGTTAAGTTATTAGTTAGTTTATTTGAGAAAGCATACATATCTAATTTTTGAAGAAAATCTTAGCTAAGTTACTAACATGTGTAGAAAAAAAAAAATCAGATTTTCATGTAAACTTACTAATCTTGATTGCTCCCCCTAAATCTTTGGGTCTTCTTTCTGGGCATTGACTTTTGTAGTAACTCATCTATTTGCATTTGAAGCATTTGATGTGTTCCTTGTTGGTGCAACTTCCCTCCGGTCAAAGTTGATTAGGTTGACTATGCTTGAATTGACTCAAGCTTGAGTCTTAATGCTTGAATTTTGATGTTTGACAATATATGGAGATTACTGGTGCAATTATTCATATGGGAGATTGACGGTCAAAGGTTGATAAGAAGTCAATTATGTCAAGGTCGACCAGATACTTGACTAGGAAAGTCCTAACTAGAGGTTAGGTAAGGGCAACACCAACGAGATGGTTGGCAGAAGAGGAAAAGTCAAGTGGATCATGGAGGATCAAACATCTGGTATGGAAAGTCCTGGTGAGTGAAGGTAAGCAGATGGAAAGTCCTAGTGAGTGACAGATGAAAAGTCTTGGTGAGTGAAACCAAACAGATGGAAAGTCCTAGTGAGTGAAGCCAGGTAGTTGAAAAGTCTTGATGAATGAAGATAGGTAGTTGGAAATTTCTGGTGAGTGAAGCCAGATAGTTGGAAAGTCCTGGTGAGTGAAGCCTGGAAGATGAGAAGTCTTGGTAAGTGAAGTCAGACAATTAGAAAGTATCGGTGAGTATAGATGGGTAATGAGGAAGTCCTAGTGAGTGAAGTCTGATAATGAAAAATTTAGATGGGTCAAACGTTTGATTGGACATCTGGTGAGCAGAAATCCAAGTGAGTCAAGGTTAACTGGACACTTGGCATGAGGAGAAAAGTCCAAGTGGGTCAAGATTGATCGAACACTTAGCAAAAGGAGAAAAGTTCAAGTGGATCAAAGGATTGACTGAACACTTGATAGAAAAGTCCTAGCATGTCACGATTGACCGGATGCTAGATAATGAGGAGTCCAACAAGTTACGATTGACTGAATGTTAGCAAGGAACGCTAGGACTCAAGTTAAGGAGGTAGGGATGCCAAATTGATTAGGACAATCAATTTAATAGAGCTTAAACGATCAGGGTGATCGCTTAAAAACCTTTCTGTGACGTTTACGGGTCTTAGCGATTGAACAGAGAGGATAGTAATCGAATAGGGTAATCTGTTGCCCCATGCCTAAGCAATTAAGGTCGCTTAAGCTTGGTAAGCAATCATGTTGATTACTTAAGGGCTATTCTTCACGAAGTATAGTGAGTTGCTGAATCGATCTAGCTAATTAATTCAGCATGGTTTAAGCAATTGGGGTAATCACTTAAGGTTCGAAAATTAGCCATTTCTACAGGTTGCGGACATGGTAATCACTTAAGCATCTCCTTAAGCAATTAAGGCACTCGAATAAGCCCTAAAAAGGATTTTTTGTGACTGTTACGCGTATTGTGACCGTTGCGCGTAGAACACGTACGCACATCTTCTCCACCATGGACGTAAGCTTCTTGGAGGCTAAGTGTTGCTACACTTCCAAGGTTTAAGAGGTGTTTTATAAGCTACAAGAGATCAAGCTAGAAGAGGCTTTTCATTTGTATTCTTGTATTTACTTTTTGTTTGTGTTGTATTCTTGTTGAGAGCTTGTACGAGGTTTCTTTACTTCCTGAGTGCTTCCAAGGAGGAATTATTTCATAGTGGATGTGTGTGAGAGGATTAGATCCTTAGAGTAGTCACCTCATTGAGATGGATACCAAGCAAATCAAGGTGTTAGCATTTGCTTCGAGTTTTCCACTACAAATCATTATCGATGAAGCGAACAAAGCTAATCATCCCCCTCTAGCTCCCGGAGTGTCCCAACATTCCTTTCCTTTCCGGACTCCTAGTATTGATTCTCCTTTGCCTCTGATTATGTGGATCTACTCTTATAAGCACGACACTTGCTTTTGTAATGTCCTCTTTCTCTACATTTAAAATATATTATGTGATCTTTAAATTTTAAATTTACAAGTTTACCTTTTGAATCCTTAGTAGAATTCTCCCCCTTGACCATTGTTGTCTTAGATTTAGACGCAGACTCTTGTTCTAACTCAGATTCAGATCCACTACCTCCTCCTTAGCCATTAATGCCATGAAATTAGTTTGGTCTTGTTCTCCTAAGTTTGACTCTGAGGATGACTTGAGTGGTGTTAAATCAATTTCAAGCAATTAATAGAAAACTGAAACCTTTGCCAAAAGATATGATTGCACCAATTTAGACTTAGTCAAAAATTGAAAAATTGAAAAATGAAAAGAAGTGTAAGAAAAAGAAACCCCGCCCGTGTCATGCCCCGAAAGTATACTTGTCCAACAGAATGGACGGTACCATCTAGTGGCAATATATGATACAACATGATATAGCCCCCATGGCTGGTACAAACACAAACCACGCAAAATGATACTATACAACCCACACGGCTATGCAAACACAAACCACTCATGATAAACATCAACCACACATAGTAAAACCAAAACAGATCGCGTGCCAACATAACTTAAACACAACAAATATAAATACCGGAAACAAATACCCAACCAGACTCAAAATTCACATACAAGTGAATTATTATAGAAACAAGTCCAAAAGTCTAAAGTAGAATCAAAATGCAAACCAAATGTGGAAAGATCTCGACGAGACATGGCACTGGCGGACAAGATCTCCCAACAACTCCACATTACCTCTATCTGCTACCTAAGAAAGAAAAATATAACTGGGGTGATGAGTCTAAATGACTCAACGGGTAATATAAGATAGACAATGCTTGATCAGAATATATATCTAGAGATTCAAAGGTATACAGTTTCACAAGAAATAATAACAAGAATAACAGTGATACCATAATAAATGTCCATATTTGAACTCATATACTAAGCAAGTAATACAAGCAAGTGCAGGAGTGGATCTACAACAATACTGCTCGATCTACAATAGCATCCTATATGACATATACAACTACTAATAAGCAGCCAATGTACAACACATGCAATAGACATATCTCAATCATATGTAAACATAGCACAAACATATGGATACAATAAATCACTAGCATACATAAACACATGTCATATGTATATGCATGAGCATGGTCACTCCTGCCCACCTCTCAGGCTACCACGACCTCTGTGTGGTTGAGAGATCGGGACAATGCCAATTGTATGACACTCTAGCTACCACTATTTTCGAATGGCCAAGTGGACAGTTTGTAAAGTAACTATCTAACTACATAGCAATGGTGTCCCTACTTACTCGCAACTCTAGCTACCACTACTCCTGAGTGGTCAAGTGGGTATGACAAGGCATGCTGCATGAACTTCGGACTTCACTACCCCGAGTTGCCGAGTATGTAAAAATGATTGACGACTCTCTTAACCACAAGTGAGATATAATCGCTGACATGCATGAAATGCTATGATTATCAAGATGCGAACAATCATATCCATAAATATAGTAATCAAATATGCTATAGTAACATAAACAAGTCTAACAATATATATACAACAACCAATGCCTATAAACAAAATAACCAGTGTCTACTAAATATCATGGTTAGCAACGAGAAATTGTATAAATATCAAATCTATCATCAAGAAAAATAAGTTTCAAACTCAAAAAGTAATGTGAATAGAGTTAAGGTAAATGTAGATGAATATCTAATCATAGCTTACACACTAAGGAGAAAGTACTAAAGAAATAAGTTAAGAAGTACCTGTTAGTATCCCAAGGTAGTTTTGATGTGATCAAGAAAGTTAAATTAGGTATTGTTGTGTTTAACCCTATGTCTAAGTGTGCAGGAACTTAAGAGCACAGGATGTCGAGCAAAAGATGCAACTAGTGAGAAAGATGGCATGGGAGAGAGCCGACAGGCTCGGTGCGTTTGAAGGACGAGGTGTTGCGGAAGAGTATACCGGCGGACGAGAAGGGAGCGTGCGGTGTTTCTGAGGGATGAGAAGTTGGAGTGGAAGATTGCTCGAGGAGCAAAAGACGGTCCGAGGGATGAAAAGCTGTGGAAGAGTACGTTAGCGGACGAGAAGAAAGCACGCGGTGATTCCGAGGGACGAGAAGCCGGAGCGGAAGCTTGCTCGAGGAGAAGGCCAGAAGTTGGGTTCGGGTGAGCCCTATTTCGGATGGTAGAAATCACCCAAGCAAGCGGAGCCGGAGCGGAAGACCCGGATCGATGCGAGCAAAACCAAAGTAGGAGACTGGGACCAAAAATCAACAAAAGTTGATTTCTGGTGCTCGGGGCGCCCAGACCGATCTGAGGCGCCTGAACCAGGTCGAGGCGCTCGGACCAGTCTGGGGTGCCCAGAACAATTCCGGACGCCTGGAACCCAATTCTTCACTAAATTTGACGTGGCACATACCGTTACGTCAGGGATAAAATATTATCCCATTCCAGGCGCCCCGAGCAGGACTATATAAACAACCCTACTCCTAGAAGCTAATATGAACAAGAAATATCCAAACAACACTTGTACACACTTCCTTTTTTGTTTAGCTTCGTCTTTCTGTGCTTTCATTGCTGTAAAAAAGCTTCTCCGTCTGAAGAAGAAAATAGTGCGACTTCATCTGTCTTAGATTAACAACCTCTCCGGTTGTAACCAAGTAAACCTATGTGCCTCTATCTTTTAGTCTTTTTATTATTTCTTATATGCAAGTGTTATTTTAATTAAGTCATTTGTTCGAGAAAAGTTTTGTTTACTTAATTTGTGTAGGGGCTATTCACCCCCCCTAGCCGGCCATCAATGGTCCTATCAAGTGGTATCAGAACCAGGATGCTTCAGGAGGACTAACCACCCAACGAAGAACACGAGATGACCGGACCGAACATCTACCCACTAGTATTTGAGGGGGAGTTCATTTTTTGGAAACGTCGGTTGCAAGTATATTTTAAAACCGATTTTAATATCTCACTAACAATTAAGTATGATTTTGATATGCACAAAAGCAAAGAAGGAAAAGAAATTGAGAAGCATCGATGGACTGAAAAGCAACGCAATGACTTCATGGCAAACGGTAAGGCTGAGTTCCACCTTTTGAGCGTTCTGCTTACCCAGGATGTTGACAGAATTGGCAATTACGAGAATGCAAAAGAACTTTAGGAAAAGTTCTTAAAGCTCTATGAAGAACCAAAAGTAGCTGAATCCAACTCCTCGATGAACTTCGAGTCGTTATCAGAAGCAGAAAACGAGGAAATTGCTGAAACTACTCTCATAGCCGAGTACCTACCTGAAGATAAAGAAAGTTCTTCAGAAATGAGCATTGAAAGTATCAATGAAGGGAGAGCAACGTCCGAGGAAAGCAGCTCTACAGGAGGAGCATTAGAAGTTGACAAGGTAAGTCAGGTACGGTCTCTACCTCCTGACCAATTGTTTAATTTAATAAAAATATTGTTGAAAGATTCTTGTAAATCAGAAACAGAAAAAAAAATTATTAATAGAGAATACTGAGTTAAAAGGAATTCTAGCAACAGCTTGTCAATTAAAGGATTTCGACAAACTAAAAATACAAAATAAAATGTTAAAGAAACATACACAAACTTTAAAAATTTCTGCATGTTCAAAATGTTAGAGTGTATACTAAAAACCTAGCTTTTGTATAAATATTTATTTAGAAATAAGAATCACATTGGTCAAGTATCTACATTTATGTTAAGTGTAGTTATTCAATTAATTTATATCGTAGATAACATGGTGTGTGGTGTCATGCACAGAAGATCATGTTATCAGTTCTTTATAAATTATAAACAGTTGCTCATGACTAAGATGGAAAGGAACAAACCATCAGTAAAGTCGTAGTGTGATTAAGGATTAGTTTATCTTGACTGATAAATTACACTAGTACACTCTAAGTGTATTGAGTATGACCATTTAAGGTAAGTTATTTTTATACTGATTTAATAAAAGAACAAGACCTTAGTTATTATGGAAGTATGTGCTCTTAATCCTAATATAATAACAAGCACATATATTTAGTATTTATTTCTTTGACTTATTAATGTGTGAGATTTAGCTCGATAAATCAATAAGCCTGATAAGTTGGGAAATGATATTACTTATAGTGTGTGTTGTTGATTATAGAAGGAAACTGTGTCCTACTAATCTAGGTTGAGAATGCCCCCAAGAGGAGCTCATAAGGATTGTCATGTTAAACCCTGCAAATGGACTTAGTCTGACATGACGATGAGGTTGAGTGGTACTACTCTTGGACTAAGATATTAATTAAGTGAGTTGTCAGTAACTCATTTAATTAGTGGACATTCGACATCTTAAACACAGGGAGACTAACACACTCATAATAAGAAGGAGCCCAAAACGTAATTTGGGATTGGTGTGGTAGTTTAATAATAATTCTTTAGTGGTATGAATTATTATTGATGAAATTAAGTCGAGTGTTTGGGGCGAACATGGGAAGCTTAATTATTGGGAGACCAAAACCAATTGCTCCTCTCGGTCCCTATCATAGCCTCTTATTTATAAAGTATTATACCCACCTATACCCACCTTTATACCCATCCTAACGTGGCCGGCCAAGCCTTGCTTGGAGCACAAGCAAGGGGCCGGCCAAGTTAATCCTTGGATGAACCAAGTGGTGGTCGGCCCTAACTTGAGTCCAAGCTTAGGTGGCCGGACACATCATATTAAAAAGGATTTTTATTTTTTAAAATTTTCTTATGTGGATTCCATGGTTTTAAAAGAGAGTTTAAAATTTAAATCTTTCCTTGTATAGTTTTCTACAAAATATTAAGAAAAGGTTTGATATCTTTCCTTATTTGAGATTGAAAGAAAGATTTTAATTTTGAGAAAACTTTCCTTTTTTGTAACCATGTTCATGATTTAAAAAGCGAGTTTTAAAATTAAATATTTCATTTATAAGTTTCTACAAAAGATTAAGCAAAGATTAGATATCTTTCCTTATTTGTAGATTGAAAGGAAATTTTAATTTTAGATAAAACTTTCCTTTTTAGAAATCATCCACATGTTTAAAAGAAATATTTTAATTTATAAAATTTCCTTTTATAACCCACCATGAAGGGAAAAATTATTGGAGAAATTTTTATAAATTTTCGGAAATAAATTAGGAAGTTTTAATTCTTGTGTTAATTAAAACTCTCATTGTTTAGAGCTTATAGGTGGTCGGCCATTATAATTAAGAAGAGGAAATTGTTTTTAATTAAAAAATTTTCCTTTTCATGGCAAAGGAATTAAGGAAGTTTTTTATTTAAATTTCCTTATTTGCCAAGACCAAGGATTATAAAAGAGGGGGTAGAGGTGCCTTCATGGGTGACAATTCTATTCTATTTCTTCCTCTCTTTTCTTCCTTGGTTGTGGCCGGCCCTAGAGGTTCACCCTCTCCTCTTCTCTTCTTCTTTAGTGGCCGGTTTCATCCTTCCCTTGGAGCACTTGTTGGTGGCCGGTTCTAGCTAGGAGAAGAAGGAGAGAAAAGAGGCTTTGTTTCTTGCATCTCTTGGAGCTTGGTGGTGGTGGCCGATATTCTACATCCTTGGAGGATTCTTGGTTTGGCCGAAACTTGCAAGGAGGATGAAGAAGGGCTTGGGTGGTTCTCATCTCGGTAGATCGTTGCCCACACAATGTCCGAGATAAGAAGAGAAATACGATAGAAGATCAAGAGGTCGTTGCATACAAAGGAAGGTATAACTAATAATTATTTTCCGCATCATACTAGTTTTTCTTTTGTATGAATTCCAAACACAAGAGGCATTATATTCTATTTTTTTGAATTGTAATTCGAGTTTGTGCTCTTCTTTGTTTTTCGAATTTGTGATTCGATTGTTCTTTTTGGTTAAACCTAGAGTTATATAAGGAAATTAAATATTAGCTTTCCTTAAAAGACTTTGTCTAGGCGGTGATGGATGCTCCCATACCCAAGAAGGTCATGTGCCTCACCATGTAGTCCTGGAAGTCAATTTTGGAAATTAATATTTAATTAAATTTATAACATAGGTTGATTTGGATCAATAGTATTAAGTTCCGCTTGCGATCCAAGTCTAAACCATTAAGAACAGATAAGTTAAATTTGGAATCAATAATGTTAAGTTTCATTTGCGATTCCTAATTTAACTTCTAAAGAACACAATAGGTTGTTTAGGAAAAGGTTCGACACTTGTACAAAATTTTTGTACAGTGGAACCGGTACGATCCTCCTAGGACCAACCAACACAAAATTCTTTACTTCAAATTTTAGAAATTATTATAAACTAAAATAAAATTTTAAATATCAATATGGGAAAATTAGAAAATTATCAAAAACCTAAAAATTTTCTTGTTAATCCGATAGAAAGGAATCTATTTTGGATTCCAAGATCATGCTTGTATTTTTTGCAATTGAATTTTTTTAAAACTGTAAAATTCCTTTTGAGTTTAATTATTATTCAAAATTAATTTGATCCCAATTTTTTGAGAAAGAGGAATTTAATATTCATCTATAGAAAAATCTCAATATTTTTTTTGTTATACAAAATTTTCAAGAGTTATCCCTGCTAACTAAGAAAACTTTTCTGAAAAGTTTTTGAGTTATTTATCTAAATATAATATTTTTTAAAGAATTTTTAATTATAAATCTTGAAAATTTATTTTCTTTTTCCAAAATACATGCTCTATACATTTTTCAGAAAATATTTCAAGATTTCTAAAATTATTTTAAGGCTTTCAATTTTGAGTTTTACCCTTAGACCTGTGTTTAAGATTGATCAAATTTTTTAAGTCATTTTAACCTTATTCAGAATTTTGTTTGTTAAATGACTTAAAAATTCTTGACGAGTTACCCTTAGATTTTTTTTGGTACCCCATTTTTTATGTGATCTAAGGGGGAGAAGGAAAGATTTAAGTCTAGGGGGAGGTAGTCTATTTTATTAATTTTTGCACTTTATCATAAAATTTCTTGTTTTGACTTTATGTTAGTTTACCCTAACTTAACTTGGGTTGCTCACATTAAAAAGGGGGAGATTGTTAGTACCTTAAGGTAATTTTGATGTGATCAGATAAGTTAAGTTAGGTCCTGTTGTGTTTAACCCTGTGTCTAAGTGCGCAGGAACTTAGGAGCACAGGATGTCGAGCAAAAAACGTAGCTAGCGAAAAAGACGGCACGGGAGAGAGCCGACGGGCTTGGTGCGTCTAAGGGACGAGGTGCTGTGGAAGAGTACACCGACGGACAAGAAGGGAGCGTGCTATGTTTCCGAGAGACGAGAAGTCGGAGTGAAAGATTGCTCGAGGAGCAAAAGACACAACTATCCGAGGGATAAAAAGCTGTGAAGAGTACGCTGGCGAATGAAAAGGAAGCACACAACGATTCCGAAGGACGAGAAGCTGGAGCAGAAGCTTGCTCGAGGAGAATGCCGGAAGTTGGGTTCAGGTGAGCCCTATTTTGGATGACAGAAATTACTTAAGCGAGCGGAGCCGGAGCGAAAGACCTGGACCGATGCGAGCGAAACCGGATCAGGAGACCAGGACTAAAAATCAGCAAAAACTTATTTCTAGTGCTCAGGGTGCCCGGATCGATCCGGGAAACCCAGACCAGGTCGGGGCGCTCGGAGTCTGAAACCCAATTCTTAGCCAAATTCCGACTCCCGAAACGTAATTCTTAGCCAAATTCGACGTGACACGTACCGTTGCATCGGGGATAAAATATTATCTCATTCTAGGTGCTTGGAATCCTTCCAGACACCCCGAGAAGGGCTATATAAACAACCTTGCTCCCAGAAGCTAATATGAATAAGAAATATCCAAGCAACACTTGTACACACTTCTTTTTCTGTTTAGCTTCATCTTTTTGTGCTTTCATTGCTGTAAATAAGCTTCTCCACCTAAGGGAGAAAATAGTGCGACTTCATTTGCCTTGGATTAACAACCTCCCCGGTTATAACCAAGTAAACCTGTGTGCCTCTGTCTTTTAGTCTTTTTAGTATTTCTTATACGCAAGTGTTATTTTAATTAATTCATTTGTTTGAGAAAGGTTTTATTTGCTTAATTTATGCAGGGGTTATTCACCCCCTCTAGCCGACCACCAACGGTCCTATCAGTACCCACCTTAAAAGTAAAAAGTCTTAGTCGTCTTCAAATCTAACGCTCGTTCTCAAGTCCAACGCCTATAAGTAGAAATACAGAACCTATTTAAGTATATCTAATACTAATACCAAAACTCAATAACTAATTTATACCCATTCTTTCAATATTAGATGTCCAAATTTTCTTAACGGGTTGTTAATCCTTTAATAAAAAGATCCATGACTTAATTACTCTAGCTATAAATCTATGAATCTGTAACTAGCTCAAATTAGTCATTTCTAATTGATCCTTCAAACCAAATCAATAATAGGGTTTTCAATTAATCCATACTAGCATGCGATAGTCAACAATCGAGTTGATCAACTTCTAACAATGATAAAGCAATATAATCCACCAAAATCTACTTCTAATACCTACGTTAAACATCATTGTTACTGATCTAACTCCTCCATAAATTTCCCCCTAATCTGATTGTAACAAGAATTGAAACAAATAGCACTAATAGGGTAGAGGAGTTCATTACCCTATGACTTCTCTTTTGACAAGGGCTCACGGTAGTCAGCGGTGGCACACGTGATGGGTGTAGTGGTTGGTGGCCAAAAGTGGAAACAGTAGTGGTGGTTGCCAAAGGTGGAACTGCTCATAGCAATTGTTCTTAACCAGAAATAGGAAATAGGGTAGCGACTACCTTAAGGACAGCGGCGGCCCTTTGAGATAGCAATGAACAATAGCTGGGCTTGACACAAACGAAGATGCGACGGGGAGACTGGCAGCTCTCTCTCTCTCTCTCTCTCTCTCTCTCCAATGGCATGGCATCGGGGAGATGGTAGAGGGCGGCAACAACTCCTTGCTCTTGGTCGAAGATAAACCCGTGTTATGTTTGAGAGGTGTCCTAAGGCAATCACCTTATAATTTGTGCTAATTATTTTGATAAATAAAGATTCACTATTTGAGTGCACTTTACTTATGTGTTTGAATTATCTTAAACTCACTTATTGAATGCCCATAATACGATTCATAGCACAAAAGTACTTGTGATTAGATCACAACTAGTGAGCGTCTCTACATGTGTAATTATAAAAGTATTGAAATATTTCCTAGTTAATGAATTAATATATTTGGACATCATCAATTCTGTGAAACTAGTACATATTATATTTCTTGGTCTAATCAAGCAGTTGTTACTCATTAGCTGGAGACATTGGGATGCCGAGAGTTAAACGTGGATGTTAGTTATGGTAACTAGTTCATTGGAGTGACTTGCTGTAAGACTTTATATAGTTCTCTACATATATGGATATGTGTGTGAAGTACTTACTGCAGCTCAAGTGTAAGTTTCCTTTGACTTGAGGTATTTAAGTCACCTTTGTCATAAAGCTTATATTTTGACATCTTAAGCAAAGCATCTCCTTGGAGATGTAAACCCGAGATGATTAGGTATAAGTTGAACTACTCGAAGTTATTTGGATAGCCCATAGAGGATTTACTGCTCCTTGCAAGGAGATGTATACCCTATGACCACTTATCAGGGTTGTTACTCAAAGTTTGCAAAGCAGTACATGTTAAGAGTATGAGATTCTTAAACACATGTATGAGTAATTTAAATTCATAAGATGATTGAATATTACTTGGGCTAGGTGTGACATAGTTAGTCTAGTGGGGACAGATACATAGACCATGTCTTGAATCAAGTGGGTATAAGACGAGTGAAAAGAATAAGACACGACTCACTGTAGCTGCTGAAAGGTTCATAACTAGTTATATAATCAAGTTTGATTTTCTGATGAATTGAGGATCATGATGTACTACTAGGTGTCACTTATAATCAATCCATAATTAAATAGTTAAGTATAGATGATCAAGATAAATCAAGAGCCTATTAGGTCACATGCACTACGAGTATTTGAAAGATATAAAATAAATTTGAGAATTTGATTTTCAAATCAAGAGATAAGATGTTTGGTTGGACCAATTGAAAGACAAATATGAAAGATATTTTGTTGGAACGGAAGCACGGATGAGTCATATCTCTTATGGAAGAGTTAAACCTTATTTGGTTTAGTCATGAACCAAATTGAGTTGGTTTGGTTGTGAACCAAACTATGAGGTTAATGGGTCAAATTTTGGTTAAAGAATTTAGGTTAAGTTTGGGTTTTCTAATCCAACTCATATATATATATATATATAATTCATTATTCGTTGGTTTAGGTTTTTGAAACCTAACCTCTCTCTCCTCTCCCTCCTCTCTCTTCCTTCTCTTGGATCACATCGCCTCCATGCTTGGCTAGTACCAATCAGAGGCAAATCTTATTATTGGGAATACAATTAAAGCCCCACATTGAAAATACATAAAAAAAATATTATGAGTTTATAAGATGAAGATATCTCCATTGGTATGAGATATTTTGGGTAGAGCCCAAAAATAAATCCATAAAACCTTAGACCTAAAGTGGATAATATCATATTATTGTGGAGATATCTGAAATCTTTTGGTTCTAACACTTGTTGCTCACCGGAGTTGTCTTAAAGATCTCGGCGTGCATATGAATAGAGGCAAGATTTATGAATGTCACTAAGTTGATCCCCTTTTCCCTACGCATCATTCTTAAGGTATGCCTAGAATAATTATTATTCTTAAAAATTTTATTTTATGATTATGTCTGCATGAGTTGTATCTTGCATGTGATGTGTGTCTTATAATAAAATTAGTTTTATTATCGTCTTTTTGCTTCCACTGCATGTTTTGCGAAACATGTTAAGCACACACTGCATGGGTAAACTCCAATAACCCATGTAGGGGAGGGTGGCTCGGAGAGGACGGCGGGGGATCAGACTTGGACAATTGGAAGAGGAGAAGAAAAGGGATTAGGGATGCATGAGGGTGTCGATGATGGATTGGGGAAGAGGAATCGGGAATGAGAGGTTAGGTTTAGTATTTATAAGTTAGGTTAATAAATTAAAACCTTATGTTAGTTAAATCACTCTACTCTCATTTGAGTGCTATTCTAAACATGCTTTCTTTGAGCCAAATAGATTCATCCCCATAAACATGTCATGCAAACTTTGTTTAAATTCTGAAAAAAAAATCTAAAAATTCCTAGAAAATTCTATATAATTATTTCTCAATTAACACTTATTATTTTATTATTATTTAAATGTCATATCTAAAGTTCGAATAGTGATTGCACTAATTTAAAGCGGACAAGGCTCTAATATCACTTATAGGATCATTTGCACATGAGAAGGGGGGTGAATCATGTGTACTTAAAAAACTCTTCTTTTTTGAACTTTTTAAAATGATTGCACAATGGAAAAATAAACAAAGTGAAAAAGAACAAAACAAAACACATCAATTTACTTTGTTCGGAGTCTTCAGTAACTCTTGCTCAAAGATCCATGCCCTTTGGACCTTTCCTGATGGATAATCCACTAAAAGTCTCTACTAGTAAATTTTTTGCAAAGTAATCAAGTACAATGAGAAAGAAGAAGGAAGTATAGCAACCTACACTTCCTCTATGCAGTAAATTAAATGACTTTAAAATGTTACCAACATAAAGATAAAGAATTTAGTGAGCTCATGTGTTGGTGTCTGTTCGTCTATAGTAGTCGAGTGTAGCAATGTCGCAGCATTGTAGTAGTACGAAGTCGAAACATTCATACGGTCAAGGAAGTGCATAAACAAGTTGTATGAATTGATATTTGAAGCTGCTAGTCGGAGATGCTTTTAGAGGCTCTTCTAGACGCTTGGATCACCCCCGGGTGCCTCCACCGAAGTCTATCTAATCCACCTTCATCACTGAGATTATCCATCTCTGGATGCATGGATCCCTTCCAGCACCTAGGATGCTGATGTGGCTGCTCCTTGGTGAAGACTTATTTGAGTCATCTTTATCACTTCCCGAGTGCTTGTACCTGTTGGTGCAAATATCACTAATGGTCAAATCTGAGTTTTGATGAATGACAAATAAGTTAAAGTTAGACGTATTGTGATCTAACCTTATTATCGAGTGTGCAGGGTTAACTAACCCTAGTCAGGATGTTTGATTCCTGATTGGTTGAAGACCAGATGTGTGATTTCAATAAGTCGGGATATTTGATTCTCGACAGATTAAAGTCTAGATGTGGGATTCTAGCAAGCGTTAGGATGTGTGATTCCCGATTGGAGAAGACCAAATATGCGATTCTGGTAGGTCGGGATGTGTGATTCTCGATTGGAGAAGACTGAATGTGCTATTCTGATAGGTCGGGATGTTTGATTCCCAAAGTCTAGATGTATGATTCTGAAAAATATCTGTACACTTGGTAAGTAGAGGTAAGTCACTGGAGGAGAGTGATTAAGTGAGAACGTGCCCCTATTCAAAGGGATAGTAGGTGTCAGCCCAATTTAAGTCCATTTCAGAAATATAAATTGAGACCTTGACTAGATCCTGGTCTCAGGGAGACGAGATCTAATTACTACTTCTTATTATTACTGTGCTAACATTGTCTTGCAGGTTATCGGATTAACATTTTTTGCAGGGCAAAAGGAGCACAAAATGCCTCGGGTAAACAGTGTTTGAGGCGCCTTCAAGCATTGGAAAGTGACTTTGCACTATTCATGCAAGGTGCCTTCGGTGCTATGGAAGGCACATGCCAGTGGATAAATTCCAAACTTCATCATAGATAAAGAGTGAGTTGTTCAAGATTAGATTTCTCACATTGAAGGCGCCTTCAAAGGTCATGGAAGGCGCCTTCCACACTCTTTATAAGGGTGTCTCGACCCAACTTCCAGGATAATCACTCCTACGATTCTCTAGGCCTTCGTTTGAAGTTCTGACTGCTCCGACATTCTGCTACTGCTTCATAAAAGTCTGTCTACCACCAAGCTACCTTTTCGAGTCATTTGATCATCTCTGGTAGACCGACAAAAACATATGAGCGCTCTCAATTGTTGGTAACATTTCATTAAGTGTTGTAAATTTTCATTACTGCTCTAAAAGGGGAAGTGTATGTTGTTACATTGTCCTTATCTCTTGTATTTGATTGCCTTTTCCGGTGGTTCCAGAATAGATATTTAGTGAATTACTCATCAATAGATCTGCGGGACCTGAGTCTTGGAGTATGAGTCTTGGAATTACTCATTGTCCTTATCTCTTGTATTCTATAGTCATTGAGTATAATATCATCTAAAGTTATATTCACGTGTTATTTATAATTACATATAGTCTAAGTGGAAGATTGTTGGATTTAATATCCTTTAAGGTAGACTCACATGTGATTTAAAACTTGCGATACTGAAACCTGTTAAGTGATCTAACTTAAGGTTATTGAGTATTAGGTTATTGGATGTGAATCTTGTATGTGTAGAACTTATTATTTGCATCTATTATCATCTAGGTTGATAATGGAAGTCCACTATATATAGGGTTGGTCCTCAAGGATTTAGGGATCTTGACATAATTTCTTATTCTCCATCAACAAGAAGTTTCACAATGACATCACCCCCTAATTCCTTTGGAAGATCATCTTTTTGCTTCTTTTTCCTCAAGGATTTTTGCTAAATATAAAGACATGATTCTTCAAATAGGTTTCTTGTGGTATTTGATTTATGCTTTATATTATTGTGTTACGTTTTCAAGGTAACTAAATCCATGCTCATATCTTGTGTTTTCTATATTTGAGTTCGTATTTCATTCCTAAAATTCATATAGTTAGGAGAAAACTCAAGTACTAAATACGAACTCAATAACAGATTTCATGCACAGGATATCTAATAACATTGAAATTTACAGCAAAAATAAATTAAACAATGAGACAATGGACCTTAGAAGAAGAAGAACAGCCGAATCAGAATTTGGGTGACGACGTCAATTCTATTATCAATCCATCATTAATAACAGAATAGGATTCATCTTATCGATCTTTGTTGCATACATACAATCAAAAATCCAGTACATAATAAACAATCCAAATAAGAAATCAGAGTATGAGAAATAAATAGATTAATACAATAGAAAAACTTCACTGATTAAAAAGGGGGAAAAAACAAGAACACGATACAAACATGTAGCTGTATACGTACGAACCTTGTTACATACAATTAGTTGAATCAGTGTTTCCTGGTGGTTTGCTGGTACTTATCCTTGATCCAGTTGACTCCGGTGGATGTGCTCTCCTTCACCTTCCTGAACCCCGACGTCGCCGCCACTTTCGTCTTCTCCACTCCCTTCTTCCATCCACCGCCGCCCCCGCCGCTCTTCTTGTTGTTCCCCACCATTGTCGCCAACCTGTCCTGTTCACTGTACCCCCATTGATCTGTATGTTTCTCCATCGATTATATTTGCGATGAACAAATAGATCTATAGATGGATGTTGTCTTGGCGAAGAGGAAGGGAAGGGCCAAGTTTCCTTATATAATGAATGAGTCAATACATTCCTTTTTGAAGTTGGAAGGTGTGGGGAATTAGGTTCTTGCTTATCATGTTCGCAAAGTTAATTCTGGTTTAGGTTTTGTTTTCAGGGTTGTAATGTTACAGGATTGCCCATGGAATTGAAATTGAGTCACGGTAGATTTGGTCCTTTAACTGGAGGATTGGGAAGGAGAAAGGCGGCACCGGGTTTGACTTTTTCCTATTACGCTAGATTTGATTTCTGCTTTTTGACTGGATTTGTTTCTAGAAGGGGAATAGATTGACCGTGGGGGAAGTGGGGTTGTTTATCTGTCACGATTTCTAGGAGCTTCCAAATTTTGGCCCGCAATGCGGAGTGGGTTATTAAGTTATTATTTACCCTTTTTTTTTTAAATGAGTCGTGTAATTATGGAATATTGGCTTAGATCGTCCGCCGTATGCATTTTTTTTATATAGTTTAATATTTTTTTGAATTTTCAAATTTAATTTGACCACGCCAAAACATATGGGCTTGTTTTTTAGTAATGGTTTGTGTGATACGCCATCGATGCGTGTTTGCTAAGTCCGATTCGTTGTTTGAGTTTTTTGAAAAAATAAAAAATAAAAAAAATAAAAAAAAATAATGGCATCCTAGTCAATTAATATATTGGAAAATTTATCAAAAGATATATACATATTTTTAAATTTATCAAAAACACGTGATATTTTATTATTTATCAAACAATATATCTGTTTATATGTTTTTCCCATTCAATCCTTTTGATTATTTTTTTTAAAAATTTTTTCTTTCATTTTTCTTTCTCTTCTCTTTTCTTAGTGAACTTCGATCATAATTCACTAATGAATCTAAAAAGCTCCGATTACATTTATTTTAATTTTTAGAGATTTCTGAAGTTGTAAGAAATTTAAATATACTATTATTTATTTTGATTTTTCAGAAATATTAAAATATTTTTAGAATAATCAATATGTAAAAGAGAGGGATAAAAAAAGAAAAGAAGAAATATTGCATGAGAGGAGAGAGAAGAGAGATATTATAGAGAAAATAAAAAAAATTGAATGAGAATAGAACGAAAAAAATATAAAAAGGTACATCATTATCACCTTGTGATAAATTTAAAAACTTAAATATACATTATGATAAATTACTGTTAATATATATCTTTAAAAAAAATGCCAAACTATCACCTCAGTAATTCTCCCAGAACCGATTCCATAAATATGGAAGAAGTTAAATACAAAAATCTAAATTGGTACGCATATGAGCGGAGGTCTAGTAAGGAATGATAAAATCTCCCGTCAAAATTTGACTTCCAGACCTCGGCCATTATCTACGCATCCATCAACTGAGTCAATTTTGGGGGCAATTAATGTATTTTAGATAAGTTGATCGATCAAGTGGGCCAACATTAACGCATGCTGCTTGGGATGTCATATCAGAATCTATGCTTTTAGTTCTCTTTTGGTTTAACCCATCGTCTAAATCTATAGATGCCTCGACCAAATACTATTGTAGTCTTATGATTCCCTCAAAATAATGACATTTTGTTTTATAAATCGTAATCTAAGTTGCAATACATTTTGTTTCCCTAAAATTTTTTGGTTTTGTCTCAAAATATATATGTTGTCATTACTTCATTTTCATGTATTTGTGCAGTATTGTCTATTATTTATAAAGAAGTAATTTTGCACCCACTTAAACTTATATAAACATCCTTAAATATAAGTGAAGGATTAAGTCCATATTAGTGGACTTAAATCTCTATTATGGGTTTATATTTGACTAACACATACGATTAATTTTCATTAAAGAAATTAAACCCTAATTAAATAATCTAATACTTTAAGTAGGAAGAAAGTTTATATTATTGGATGTTGATTCAATATATCGATGAATTAACCCAGTTCATTAGCATTAATAGAATGTTAATGATGTATAACATTTATATGGATAGTTCTATAGGATGGACCAAGGTATATTAGGGAAGAAATCTTTTGATTTGGACATCTTTGAATTTGTGATTCAATATATCTTCTTCATTGATCCTGTCCGGAATCTGAGTTAGATAGATCGTTAGATGAGGTGGATGAAATATTGACTGAGTCGCGATGCCCCGGAGGGGGGTATGCTGAAATGACTTCTGTGTTGACCAAGTCGCGATGTCCCGGAGGGGGTGTGCTGAGATGACTTCCGTGTTGACCAAGTCTTCAAAAGTCCTCTGGTCAACGCTACCTGCAGCCAGCGCCCGGGTCCCCTGGTCCTTGGTACCCTGAGGCTCGAGGTAGATCCGACGAATATATAAGTAACAGGTTAATAATATAATAGTGAAATAAATGAGGGATGAGTATGGAAAACATACCCTGACCCAGGGGGCACCCTCAGATGGGACGCTGCTCGAGTTGTCATGACCCGGAAGAGCAGATGACTATAATCAGACTGGAGAGCTGGATCTGACGACGAAGAGCCGAGTACGGTGGCACGAAATCGGATGTGACCTCGGCACACAGGCTAAGCTAAACCATTGGCATATAGGCCGTGATAAGACATCGACACACAGGTTGGGATAAGACATCGGCGCGCAGGCCAGGATAAGACATCGGCATGCAGACCGGGATAAGGCATCGACACGCAGGCCGGGATAAGGCATCGGCACGCAGGCCGGGATAAGGCATAGACACCCAAATCAGAACATGACACACAAATCAGATCAGTGCGAAGGTTGAGACATAACACGCACACAAATTGGTGTGAAAGCCAGAGCACAATGGAAGTGGAACGCCATCAGATCAGCCACTATAGGGCCTACGTCCCTAGTACCGAACTTGTCCTTAGGACCAGCGGCGAGAGAGGAGGTTCTGGTGAAGCTGGCAGCGAGGGCGTAGGTCCAAGCTGTCCGTGTAAGGGGAGGCGGTGTCTCCTTAGCTGGCTCCGGTGCTATTTGGTAGAGCGAAAGGCATTGCGCTGGTGGGAAAGGGTGGCTGGTCGGCTAGACTGTTGACTGACGAGGCTGCGACGACAGCTGAGGTAGTAAAGGCGCATAACACTCGAGCTGTGACACATCTCCGGTGAGGGAAAAGGGGTTGATGGCGAAGAGTCGGTGGCATCCGCTGTAGCGTGGTTGTCTGGAGAAATGGCAGCAGCATCAAGTGGGGAGGAAAGGCGGCTGCGGCATCACGTGAGGAAGCAGCGGTGGCATACCGAGGAGGAGAGGGAGAGGAGGAGAGGGAGAGGAGAAGAGGGAGAGGAGAAGAGGGAGAGACCGTGTGGCGGTGGCGGTGAGAACCTCCAGCGAGGAGGCGCCGTCTGTCCGGTGGCGACGTCACGAGGTGGAGAGGGAGAGGAACGGCGGTCGGCACGGACGAGGATCTGAGCGCGAGGGAGAGAAATTGGCTTCTTCCTCATGTGGCGGCGTCCCCAACACGAAGCAGCCTCCTCCTTGCAGTGTGAACAGTGCCCTAAAAAGGGGCGCTACAGTGCACTTACCAAAATATCCTCCCCTTTTCTCATAATTCCACTTGGGTCCCCATCATATATCTGTATCACAAGCCTTCCCTTCAAGTCTAGTCGAAGGAGACGCAAGTCTGACTGACTAGACCAAGCCCAAAACAGAATCACTACCGAGCGCGGAATCAGATCGTTGGGCTCGTCTTATCACGTCGAATGAATAGCTGCAAATGGCGACCGGCCGACAGAGCGACGAAAAGAATTACCGACCGAGTGGCAAAAGCAATACCGAGCGAGTGTCGAAAGAGCAATCTAGCAAATGTCGAGAGATATCGAGCAGACGGTCGAGAGATACTGAGTAAAACGATCGAGCGACAATCAATATCGGGCAATTGAAAAGTGTTGACAGAGTGATTGAGAATGTTGAGCGAGAGTCTGGAGGCATGAGAGCATGCTCACTTATAACTTGTATTGGGGCGAGAGTCTGGGACACCAACCTGGAAGGTCGTTGGACATGAGAGCATGCTCACTTATAACTCACACTGAGGCAAGAGTCTGGGACACCGACCTGGAAGGTCGTTGGGCATGAGAGCATGCTCACTTATAACTCGCACTGAGGCAAGAGTCTGGGACACCGACCAGGAGGTGTTTTGGAGGCCTGACCAGGAAATGCTCTCGAGGCCTGACCAAAAAATATTCTGGAGGTCTGACCATTACTTGATCTGGAGACCTGACCAAGAATTGATCTGAAGACCTGACCGGGAGATCGTTATCGACACTTCGATTTGAGGCCGGTGGTGATACTCTGGTCCCAAATCAGTGGCGATAGATCGACCCCGAAAAGGGGGAAGATAAGCCTTGAAGGGAGGAATCTGAGTCAGATGGACCGTCGGGAGAGGTGGATGGAATGTTGACCGAGTCGCGATGTCCCGGAGGGGGGTATGCTGAAATGGCTTCTGTGTTGATCAAGTCACGATGCCCCGGAGGGGGGGTGTGCTCAGATGGCTCCCATGTTGACCAAGTCTTCAAAAGTCCTCTGGTCAACGCTACCTGCACCCAGCGACCAGGTCCCCCCGGTCCCTGGTACCCTGAGGCTCGAGGCAGATTGATGAATATATAAGTAACAGGCTAATAATATAATAGTGAAATAAATGAGGGATGAGTACGGAAAACGTACCCTAGCCCAGGGGGCGCCCTCGGATGGGACGCTGCTAGAGTTGTCGTGACCTGGAAGAGCAGATGACTTTGATCAGACTGGAGAGCTGGATCCGACTGTAGGACCGTTAGATTCGATAAAGGGGGGGTGAATATCGATTCGAAAACACAAGAGTTTAAGCGCAGCGGAAAAAGATAAAGTAGACAAAAATATTTTACTTCGTTCGGAGCCTGTGACGACTCCTACTCGAAGGCCCGTGGTCCTTGACCACTTTCGTTGGGCAATCACTAGCAAGTCGAAATATGATTACAGAAAAAGTACAGGAGATGCTAGTAATAATAAAGCAATACCGACAAAAAGAAAATTAAACAAAAACCGGAAGAGCACTTTGTCGGAGCGTTGTTGGCGTCGCACTTGAACGTCGAGCAGCAAGATCAGCAGAAGAGTTCTCAGTCAAAGTTGATTCTGAAGCTCCTGTCTGGGGCTTCTTTTATATGCTGTTCCGGGCGCCTGACGGGCGCTTGGAGTGTGACGTAACCGCTCAAATGCTCCACGTGGCGACGACTTGGTGTGGATAAAATTTGCCTTCCGGGCGCCCGAACCACCTTGTTCCAGAAAACTCCTTTTTCCTGCAAAACAAAGTTAGTCCGAGGCAATATATATCCTGCAACACAGATTGTTAGCACATTTTATCATAGTAAGAATTAGCACAAATAGTATGACTTAGATTCCGTCTTTCCGAGACCGGAATCTAGTCACGATCTCGACTTAGACATCCGAAATGGATCTAAGCCGGATCGACGCCTAATGTTCCCTTCCCGGGAACGCGTCCTCGCAGTCACTCCCCTCCAGTGACTTACCTCACTTACCTGCCAGACGTCCGGTCAGCCCGTCGACCCGTCTGGACTTCTCGCCAAGCGTCCGGTCAGCCCGTCGACCCGCTTGGACTTCTCGCCAAGCGTCCGGTCAGCCCGTCGACCTAGCTGGACTTCTCGCCAAGCGTCCGGTCAGCCCGTCGACCCGCTTGGACTTCTCGCCAGCTATCCGGTCAGCCCGTCGACCTAGCTGGACTTTTCCTGCACACTTGATCAAAGTGTCAGACAACAACACAACTAACTTAACCTATTTGTCATTCATCAAAACCTGGGTTAGACCGTTAGTGCTACCCGCACCAACAATCTCCCCCTTTTTGATGGAATGACAACCTGGTTAAGTTAGTGAAAGCATATGTACGAAACAACATGCATTTGTGTGGTTTTAAAGTCAGTTTGTGTTTTCAAATTGGTTTAGCTAACTTAACCACCTAACCCTCCTCCCCCTTTGGCATTCATCATCAAAAAAAATAAGGGTAAACAATCATAGTGTAGAGTTTACTGAATAACACTTAAACAATCATAGTTCAGAATTTAAGGACAAAAGTACAATTTTTCAATCCAAGAAAAGATCAAGTTGACTTGGGGGAGTATAAAGTTTTGAAAACTTTGTATAAAGCAGTAGTTTTTAGCTTTTAGAAAAATTTCAAGATTTAAATTTGCAAACATAAGTGTATAAGGTCTAAATTTCAAGATTTAAATATTCAAAGCAAGTTTCAACTTTGAAACGCTTTTTCAAACATAAGTTTTCAAACCCAAAAATTCCAAAACTAAGTTTTAAAAACCTATATTTTTTTTTGTAAAAGTAAGATCATATTTTTAGAATGTTGTTGTAAAATTTGTTTTTCAAAATCAAATTTTCAAAGTTCAAAACCTTTCAAACTTTCAAATTTTTGTAAAAATTTCACAATTTTTAAACAAGGTGTTTTTAAACTTTGATTTTCAAAATTAAGTTTAAAATTCAATTTGGAAAACTAAAGTAGTTTTATTTCTCCCCCTGAATTTGATACTTAGCTTTAACCAGCTGTCTAACCAATTAGGTACTAACTAACTATCAAAAGATAGTAGCTTTCACTTGGTTAGTCAGATTATAATCAATCAGTGTTTGACTTGACTGATGAACTTTAATCTGATTAATATCTGAATTGTATTTAACGTCCAGACTTATGCTGATGCACTGAAATAAGCATCTTAAGTCCAGACAGTTGACCTATGCATCTCACCCCTTTCTATGTTTATCAAACACAAGTAAGGTAAACCTAAGGTGTTGGTGAGATGCTCAAAAAACTAGTCCTATGGGTACATGCTTTCTAAGGATGTAAAACTAGTCTAAGGCCAAAACTGTTTTCGAAAGTCTAAAAATGGAAAGTTTGAAAACAAACAAGTTTAACCTATAAGTTGGTAAAATCATTTTTGAAAGTATTTTTGAAAGATCCTAGTCTATTAAGCACATCCCTAATTTTCGTCGTAAGTTGCTAAATTCACTTTCAGGGAGAGGTTTTGTAAAAATGTCAGCTAAATTTGATTTGGACTCAATGTACTTGAGTTCAATATCGCCTTTAGTAACATGATCCCTGATGAAGTGGTGTCTAATTTCAATATGTTTGGTTCTTGAATGATGCACAGGATTCTTGGTTAAGTTAATTGAACTTATATTGTCAATTAATACTTTTACATTTGTGATATTTAAGTTGAAATCTTTTAGAGTATGCATCATCCATAATATTTGTGCAACACATTCGCCTATAGCTATGTATTCTGACTCAGTTGTAGATAGAGCAACACAATGTTGCTTTCTACTAAACCAGCTAACAAGTGATGAACCTAATAATTGGCATCCACCACTTGTGCTTTTGCGGTCTAATTTGCATCCAGCATAATCTGAGTCAGAATACCCTATTAGTTCAAAATTACTTGTCCTAGGATACCAGATTCCTACATTTGTTGTTCCTTTAAGATATCTAAAAATTCTTTTAACCTGTGTCAAATGGGATTCCTTAGCACAAGTTTGGTATCTAGTACACATACTAACTGCAAATAAAATATCAGGTCGGCTTGCAGTTAGGTATAGTAGGCTACCTATTGCACTTCTTTAATATTTTAAGTCAACTGGTTTTCCATTTGGGTCACTATCTAAGATTGTGTTTCTGCCATCGGTGTTTTTATTTCTTTTGTATTTTCCATTCCGAATTTTTAAGTAATTCTTTGGTGTATTTATGTTGAGAGATATAGTTTCCTTCATTTGTCTGTTTGATTTGTAATCCTAAGAAATAGGTTAGTTTTCCCACTAAGCTCATTTCAAACTCTTTTTCCATTAGATTAATAAATTCTTCTAAAAATTCTGAATTTGTTGAGCCAAATATTATGTCATCCACGTATATTTGTGCAATAAATATGTTTGTATTTAATGATTTGACAAACAAGGTTGGGTCAATTTGACCTTGTTTGAATCCTTTAGATGTTAGGTAAGATGTTAGTCTCTCATACCACGCCCTGGGTGCTTGTTTAAGTCCATATAGGGCTTTCTTTAATTTAAAAACATAATCAGGGTGTTCTAAGCTTTCAAAACCAGGAGGCTGACCTACATAAACTTCTTCTCTGATTAGTCCATTAAGAAAGGCAGACTTAACATCCATTTGGTATAGTTTAAATCCCTTATGGGCTGCATAACTTAGTAACATTCTAATGGATTCTAATCTGGCTACTGGGGCATATGTTTCGTCATAGTCAAGTCCTTCAACTTGACTAAATCCTTTGGCAACCAGTCTAGCCTTATTTCTAGTAATTTCCCCAGTTTCACTTAGTTTGTTTTTGAATACCCATTTTGTTTCTATTATTTTCTTATTCTTAGGTGGTGAGACTAGGTCCCAGACCTCATTACGCTCAAATTGGGCTAGTTCTTCTTGCATAGCTATAATCCAATCTGGGTCTAGTAGGGATTCATCCACAGTTTTAGGTTCAATTTTTGAAATTAATGAGATTTGACTTAGGTTTCTAAAGGATGATCTGGTTTGAACTCTTAAGTCTGGGTCACCAATTATTTGATCAGTTGGATGATTTGGGTTTACCCTTATTGTTTTAGGAGGTTGCTTCTCTTGATGTTGTTCCTCGTCTTCATGATTTAGAGTTTGGTTGGTTTCTGGAACAAACTCTGGGGGTTGTGTAGGTTCTATGTCTTGTTTAGTTTCTTTAAATTTTACATTAGTAGTTTCTTCAATTTTTAAGGTAACTTTATTATAAATTCTGTAGCATCTACTGTTTAGGGAATATCCTACAAAAATTCCATTTTCAATTTTAGAGGTGAATTTTCCTAAGTGTTCTCTTGTATTTAAGATAAAAACTGGGCACCCAAATACCTTAAAGTATTTTATGTTTGGTTGTTTATTATAAAATATTTCAAGAAAGTTTTGTTATGAGTTTTATTTATTGTTGTTCTGTTCTGTACATAGCAGGCTGTACTAACAGCTTCGCCCAAAAGTATTTAGGTAGGTTATACTCATTTAACATTGTTCTAGAAGCTTCAAGTAAGGTTCTATTTTTCTTTCTACAATTCCATTTTGTTGGGGGTTTTAGGGCATGAGAACTCATGATGGTATCAGTTTTCTAGACAAAAACTATTAAAGTTATGATTTTTAAATTCTCCCCATTGTCACTCCTAATTCTTTTAATTTTAATATCTTTTTCGTTTTCAACTGTTTGCAAAAATTTGTAAAATTTCAAAAGTTTCATCTTTATGTTTTAAGAATTTTACCCAAGTAAACCTAGAGTAATCGTCTATAATTACTAAACAGTATAAGTTTCCATTAATGGATTTGACTCCATGGGAGTCAAAAAGATCTAAATGTAGAAGTTCTAAGATTGAGTTAGTTTGTGGTTGATTTATTTGTTTGTGGGTTGACTTAGTTTGTTTTCCTTGTTGACAAGCATTACATATAGTTGAATCTAAGTTAGGTAACTTCGGTAAGCTTTTTACAAGTCCATTTAGTTTACTTATATTTCTAAAGTTGGTGTGAGACATTCTCCTATGCCATAACCAAGTTTCTTCTTTTTGTGTTAAATAACACTTAATGGAAGAAATGGTTAAGTTGATGACATAGATGTTGTCTTTTCTAAAACCTTTTAGGCTTATGGTAGGATTATCTAGATGTTTGATTGAGCATTCTGTAGATAGAAACTTGACCTTATACCTAATATCACACAATTGACTTATACTTAGAAGATTATATTTAAAGTTTTCAACAAGTAAGACATTTGTAATTATAAAGTCTGATTTTAATTCAATATTACCTATACCAATTACCTTGAGTTTGCCGTTGTTTCCAAAGGCAACTGTTCCTAGGCTTTTGTAAGTGAGTTGAGTGAACTTTGTGTGATCTCCAGTCATATGTTTGGAGCAACCACTGTCCAAAATTCACTTGGATTCCTACAGTAAGTAGGATTTTGAAGTTAGTCTTTCGAGCATGCATTAATTTAAGTTTAAAATTAAGATTTTGAGATTAATTTAAGTTTTAAAATTAAAATTTTGAAATTAATTAAAATTAAGTTTTAAAATTAATTTAAGGTTTTTAAAATTAAAATTTTGAAATTAATTTAAGTTTTAAAATTAAAATTTTGAAATTAATTTTTAAGTTTAAAATTGAAATTTTGAAATTAATTTAAGTTTTTAAAATTAAAATTTTGAAATTAATTTAAGTTTTAAAATTAAAATTTTGAAATTAATTTTTAAGTTTAAAATTGAAATTTTGAAATTAATTTAAGTTTTAAAATTAATTTTTAAGTTTAGAATTGAAATTTTGAAAATAATTTTTAAGTTTAAAATTAAAATTTTGAAAATAATTTTTAAGTTTAAAATTAAAATTTTGAAAATAATTTTTAAGTTTAAAATTAAAGTTTTGAAAATAATTTTTAAGTTTAAAATTAAAATTTTGAAATTAATTTTTAAGTTTAGAATTAAAATTTTGAAAATAATTTTTAAGTTTAAAATTAAAATTTTGAAAATAATTTTTAAGTTTAGAATTAAAGTTTTGAAAATAATTTATAAGTTTAAAATTAAAATTTTGAAATTAATTTTTAAGTTTAAAATTAGAATTTTGAAATTAATTTTTAAATTAAAAAAAAATTTAAGCCTTATTCATCTCACCCGATCTATATTATCAATCAGGGAATCCTATGATTTTGTGAGATGAAATTAGTTTGATTATAGAGTTTTGTTTTAACTTGTGTTAGATTCAGACTTAGCTTTGGTTTCCACAAATAGGCATTCTTCGGATAAACTTCTAAGGTTGGTGAGTCACAAGGACATCATTAGAAGTAACCAACCTTTCGAGGTTTTTCGAATAGTCCTATCCACGGAACTTAGTACTAAATCTTGGTCTAACTGGTTAGGATTCGTTTAAGGGTAGCTTCGGTCAGTTCCACTTGGCCAAATGCACCAGATCGAAACCATATCTTTCTAGACATGAAATGCCCAAGTTTCCCTAACGTACTATCATCCAAAAATTTCACCAGTACCATGATTCAAGTTAAACTTGGTCTCTAATTCTAATTGCCCTGCCGGGTTTGTTAGTTTTGGGTTACCCTGACGGGTAAGTTAGTTTTGGAGGTGCCAGCTATTCTGGAGCCTCCCCCTGAATTATTGGCCATTAATTTAAGTTTTGATTTTAGGCTTGTGTCGATTCTTTTTATAGTTATAGTTAACTTGGTGATAATTTTGTTGTTTTTTAAACTGTTTAGATTTTGAATTTGATTTAGGTTTGTATTTTGGATTTTGGTTTGGTTTATTTATATAATGTATTTTTTCTTTAGGTATATAATATTGATTAAGTCCTACTTGCGTGGTTAGACACGCTTTCGGAACCCAAGCTAGATTGGTTGGCTTGTATTGGGTTATTAATGATTTGAAGGTTTTATTTGAATTCGACTTATATCCTAGTCCGGTTTTATTATAACATGCTTTTTGATTATTTAGGATTAAGTCTAAATTTTTTTATCTTGTTGTGAATTTTTCTAACATCTCCTTTAAATTGTTTATTTCATTTTTTTAATGATAAATTCTCCTCCTCAAGTGTTAGATCTTGAGTTGGATTTGAATTTTTTAATTGTTCCTTGAGGTTTTGATTTTCCTTAAGAAGTAATTTGTTTTCATTTTCTAATTTAGTTAATTTACTATTTAGACAGGAAATAATTCTAAAAAAATTTTTGTTTAAATTTAAGTATACCTCATTCGGGCCTTCGGAAACGAGTACGGACTCGTGGCTTGTTTCGGGTTCAGACCCGTCGTCATCTTCCGACTCGTTATCAGTTTCGGCTTCGCGGGCCATCAGTGCGAGGTGGCTTTGATGTTTCTGCTCTTCTTCCTCCGATTCATCCGAGGAGTCGTCCCACGTTGCTTTGAGTGCCTTCTTTTTGGTTGGCTTTGGTTTGTCGAACTTTAGTTTTGGACATTCGTTCTTGTAATGTCCCTTTTTGTTGCAGCCGTAGCAAGTCACGTTCTTTTGTTCTGAGGGAGAGCTGATCTTTTGAAGATCCTTTTTGCTGAAGCTCCTCTTTTTCCTGGTGAACATTTTCTTACCAAGTTCACCAGGTGTTCTTCGTTTTCGGAGTCTTGGTCAGATTCTTCTTCAACTTCAGGCTTGCTTTTCTTGGAGGAACCTGCAAATAAGGCTATACCTTTCTCGGCTCCCGCATTAGTTTGTTCGTGCAATTCTAATTCACAGAAAAACTCATCCAATTTTAATTTAGAAAGATTCTTAGAAATTTTGTAGGCATCCACTATTGATGCCCACAAACTGTTACGTGGAAAGGCGTTTAAAGCGTACCTTATTAAGTCTCTGTTCTCCATTTGATGGCCTATTGCATGAAGCCCGTTGAGGATGTCCTTGATCCTCGCGTGTAGTTGATTCGCTGTTTCTCCTTCCTGCATTTTTATATTAAAAATTTTATTTAGAAGCAGGTCTCATTTTGTTACCTTAGTGTCGCTTGTTCCCTCGTGCAGTTCGATCAGCTTGTCCCATAGTTCTTTAGCGTTTTTGTGTGGACCGACTCGGTTCAGTTCTTCTCTTGTCAATCCGCACTGTAGAGTGTTGATCGCTTTATTTTCTGTTGATGCTTTTTTCTTGAGATCTGCTGTCCAGTCTTCAGGATCCACTAGATTCCCGGCGTTGTCCACTGGAATTTTGTAAGGTTTCGTAATGCTCATCCACTGGTCGAAGTCTGTCTTGAGGTAGACCTCCAAGCGCTTCTTCCAGTAAGGGAAGTCGTCCCCGTTGAAAAGTGGAGGTCGCACTGTGCTGAATCCTTCTTGTTGGGACATTCTGTGCACAGATAAATAACCAAGAAAAAATATCCCAAGACTTGGTCTTGGATTAGTAGTGCGGGAAGAAAAAGATAAAAAAAAACTAGATTCGTGTTGCACTAATTTAAATTGATTAGTTAAATATTAAGTTATCGAAACACCAGTTTAAAATTAATTAAAAAAAAACACTTCACCCCCTGTCTGATTGGTGGTTGCACCAAATCAGAGCGGTACCTGCTCTGATACCACTTGTAGGACCGTTAGATTCGATAGAGGGGGGGGGGTGAATATCGATTCGAAAAAACAAGAGTTTAAGCGCAGCGGAAAAAGATAAAGTAGACACAAATATTTTTACTTCGTTCGGAGCCTGTGACGACTCCTACTCGAAGGCCCGTGGTCCTTGACCACTTTCGTTGGGCAATCACTAGCAAGTCGAAATATGATTACAGAAAAAGTACAGGAGATGCTAGTAATAATAAAGCAATACCGACAAAAAGAAAATTAAACAAAAACCGGAAGAGCACTTTTGTCGGAGCGTTGTTGGCGTCGCACTTGAACGTCGAGCAGCAAGATCAGCAGAAGAGTTCTCAGTCAAAGTTGATTCTGAAGCTCCTGTCTGGGGCTTCTTTTATATGCTGTTCCGGGCGCCTGGATCCCTTCCGGGCGCCTGGAGTGTGACGTAACTGCTCAAATCAAGATGCTCCACGTAGCGACGAGGTGTCTGGATAAAATTCGCCTTCCGGGCGCTCGGATCCCCTCCGGGCGCCCGGACCACCTTGTTCTAGAAAGACTCCTTTTTCCTGCAAAACAAAGTTAGTCCGAGGCAAATATATATCCTGTAAAACAAATGGTTAGCACAGTTAAAGTTCAACAGATAGATAAAGAGAGTATGACTTAGATTCCGTCTTTCCGAGACCGAAATCTAGTCACGATCTCGACTTAGGATCTAAGCCGGATCGACGCCTAATGTCCCCTTCCCGGGAACGCGTCCTCACAGTCACTCCCCTCGAGTGACTTACCTCACTTACCTGCCAGACGTCTGGTCAGCCCGTCGACCCGTCTGGACTTCTCGCCAAGCGTCCGGTCAGCCCGTCGACCCGCTTGGACTTCTCGCCAGCTATTCGGTCAGCCCGTCGACCTAGCTGGACTTCTCGCCAAGCGTCCGGTCAGCCCGTCGACCCGCTTGGACTTCTCGCCAGCTATCCGGTCAGCCCGTCGACCTAGCTGGACTTTTCCTGCACACTTGATCAAAGTGTCAGACAACAACACAACTAACTTAACCTATTTGTCATTCATCAAAACCTGGGTTAGACCGTTAGTGCTACCCGCACCAACACCGACGACGAAGAGCCGAGTGCGGTGGCACGAAATCGGATGTGACCTCGGCACGCAGGCCGAGCTAAAACATTGGCATATAGGCCATGATAAGACATTGGCACACAGGTCGGGATAAGACATCAACACACATGCTAGGATAAGGCATCGGCATGCAGGCTGGGATAAGGCATCGGCATGTAGAGCGGGATAAGGCATCGGCACGCAGGCCGGGATAAGGCATAGGCACCCAGACCAGAACATGACACACAAATCATATTAGTGTAAAGGTCAAGACATAACACACACACAAATTGGTGCGAAAGCCAGAGCACAATGGAAGTGGAACGCCATCAGATCAGCCACTATAGGGCCTACGTCCCTAGTACCGAACCTGTGCTTAGGAGCAGCGGTGAGAGAGGAGGTTCCGACGAAGCTGGCAGCGAGGGCGTAGGTCCAAGCTATCGGTGTAAGGGGAGGTGGTGTCTCCTTGGCTGGCTCCGACACTATTCGGTAGAGCGAAATGCATTGCGCTGGTAGGAAAGGGTGGCTGGTCGGCTAGACTGTTGACTGACGAGGTTGCGACGACAGCTGAGGCAGTAAAGGCACGTAGCACTCGAGCTGCGACACATCGATGAGGGAAAAGTGGTTGATGGCGTGGAGAGGAGATGATGGCGAAGAGTCGGTGGCGTTCGCTGTAGCGTGGTTGTCTGGAGAAACGGCAGCGGCATCAAGTGGGGAGGAAAGGCGATTGCGGCATCACGTGAGGAAGCAGCGGTGGCGTAGCGAGGAGGAGAGGAAGAGGAGAAGAGGGAGAGACTGTGTGGCTGCGGCGGCGAGAACCTCCGGCGAGGAGGCGCTGTCTGTCCGGTGGTGACGTCGCGAGGTGGAGAGGGAGAGGAACGGCGGTCGGCGCCGGCGAGGAGCTGAGCGCGAGGGAGAGAAATTAGCTTCTTCCTCCTGTGGCGACGTCCCCAGCATGAAGCAGCCTCCTCCTTGCAAATGAAACTTAACATTTTTAATCCAAGTTGTTCTTCAGAAATTAAACTTGGATTGGAAACAGAACTTAACATTTTTACTCCAAGTTCAACCCATGTGTTCTTCAAAAGTTAAACCATATTACAGAAGTTGATTAAATATCTATTTCAAAGATTGGCTTCCAGGTTAAATATGGCGAGACACTCAGTCTTCTTGGGTATGGGATCATCCACCACTTCCTAGACAAAGCTTTTCAAAGAAATTGAATATTTAAACTTCTTACAATAACCTTAGGTTTAACTATAGAGACCATAATATAAACACAAAATCGATAGCCTCTTGTGTTGGTATTTCAGGATCCATACAAAGAACACAAACTAATTATGCAGCGGAAACAAATAATTAGTTATACATTTCTTTGCAGCTAAAGACCTCTTGATCTTCTGTATTATTATTCTCCTCCTCTTGGACGTCGTGTGGGCGATGATCTATCAAGATGAAATCCACCCAAACCTTCTTCTTTGCCTACAAGTTTTGACAACCCAAGGAATGCCAAAATAGGAAACTTCCTTCTCTTCTTCTTCCCCTCCAAGCAAACTAGCGGATCTACCTTTGATGTGTCGCCGACCTTAAGAGAAGAAAACAAAGGGAGAAGAGAAAGAGAGAAGGGTCGGCCACCAAGGAAAAGAGAAGAAGGAAAGCTTAGATTTCGGCCCCAAGGGAACAAGAGAAATATGGAGATGTGTTATGTGTTATTCGTTATTCCCATAAGGCATCCTCTACCTCTCTTTTATAATCCTTGGTCATAGAAAAAAAGGAAATTTTAATAATAATTAAAATATCTCTTTTTTAAATTTGCTATTGTGATGGCTACAAAAGGAAAGTTTAAAATTAAACTTTTCTTCATGATTACAAAAAGGAAAGTTTTATCAAAATTAAAAACTCTCTTTTTAAACCAAAATAGATGACAACAAAAAAGGAAAGATTTTAAAATTTAAAACTCTCTTTTAAAACCATGTGGATGACTTCAAAAAAAAGAAAAGATTTTAAAATTAAAATCTTTCTTTTATACCTTTATAGATTGCTATAAAAGGAAAGATTTTAACAAAAATTAAAATCTCTTTTTTTATTTCTTTTGTGGTCGGCCCCTTGCTTGGTCACCAAGCAAGGCTTGGCCGACCACATCTTGGACACCAAGATGGGCTTGGTCGGGCCCTTGCTTGGACACCAAGCAAGGATGTGACCGACCCCTAGCTTGGATAAGAAGTTGGGGTTTGAGTGGATAAAATGGCTTTTAATAAGAGGCTACAACAAGGACCTAGAGGAGGAATTGGTTTTGGCCTCCTGATGGACTTGAGCTTCCTGTGTTCGACCCGAACACCCAACTCAAGTTCATCAATAATAACTCATAACACTAAAGAGTCATTATTGAACTACCGCACCAATCTCATATTACATTATGGACTCCTTTTTATCATGAGTGCATTAGTCTCCCTGTGTTTAAGATATCGAATGTTCATTAATTAAATGAGTTACTGACAACTCACTTAATTAATATCTAGCTTCAAGAGTAGTACCACTCAACTTCATTGTCATGTCGGACTAAGTCCACCTGTAGGGTTTACATGACAATCCTTATGAGCTCCTCAAGAGGACATCATCAACCTAGATAACTAGGACACAATTTCCTTCTATAATCAACAGTACACCATATAAATAATATTATTTTCCAACTTATCGACCATATTGATTTAACGAATAAATCTTACCCATTGATAAATTAAAGAAATGAATACTAATTATATGTGCTTGTTATTATATCGAGATTAAAAGTACGCACATCCATAATAACAGAGATTATGTTCTTTTATGCAGTCAGTATAAAAAGAAACAACCTCAAATGGTCATGCTCAATATACACATAGTGTACTAGTGTAATTTTATAGTCAAGATAAACTAATACCAAATTACACTACAACCATTCCAATGGTTTGTACCAATCCATCTTGGTTATGAGTTACTATTTATAATTTATAAGGAACTGATAACATGATCTTCTGCGTGACACCACACACCATGTTATCTACAATATAAATTAAATGGACAACTGCATTTAACTAAATGCAGACATTTGACCAATGTGATTCTCATTTCAAAATAAATGTTTATACAAAAAGCTAGGCTTTTAGTATACATCCTAACATTACGAACGACGAATAGAGAAACGCAGGCAGTGTCTCGTTGAGGCGGTAGTGTGACAGCGGTGGCGTGAGGAGTCAAAGGAGAAGAGGGGGCGGCCTATAGCAAAGGTGGTCAGGTGAACGATGACGAGGCCAGTGGGCTATCATTGTGTTAGTGAGCTCAAGAGGAGGTCGGTGCAGGTGACGCCGAAGGGCTCCGTGGCAGCAGCGGTGCTCTCCGATGGTGGCAGTCTAGAGAGGGAGGCGCAATGTGCACGAGGAGTCAAAGGAGGCATCGACGGGCATGGCTGCAGTGGCAGCTGGGGAGGGGAAGAAATAGTTGCTGGAGGCGGCACGAGGGGAAGCGACTCCCGGGCGACATTGGTGATCGATGTGGAGAAGGGAGGAGGTGGCGACCAGAGGCGCCTGCCGGTTGGAGGAGAGGGAGAGCAGAGGAGGGGAGCGGCCGGCGTCGGCGAGGAGAGGAGCATGAGAGGGAGTGCCGTCGGCGATGTCCTTTGCCACAGTAGCGTCTGCGGCGAGAGGAGAGGGAGAGAAGAGGAGGGGAGCAGCTGGCGTCGGCGAGGAGAGGAGCATGAGAGGGAGAGCTGTCAGTGATGTCCTTGGCCACGGTGGCGTATGCCGACAAGAATAGACGGAGAGAAGAGAAGAGGAGGGGAGCGGCCGGCGTTGGTGAGGAGAGGAGTGTGAACTCCCTGGCGGCGGAAAAAAAAACTCCCCCCATGAATAGTGCTTCCTCTTCCTCCTATCCCCTAAATAGTGATTTGACCAAAATACCTCCCTTCCTCCTCTTAATTCCTCCTATACCCTTATGTTGTATCTGTATCACACACAATAGATAAGAATCCAAGAAAATAACCAAGTGTTCATAACAACTTAAACAAAATAAGGTTATAATTAACTCGATCGCCACACATGCTAATTGAGTATGAGAATCCTAAAATTAAAAAAATGATAGATTAGAACAATCAAGCTCTAGTGCCAGGAACATTAGAAATTTCTACAAAGAAATAGAAAAAATTTAACATTCTAAGGAGGAGGCTGATGTTTAGTGATCCGATCCGAGATCAAGGGATAAGATGACACAGTAATAAAGTAACTACGGTCAAGTACTTTCAGTCGGCTAGATACCGATAGAGTCGACTTCTTTAGATTGGGAGGCTGACTCTGCTTTATAGGTCGGGAGGTTGGCTTTCTTCATGAGGTCGGCCTTAATTTGTTAGGATAACTTCTTGGGAAGTCTTAGGAAGTCAGTTGTTGTTATGATGACTTCTAAGGAGGTTGCTTGTAGTCAGGATGATTTTTAAAGAGGCCAGTCTTTCAGGTTGTTAGGGTCGATTTGTAGTTAGAGCAAGGTGAATAGCTCGTCGTGCTTCGTTGCTCACTCCTTGATGATGAATGCGGCAGAATGTAACTGAAGCAATGCTAACACTAGAATTTACTTGGTATCCACCTCAGGATGAGGTGACTAATCCAAGGATCTATACATACGAGCACTCTCCATTAAGAAAATATTCCTTCTCGGTAACTACCGGAGATGGAGAAACCTCGTACAAGACTCACATAACAAGATACACTCAAACAAGAAGAAAATACACAAGTGTATAAATAAAAACCTTCTCTTGCTTGATGTTGTTGATGTAGATCGCCTCAGGACCCTTTGGAAAGTGCAACAACACTTCTCTTGCAAGATCGAAGTCCGGTGGTGAGTGTCGGAGAGAATCACAGTAAGATGGGGAATAAGCGTTGCAGAGAAGAAGCTCGCCAACGACTATATACTTCGCGTTTCTAGAGCTCCCAATCGATTGGGCATGCTCCCAATCGATTGCCACGTCAGATCTGCGCCATCCCAGTTGTCCATCGCTCACTACCTGCGCAACGATCACATCTCAATCGATCGGCTGATCGATTGGGGAGGCTAGATTGATCGGCTGATCGATTCAGCCTTCTTCTGTGCTCTCGTGTCTGCGCAAGAAAACTTACCCCAATCAATCGACCAATCGATTAGGGAGCCCAATCGATTGGTCGATCGATTGGGGAGCATTCTGTGCTTGCGATTTCACTTCCCAATCGATCGGTCGATCGATTGGGCCAGCCTTCCTTGCAGAACACCTTCAATCGATCGGCTGATCGATTGAACTACAGTTCAATCGATTGGTTGATCGATTGACTTCCCTTTGATTTGCTTAACTCAAGTTTAGGGTCCCTAATTCCAACATTCGGTCAACTGTGACCTGTTGGAACTCCTCATGCCTAGCATCCGGTCAACCTTGACCTGTCGGGACTTTTTTGCCAAGTGTCTGATCAATCCTTTGATCCATTTGGACTTTTCTCGTTATGCTAAGTGTCCGGTCAACCTTAATTCACTTGGACTTACTATCTCGTGCCAAGTGTTCGGTCCTCCATGACCCACTTGGACTTCCACCAGATGTTTGGTCACCCTTGACCCATCTGGATTTCCTCGTGCCTGGCTTCACTCACCAGGTATTTCCATCTTCCTATCTTCATTCACTAAGACTTTCCTTCTGCCTAGCTTCACTCACTAGGACTTTCCATCTACTTGCCTTCACTCACTAGGACTTTCACTTAGCTTCACTCACTAGGATTTTCACCTGACTTCACTCACTAGGAATTTCCCACTACTCGACTTCACTCACTGAGACTTTTACCTGTCTAGCTTCACTCACTAGGTCTTTCACCTGACTTCACTCACCAAGATTTTCACCTGTCTAGCTTCACTCACTAGGTCTTTCACCTGACTTCACTCATCAGGATTTTCCAACTGCCTAACTTCATTCCCTAGGTCTTTCACCTGGTTTTACTCACCAGGATTTTTCTTTACTTTCCCAGTCAAGTGTCTGATCAACCTTGACATACTTGACTCTTCTTCACATCAAACTGGTCAGTCCTTGACCAAAGGAAAATTATATCAATTATCTCCTCAATCGGATAATTACATCTATAATTTCTATGTATTATCAAATATCAAAACTCAAATATTAAAACTTAAACTTGAGCCAAATCAAAATTAATCAACCAAGTCAAATTTAACCTAGGGATATTACACGCTTCCAGTTGCCGAGCTTCAAACCAATCTTCGGATAGATGTCTTGAAAGACTCAAGGAAGGTGTTAGAAGGGGTCAGGTGAACCTTGACAAATTCCTCTTACGCTAAAGTTAGACCTTGAAGAAAAGACGCAAAAAACTTAATAGTAAAAATAAAAAAAAATAAAAAATAAAAGTAGATAACAACTGAAGTTTGCCTTTATGTTGCAACTGAAAACCTATAAATAAAGAGTAAAAGGATGATCCTAGTTTTCAAAGGACGCACCTCTACCATGTTCTTTGGTGTCTCAATAATCATCACGTCAAAGTAGAATTTCATATTGAGGCAGACCAAACTCGGATGTGAACTTGATTTAAGATCTTTTAATGAGGGACAACTAGACCCGAGCTGAGTTTGATTGGATCTGAGCTCATCTTAACTAGATTAGTTTGAATTGAGCTCATCTTGACTTGACTTCCAACTCAATTTGATTTTTGACTCAACCATATCACGTGATGCACCTATCTCCACCACATCATTCAGCGATGATAAAATTAGTTGAGTCACAAACAACGTCTAAAACGAATGTCAAAATATTATCTATCTTATTACAGTATCCATACGATTATAACGTTAAAACATATAATATAAGCCATTTAGATTAGCATCCTAGACCTAAAAGTATTTAAAGGCATTCATATTAATTTGAACGTTAATGTATTTCACCTTTTTAAATAGTATGATAAATATCCATTATATTAATATCTCATTTTTATTAAAATACACTCAAATTCATTTTTAATATTCATATTGATTATTTGTGGATGTCACTTTCTATTTATTCATCTTTATATATTCTTTATGTCTAAAATTTATTTTTAATTTTTAAAATTTTTTTATATAAACTTAGTTTATTAACTATATTTAAAGAATTGAACGTGGTTAATAGGTAGATGTTAGTATTCATTTATAATGCCATTTGAATATTATAACATCCACGTGTTGAAACGAATGTGGATGCTGTGAAAAACAATTTTATTCTTTCAGAAAATTAAAAAGCCATTTAGGTTAGCATCCTATACCTAAAGAAAGTATTTAAGGAGATTTATATTGAATATATGATACTTTTTAAATAGCAGGACATATTTATTATATTATGGGTACACTTTCTTATTATTAATACATACTCATATTTATTTTAAGATTAATATTGATTAGTTATGGATACATCCATTTATTCATCTTTATTCTTTATATCTAAAATTTATTTTTTGAATTTTTTTATATAAAATCGGTTCATTAACTATATTTAAAGAATTGAACGTGGTGAATATATAGATATTATAACACTCCTTAATATTAATTTGTAACACCATTTGAGTATTATAACATCTCCATGTTAATAGGAATGTGGATACAATGTTGCGAAGAACAATTTTATTCTTTCAGAAAATGAAAAACATGAAGCCAAGCAATACATGGATGGGAGACAAACCAACAACTATTCTGTCTTATTAATCTCTATCATCATCTTCATTACCGTACGGCATTAATTAATTATCTCCTTAACCATCATTAGTCTTTTGAGTAATCAGTGAAGACCGTAACAACGCTCCTGACGTGGTGCTTCCCATCCGACCACGTCACGTACGCCGACACAATCCCGTTGACCTCCAACGGCCCTCCCCAAACTGTCACCTCAAACTTCTTCTGCTCGTTCAACCTCCTGAACCGCAGCACGCCGGGCGTCACCGTCACCCTCAGTCCTCCACCCGCGTTGACCGTCGCCGCGTACCGCGCAGTCGCGGCGTCGCCGACGTTGGTGACCGTCCTGTTAAATCCGGCCGCGAAGCTTTGGTTCGGAGGGACGTAGTAGGCCATGGACGGGTAGTTGAGATCGCCGGGAGATCCTAAGTTGGTCCCAGGGCAGCTGCTGAGGTCGCCGGTGATGAGCCGGATCTGGGTCTCGTTGTACCCTTGGTCGCACAGCATTTTGACGTAGTCTGCCTCCGCTGCGTCGTAGATCAAGCCCGGATCCAGCGCCGCCGCCGGGTTCACTTGGCCTGAGCCGTAGGCGAGCTCCGCATCAGGGTGCAGAGAAGGGTTCATCGGCGATGCTGGTAAATAAAATCAATTATATAATTAATCACAATAATTATATAGGGCAAAAATAAAAGGGTGTCGGCCAGAAGTATGAAATGGACGTTTTTTTTTAAAAATAAAAAATAAATGGGATTTTATCTCAATAATACCTTTTTATCCCGCCTAGGGGGTAACGGTTAAAACAGAAACTACCTAATAGTTGTTATTATATATTAGAACGAGTTTAAAATTTAATTAAGATTTAGAATCTATATCGTGTAAAATAGAAACTAACTCGTAGTTGCTATAACAAGTTTAGGATTTAATATTTAGAGTTATTGTAATTACTAAATATCTTCTATAATATTTTTAAAATGATTTGGATAAAATCTAAATAATTTTAACAAGTTGATAAATATATTTTGATATAATAGTATTGAGAGATCCTAAATTTTAAATCTTAAACTCACTCTGAACACTTTGTAATAATTATTAAATAGCTTCTACACGTTATAATAATTATAGGGTAGTTTCTAGTGTGTAACCCTAAACTCTAAATTTTAAATTTATCTTAAACATGTTGTAGTACCTATTAGATGGGATCCTCTATCCCACTTTTCTGGTGTCCCTATGTCCCATTCATTAATTGGACAGATCATATTAGATCATGCATCCTTGAGATCTAACATGATCTAAATATGATCCGTTCGATCGGTGAATGAGATATGGAGATACAAAGAGAGTGGACTAGAAGATCTATCTTAATCCTTATTAAATAATTTTTATACTTTATAACAGTAACTCAATAACTTCTATATATTATAATAGCTACTCAATAATTTTTTAACTTCTAAAAGTTGTTAGATATATAGCTTCTAAGTTAAGGGGTATTTTTAACTAAAATTATTAAAAGGGTGCTTGATTTTTTTTTTTTAAAAAAAAGATGCCTTTTGAGTTTTGATATATAAAATTTAGAGCCACCTTGTGATTTTTAGGTATATGTATATAAAAATTTATATAATTAAATACCCGTAGTGATCAATGCAGACATGATGGCCGCCGGAGACCATTGAGGATGGAAGGACTTGACGTAGGCAGCAGCTCCAGTAACATGAGGGCAAGCCATGGAAGTTCCCGAGATGATGTTGTAGTTTACTCGGCGTGGATCGTACTGGTACACCGACATGGATGCTGCACCTGACCACGCGGCCAATATGTCGATTCCCGGAGCACTAAGATCAGGCTGCACCGCCACCGGAATATTCCATTACAGGAACAGATCAGGAACGCCCATAGAACCAATTCCCATACATCTAAACTAATTAGTACCTTCAAAATGGCCGGTGTTATGGTATTTGGACCTCTCGACGAGAACGAACCCACCACCGGAGCTTTGGAATCGTGAACGGCTTCGCTTTTGCGTATATCGGCTAAAACATTCCTGATTCGACTCCCATGATGAGATTGATCGCTTGAGCATAGATTAAGCTGATAAATTAATAAATTAATTAATTACCTGTTGCTGTCGATGTACTGAATGAGTTGGTCGCCGACGGTGCTGTTTACTACCAACGCCGGCAGCGGAAATGCTATTGAGAAATCGGTGAGATTGAAGAAGATGACCGCTCCTTTAGCTCCGGCGTTCAGAGGCCCTGATCCATCCGTCATTTGCCCGCACACGACTATCTTCCCTTTCACCATCCTCGCCTCCAATTGATCGCAACTGCGGATGCATGTCATAGTGTGTGAAACAAGCATTGGCTAATGATTAGAGTTTGTGTGTTTACCTTGGAGAGCTTGCGTTTCCAAAGTAGGTTATCGGATATAGCTTCTTGTCGGAGCCGAAGGTGTTGATGGAAGCTCCCTGAGGAGAAAAATGGCAGAGCAGAGGAAGAGATTATAGTTTTGTAGAAGAATTGCAGTCGCATGCTGAGTGATCGATCGATATCACTCACCACGATGTAGTTGGAGTTTTTAAGGATCAGCTTGTCTATGATGTGGCGATCGGTGGAGCTGGCGGCCGTGACCAGCATCCAGGGGGCCACGTTGCTGACGGTTCCTCTTCCGGGCCCGGCGTTGCCGCCGGCGGCCGACGTGAGGATCCCCTTCTTCATGGCGTGGAAGGCGCCGATGGCGATCGGGTCTTCGAAGTAGTCGTCGGCGGAGTAGCCGCCGAGCGAGGCGGAGATGACGTCGACCCCGTCGGCGATCGCATCGTCGAAGGCGGCCAAGATGTCGGCGCCGAAGCAGCCGAAGGACCAGCAGACTTTGTATACGGCGACCCGGGCGGAAGGAACCGCGCCGCGGGCGACGCCTCCGGCCACGCCGTAGAGGCTGGCGGGGACCTCCCTGCCGGCGGCGGTGGAGGCCGTGTGGGTGCCGTGGCCTTCGAAGTCCCGAGGCGTGGCTTCGTACCCACCGCCGCCAAATTGGTTGTAGTACCGCGCGCCGATGACTTTGCTACAATCGATCAGTAAAATCTTTACTAAATCTCCATTCAGAATCTACGCAAGAACTATCCCAAATCTTTACTTATTGCAGACAAAATTCACACAGCCGCCTTTCCATTTCGGCGGCGGCGGGCCGAATCCCTCGTCGCTGAAAGCCTCCGACTCCGGCCAGATTCCGGTGTCGATCATGCCGATGACGACATCGCTCTCCGACGCAGGCACCCGTCTCACGTTCTGATAAAACCCCAAGAAATCCCAAGATCTCGTCGTCAGCGGCTTCAGGATTTTGCTCTCGAACACCGAAACCACTCCTTCCACACCTGAACTCAAACGATCGATCATTAACTGCACTTCGATCGCCGTTAACCACCACCATTCAACTAATTAATTACCAGCAAGTTTTCCTTTCTCCTTCTCGGTGAGATTGGCGGCGAGTCCGGCGAAGCTGGTGTAGCTGTAAACCAGCGACTCCCTCGACGAACTGCACCAATTCCGGCAGCTTAATTAATCAATCTACAAATTAACTAACCAGAGGGCGGGCTTCGATTAACAAGCGATTAGCAGTTAATTACCATCCCTCGAGTACTTGATCGAGGATACTGAGATACTTAGCCTCGGCGAACCAACCCTGAGCCGTCGACGGCGGCGGTGGCTGATGCCCCATGTACACTACATACACCTGGATCAGATTACGTACATCGCCATTAATTGTGCAAACTATCAAATCTTAATCTTAATCTTAATCTTAATCTTCACCTTTCTTTCTCCATTAGCCTCGGCAGCAGCAGAGGCGATCAGGAGAGCTGCGAAGGCGAGGAGAGGGAGCATGCAAAGGGAATTACGCGATGACATAATTACCATCAACTAAGCTGGATTAGTTTGTTTAATTTCCTCTAGCTCTTTATAAAAAACCAAAATGTTGAACGAGCAACACTACCTAATCTGAGACAGCCCGCGGCAGACGGCTCAGTCTCTTTATATATTACACTCTCAATAGCCCCAGAAATGAACCAGAGGGCAAGCACTTGATATTCGTTCTGTACTAATTGTTATAATTGTAATTATTAAAATTATATGAACGATTGTCAACTCGGAAGAACTATTATATATCCTACTCATATTGCCTTGCATGATTTTTTTTATTAATTGAAATTTTGCATAATGTTAGAAGGAAAAGCGTGTTTAAATTTATGTCAACTCTTGCCGCTCATCAATGATTATCATTTCAATATTTTACACACGTAGTAATAGTAGTTGCTTCCCACTTGATGTTCGACCTTGGTTAGGTGAGCTGGTAGTTGCAATTCTTACACAGGGGACGACTTGGTCATGATTCCTGAATCTACAGTTAAATGTTCTTTTGAGATGATCTAGAGATTAACATATAAAGTATTATTAATTTGAGATACGAGATTTAAATTTTGGTATTACTGAGGTAAATATCTTCATCATGTACTAATCATTATTCTAAGGGATAGTAGTCCTCTGTGATTTATGTCCTCCTTAGTCTTGAGATGATTTGTGGGGGTGTTGAGGGCGGGTGCAGTTACCTTTTTATCAACCTGAATCTACATTAAGCACTCCTCTTAGGATGGATAGGTGGCTAGCACATAGTGATGTTAATCTCGGCTAGTAGTCAGGTATCCGTCCTCCCCCATATACTATTCAACTATCTAAAACTAGTAACTATTAGTGATTTATCTCTTCCGTATTAGTATGAGGACGTGCTGTCGGAGGTGCTGGGACAAACAAATCACCGTTTACCACTTGAATCTGTATTAAACCGTCTCTAAAGGGATGCATATTGGCTAGAGGATGACAAATTTATTATAATGGGATAGACATTAATTCTCGACGAATGTATGTCCTAGGAAAAATATCGACTATAAGTTAATCTTATGATTTATCTCTCTTTACATAATTTAAAGACGGACTATGAAAAAAATATAAGAGGAACATAATCATCTTTTACTTAAAACTAAATCTATACATTAAACCATTCGATATTGCGATTTATCTTTCTTAATTTATGTCACTTCATCTAACCGAGGAATATGACGACGAAGACGAGCAAATCACTGTTTTTACTTCACCGAATCTACAGCCAGCGTTGCAGAAACTCAGGCGGTGTCACATGATCATATATCACTTTCTTTGAAGTCTTCGTTCCGTAGTAGACCACTTCGTTAACATACCGTCAAATCATTATTTTATTAACATAATGACATCGCTTCTTGTTGCAGCCGATGCTACTCAAGAAGATTCTTCCTTTACCTGCAACATCAAAAATTAAATTAGAGGCTTCTGATAAAAAAAAATGAATACTTCTAATAAGATTTGTAATATAAATACCTTTACACATCGCAGAGATGGAACCATCATAGGATTCTAATTATTTTAGTACCAGCGCCAAAATGACCCCATCATCTCTTCTAGATTAATGTTTCATTATTTTCTCGTCATTTTTCCCACACCTTTTTGTCGTTTTTTTTAAAACTTCAATTGAGAATTGACCTTTAATACACAATACAAACCATTATGGTGTTTTAATTACTTTTTGTTTTGAATCAGTATTCGAACTAAGAATAAGATAGAGGCTGGTATGTCGATCGCGAGGCAGCTGCTTGACTCGACATAGCGCACCAAAGGGGGTTCACAAAAGGGTCATTCTTATCAGATTGAGGCAAATAAAAGAAAAATCCACACAATCACTCGCAATTCCCACACACATCTTTATCTCATTTAGTCCATTAATGAACTCCTCCCTGATCTTCAAGTGAACAACTTGATCCGAGAACCACCTCGATCCAAACCTTTGTTGCTTTAATCCACCAAGCTCCTCCTCGAGCTCAAAGTACAACAATTCAAATCCAAACATCTTAACTCATTCTACAAATTCTACAACTCAAGTCCAATACTCAATCTCATTGAGTTCATAGAACTCCTGAGCTCCAAGCAAACTAGCGGCTACAAACTCTGAAAGAGCTCGCAGCCTGACTGCGAATCACCTATCCTAGCCAATGTTTCTTTAACTAGCCGGACGACTTTCTGGTTGCAGTAGCCTAATGGATTCAGTAGTGGACAATCACACTAGATGATGGCCAACTCCATTGAACAAGCATGAAAGAAAATATTGTAATAGACGAAAAGGATTGAACCGGCTTCCCTCATGATGTATGAAGTTGCAACTATATCAGCTAGTATTATCAAATCAAGCCTTAATGACTTTGTAAAAGAATTTCATTCTAAAAAAACAGTTTTAAGACTTCAAAAAATTGCATCGTCGGAAAAATTATTACAAATGAATGAATTAGAATAAAGATTGCCATGTTTGGATAAAAGGAAACTAATTGAATGCTTATGCAATGAAATGCGAATGAGAGAGCAGCTAGACACGCTAAAAAAAAGTCCGTGCTGCTCTTATGGTGATGATATGCAGGTCGACTTCTCAAGCTAGTTTTTGAGTCTTGGTTCTTGTTGACTGCTTGTTCCCTTCAGTAAACCTGGGCAATGACAACAAGGTATCCACTCGAGCGACACCCTGTTGGATCGACCAATTACTTCCATCTACCGAGCTGACATTGACATCAGCGACCACTGTTGGAACAGTGTCATCACCATTGTGGGAAGTTGAACTGGAAGGTCCTTGCTTGTTGCCATCAGTTGTGCAGGGAGTCAATGGTTCACCAACTTGGGAATGGATGGAGACATCGGTGGAAATGTTGGATGTCTGAGATTGAAGAAAGAGACAAATTACAGCACAATCGTCAGTTCGCGAAGTCGGATATTTAAGCTTCCAGGCCTTCACAGCCGACTCAACAAGAGAGCGAGCAGCAGAAGCCCTAGCTGGAGCAGAAGCAACTATATCTACCACTTCTTTGTTGGAGAGCACATCCCAGACCTGTTATAATCATCAAGAAAAATTCAATCGTTTTAAACTTGAAACACACAAGTAGTTTTGTCAGTACTTTAAAAATGAAAAAAAAAATGTTTTCTTTTAGTGCTAAAAGGGTAATCTGTTGGTTTCATTGTGAAGCTTTATACAGGTGATGTGAAATTGAAAAAATTGATGTCCAATATCTCACCCCGTCAGTAGCCAAGACGATGAACTCATCTCTTTCTGTGATTTGCCGATATGAAATGTCAGGCACGGAAATCAAACCGTAATCTTTTAAGCAAAAATCCCCCAATGCCCGTGCCATAGCCAAGCCTGGGACATTATTGTTAGGCAGCCAAACTCGAGCCACATCGGGCTCATCCTTGAGAGCAAAAACTCTGCCCCTACACAGCCTTATTCTTTCTGCTTCATCTGTAAAAGCAATGCATTTCTTGCTGTTTAAAGATTTATTTAACATTATTCGAGGAATAAGTAAAATAAATAAATTACAAGAGAAATCAATAAAGTATTTAGGTATCGCATCTGTTTGAAAAGCTACTTATCTGAAGCGAAAGGTTCACATGATGCAGGGAAATATAAGAATGCTTATTTAGCTTAAGGTAAAGGACACATGAAGGTCACATAAAGGTGACAAAGTGAATAATTCTTAAAATTAGATTAGAAAAACATTCTGACGTTTCTAAAGAAAATGAAGAGTTTGGAAGCAAAAAGATAAAAGAAAAATCCAACTGTTGTTAAGAGAAGCATGGAACTATGGAAGAGATCAAGAAAGCCACATTAGACCAAGGGACAGTGTGTAAATGCAGTGTGCAAAATATAGGACATGCCCATATAGTTGAAAGCAATTAGCTGGATGGTTTCTTCCTCTTGTTACATGTTGCGATGGAGTTTTAAGGAAAAAAACAAAAAGAACATGTAACTCATCATAGCTTGCAGAAATCCAGTATAGTGTTTGGAAAAATAGAAAAGAAGCAGAGGAAAATACTCAGAAAATCCTCAAGCAAAACAATCCCTTAAGCATGAATTGTTCCCTCACCTACTTATTGTAGACTTCCAGATATCAGATGGCATGTTTCTCTACAATGATGTGGAATGTCATAACCTAGCTCTTGCAAGGATAATCATACGTAGCAATTCTTGTTAATATTAAACATAAAGACAACTTTCTCTGTTAGTTCAGTAACCATTAGTTAACACAGGGAAATCCAGAACATATGCTGACAATTTTAACAATTCTTGAATTATTTCTTCCAGTCAGCTAAACAGAGCATTTCATTTTCCTACAAAATGCCATTAGACTTTGTCTCTAAGTCTTCAACTAAATATCTGCTATACAGGTTCTCATGTTATGTTAGGAGATGATAAAAAATTCACTCTAGATTCATAATTCTAACAAAACTTGAGTCCTGAAACAAGGATGAACTGCTGCATAATGGAAAACACAATTATCTTTTGTAGTTCCACCATTGACCATAGAAATCACAGATGAACTAATTCTGATGAAATTTGTTGCAACTTATAAAGGTCAGAAGATAGGAATTTAGTTCATTAAGTCAAAACATTTGTACAAAACATTTGTTCAATTTAGAGAAGAGAAAAGAAAATCTCAAAAAAAAAAAAAAATCACGCTTAATACATATAACCTGATATATTGAAACTGCAAAGTACACTTTTATGTGCTAACGGTTATGAAGAAAAAGGGTTGAAATACATACTTGGAAGATTAGGTTTAAGATCCACAGTCAACTGAACTGCAACTATGGAGTTATCTTGGTCTCTGGTTCCAAGTACTGCTCTTGAATCTCCAACATTTCCAATATAAAGTTGTTGGCCCTAGAAGCATGCATTCAGATGACGCCAAGTCAATCCAAATAATGAATAAATATTCAGCGATTGAAAGGTGTCAATGACTAAACTTTAACCTGCTTGATCAAAGTGACTGCTGTTGTGCCACTGTAAAAACAATCAATATCAGGGTGTTGTCTTAGCTCTTTATCCATGATTCTAAAAGCCTTGAGAAATGATTCTTTCAGTGTCATAAAGATCTGAGAGTCGTCACCATTTTCTTCAAAGTTGATGGAAGCCCTATTATCCTCTCTGAGGGATCGAGGTGAACTTGCCTCTGAAGTGTTACATTCCTCACTTTCCCAAGTAGCAGTCAGCTTTAAAGGGAGAACATCTCTGACTTTTTTAGCAACTATATGACCATATGGACCATGACCATCGAAAATCCCACAAAAAATAGTGTCATTTCTTGAGCCAAAATTCTGAACAGGAAGGTGGAATTTAATCAGAATAAGTAGCTAGCATCACAAAACTGTCAAAATTAGAAAGAAGACAATGCAAATGGATTACAGAAAATGTGATAATGGTAATGCATACACCAAATATGCCTAACAAGAATTTTAGCAATTTTGTGATAGAAAAGAAAAGTAAAAAAAGTGGCTTCTCATAAAGAAACTGAGATCTATGTTGTCATTTTGAACAGCTTAAATCATTGAATATCAGAACCCTTATCTCAGAAAAGGGAGACTGAATATTCTAAATCAAAAAAAAAAAAAATCAAGAGGTTCTGTTGTCAATCTACATTGTATTTCAGCATGTATAGGACAATCTTCAGGAAGTGATTAACTGCGAGAAATCTTGGAATCAATAATGGAATAAACTAATGCATTGATGTTTTTTCAATTAAACTTTATGAACTTTTTATTTATTTATTTTTGAAAGAGAAAAATAGATTTATCACAATGCCATACATGCTCAAAATGGACAATACAAAACTAAGCATCTCACAAGAAAGAAAAAAAGATATTTTACATTATAAAGAAGCCAGACATGGTTATGATGTGGGCACCGAGGTGGATGTCTTTGTTGGACGCCACTATAGTTGAAAGCAAATTAGTTACTGCCTAATTAGCTACTGCTATAGTAGAAATAAATTAGCTATTGCCTAATTAGTAGAAAATAAATAATGACCTAATTTAACTACTGCTATAGTAGAAACAAATAATGACTTGATTAGCTTTTCTATTTTGATTCCTTGTTTCTTTTATGGGTTGGTCTTTCTTGAATCGTGTCATGTTAGACTCCTTATATAAGGCGTTATTATTAATAAAAAAAGAAGAAGAAAAATCGAGTAATTTGGACTCTATCTAGGACGAGTCTTTCCCCCTCCCTCCCCCTTACGTGTTGCATGACCATGCACGTATCCGGATCTCGACCTATGACTTGATCCTGTACTCGGGACCATAACAGGTTAAAACATATATTTTTCCATGCAGGTCATCAATTGGATCAAGCTATATGATCAGAAAGAACGTTAGCAAATCACATCATTCTTCCTCTTGAAATTATTGGAGTGGGCAATGATTGACATTTGGCAGTCTGATGAGTCAATGAATACAGGAGACGAGCTGGAGTTATTCCAGCCCAACTCATTCTATATGCATATACCAACCCTATCAGATATTATATCATCCTGATCCCATGTTATGTCAACTAATTTGGTCTTCTGCTGGTTTGATCTCCACTCTTTATGTTGAAGTAAATTGTGGCATTGTCCATGAGAACAATGGGAGTTCCTTTCTATGAGCCTCTATGGCTGTAGTAATCGTATAGATTCATGTTAAAATCTCTCTATTTGTTTGATTTTTTTTTTTTTTTTGATTTTGTGTTATGGTTTTTGCTTGATGTTGCGTGCAGGAGTCTAAAGATAAGTGCCCCCATGGGTGTGGTGCAGTATTAAAGAACTTGGGGGGAATAATAAGAGGACCAGGATTTGAATCCCAATAAGGACGAATATTTGGAGGTCGACCTCTAAGTATGCATATGCTATGCTCTGGAATTACAACTAGAGGAATGTTATCTACCTCTAGGATTAATCGGGTGAAGCCCGGACACATTGGATAATAATAAAAAAAAAATAGCACAGTTTGAAATGGTACTAGTCACAACTCACACGGCCGTAAGATGATCTAAAGAAACACACTAAAGATCAAACACTTTCTCCTTTAATTAATAAAACTTGCGACGTTCTAGCTTTTAATTGCTGAAACGTATCTAAATAATTATGAGAATGAAACCAAAAGAGTATGCCTAAACTGGAGCCCTGTAAAAACAACTTGATGTTCTGCTGCATTTTCACTATATAAACAGTCGATAAGCATCAACAGATCGAAACGAGGAGTAAGCGACAGATCAAACCTCCCAAACGATCATGGCGTCCTGGTTGGTCCCCTTCTTTCCCTGTTGGGTGAAGAGCGAAGCAACAGCGCTGGCCCCGTTCAGGAACATCCTCCCGGGGATCCTATGGACCTGCTCCTCCCTCCTGGACGAGCTCCTCTGGGGCCTCCGCCGGGACCCTCTGCGGCTCCGCCTCGTTCCGGACGCCGGCGAAGATGGCGAGGAAGGGGCGGAGGAGTGGCTACACCCATCCACCGAGAGACAGGACCCCATCCGGAGGGCCCTGACGACGCCGAGTAAGCAATCCAGACCAGCAACGCAGCCCGACCCACCACCACAACCACCACCACCCTGCCTCTCTACCCGATCAGTTGGGTCCCCACCGCCAACTCCCCCCTCAACGGATCACAAAGAACACAGCAACCCAATCCCAGGCAGCATCGCTCGTGAGGCCTCCCCAACGACACAATTTTCCTCCAGCAAGGTATCCGATCCTGCTACTTCCTTCTTCCGTCTCGGCGATCGAGATCTCTCGAAAAGAAAAGGAGGAAGAAGGATCGAGAAAAGCTCATCTGGGACGAGATGGATTACCAAAAGGGGAAATCTGATCCAGAAGAACAAAAAGAAGGGGAGGGAGCATTGGATGAGATCGCGGGGGGCATTTTTAGACGCTGAGCTTTTGGAATCGGATAGCCTAAAGCAAGACGAGCGAAAGTAGTGTCTTAATTTATCCGCAACACCTCGAAGAATCTATTTATTGATTTAATTTTGTGATTAATGAGCCAAACAAAATAAAAATGAGGGCGATCGCAGCTGCATTTTTACCGGTCAGGTTGACTTTGACCGGATCGTGCAAACGCAATTTTCTTGTTTTTTGGGGTGAGGATATGGTTTTATTTGGGCAGAATGAGTCACTTTCCGAATCAGTCGGCTTGAAGTTTTGGATAAGTAGATTAAAAATATATATATAACTTTCCAAATTTACCAAATCATTAACTATTATAATAATTATCAATTAATTATTATAATATAAAATTTTAATTAGTTCATTTTAATCAAACATTACTATAATTAATATTATATTAAAATACTCTTTATTAATTTGATTCGAACTTTATCAAAATTATTGTTAATTCGTTAAAATTATTTTAAAATAATTATAAAAGCCATTAGTTACTACCAAGCTAGAGAAACTATTAAAATTTTAAATCATGAATATTATTATATTAAAATATTATTTATTAATTTGTCAAATTTATTTAAATTTTATTAATTATTTTAAATTGATCAAATCATTTTAAAACACTTATAAAAGTTACTAAGTAGACTACTACACATTTACAAATAAACACTAGATTTTAAACTCTAAAATTTTATTTGTGAAGGTTGTTATATCAAAATATTATTTATTAATTTATTTAAAATTATTTAAACATTATTAAAATTATTTTAAAATATTTATAAAAATTATTCAATAGCTATTACCGTACTTAAAAAAAATTGATAAACCCAGTTAATCTTATTAACTAATATTAAAATCTATAATTGCTTGTGTGGACTCTTGGATTAATTACCTCACGGAAGTGGAAACCAAGTAAGTCAAAGGTATTAGCATTGTGATGTTGAAAACTTCAAGTATCCACTGTAAAGAAGAATCGAAAAGAGCAATTCACCCCCTCTAGCTCTACCGGTTCTAATAAGTGGTATCAAAGCGAGGTTGCTTCGGAGGACTGATATCCAAAGGAGCAAAAGGTTTGAGCTACAAAGATGTCTTCGAAAGAGGGTCATAGCATTACTAGACCACCCTACTGTTGGGACCAAAATGTAGCTAGGGGGGGTGAATAGCTCGTCGCGTGCTCGTGTGCTTCGTTGCTTGTTTCTTCAAAGATGTGCAGCGAAAATACAAGAAACAACTACAACAATGCTAACAAATGGATTTTACTTGGTATCCACCTCACAAGAGGTGACTAGTCCAAGGATCCACGCACACACACACACACCTCCACTAATAAACACTCCTTTTCGGTAACTACCGAAGGCGAAGAAGCCCTACAAGTTCACACTACAAGAAGAAAGGGAAAGGGAAACAAAATACAGCACAAGCTTACAAGGAAACCCTAACCCTAGCTTTCTTCTTCAGCTATAGATCCGCCTCTTGACTTGGAAAAACCTCCAAGAACCTTCAAGAACTGGCGATCTGAACATTTTGGAGAAGCTGTGGAGTCGCTGAGATGAATCGTATGAAGTCTCAGAAGTTCTACCGAAGGAATCGAGTGTCTGCAGCTAAAAACGACGCCAACGGTCGAATCCCGATCGATTGGATTGCTCCCAATCGATCGAGGAGGCTTTGGATCGATCGGTTGATCGATCCAGAGCGCCTCTGTGCTCTCAGGAATACGTCTGGATCATCGGCTGATCGATCCAGGGCTTATCACGCGACATCGCCATTTCCCAATCGATCCACTGATCGATTGGGAGCTCTGGATCGATCGGCTGATCGATCCAGAGGCGTTTTGTGCGCTCTGCGACTTGCCCACTCGAGACTTGTCGTGGGGACCTTCCCAATCAATCGGCTGATCGATTGGGCATCAGCCAATTGATCGGCTGATCGATCCGGACATTGGTTTTTGCCCAAAACCAAGTCCCAAGCCCCCAAATCAACATCCAGTCAATCCATGACCTGTTGGTTTATCATGCCTAGCATCCGGTCACCCTTGACCTGCTAGGACTCCCTTACCAAGTGTCCGGTCAATCCCTTTGACCCACTTGGATTTTTCTTCATCATGCCAAGTATCCGGTCAATCCTTTGACCTACTTGGACTTTCACCAAATGCCTGGTCAACCTTGACCCATCTGGATTTCCTCGTGCCAAGTATCCAGTCAATCCTTTGACCTACTTGGACTTTCACCAGATGTCTGGTCAACCTTGACCCATCTGGATTTCCTCGTGCCAAGTATCCAGTCAATCCTTTGACTTACTTGGACTTTCACCAGATGTCTGGTCAACCTTGACCCATCTGGATTTCCCCGTGCCTGGCTTCACTCACCAGGACTTCCCTTCTGCCTAGCTTCACTCACTAGGACTTTCCCAGTAATGTATCCGGTCAACCTTGACTTATTTAACTCTTCTTCAACCAACCTGATCAGACCCTGATCAGAGGGGAATTGCACCAAACAACCTCCCCAAATGAACAACTGCACCTGCACTTGTCCATATCATCGAAGTCTTGTATTTGTCAAACATCGAAACCCAAACCAAGACTCAAGCTTGGTCAACCAGGTCAACCTTGACCTGATGGATATTGCACCAACAATCTCTCCCTTTTTGATGTTTGACAATACCTCATTTAAGTTAGGCTAATCTCATAGCCTAAACCTCCTTCATGCCACTAGGTAATGAAGGCATAAGTTAAATCCTTCATTCTCCTCCTAAGAGAGCAAACTCCCTCTTAGATAATGAAGTCCTAACTTAAACTCTTCATTCTCCCCCTATTGGCACACATCACAAATATTTCCCGTCTTTGGGCACACATCAACAACTTCACTTATTGAAAACTCTCCCCTTTGAGACACTCCCCCTGAAGAGTTGCTCATCGTTGTTCACAACTTCATTCGTTGTGATCAACACGATAATGAAGGTCTCATACCCTTCATTTATCCTTAACCCTACATTCTCCCCCAATGTAGTCAAATTTCCATCCATGAGCATATACCAACTTGAACCATTTGAACAATGAGGATATCCACTCCCCATTAAAGTTCAAACGCCCAACCTTGAGCATGTTCGTAAAAGAAGGTTAACCACCTTCCAAGGTGTATGAAAAATAATTTTCATGACCTTAAAGAGTAACTCCCCTTAAAGACATGGTCGTATCTTCTGTCATTGCACCAACAATGACTTGGAATCCCTAAAACTTTAGGAAACCCAAATTTAGAAGTTTTGAGGTTCAAAAGTTCCAAAATTTGAATCAACCTCAACCTAAACTTCAATTTAGTCTTCCACAACCAATCCATCCTTGTTTTCAACATGAAAACACCCTTTTTTTATGTATACAAATGTATTTTTAAGGGTTTGGAATGGTTACCTAGACTAACCATGGTTCAAAAATGCTGAAATCAGGCTTTCCCAGCCAAAATCAGCAGCTTCGATCGATTGGAGTTGGGTCCCAATCGATCAGACCATGTTGAATCGATCCACTGATCGATTCAGGAGTGCTGGATCGATCGGTGGATCGATCCAGGAAGATTCTGTTCGCGAGAAGCTTGCTCTCAATCGATCGCCTGATCGATTGAGACCCTTCAATCGATCGGGTGATCGATTAAGGTCTGATAGTTGCTGAAATTTCATTTCAGTCAACTTCAGAAACACCTAGAAAATTCTACAAAATTCCAAAAATCGTGAAAATTGTTGTAGACATTATTTAGGGCATATATTATCATGGAAAAATAGTTTTCTAAGAAAATACGTCACTTTTTCAAAGATTGACACAACCTTGAAAACTTGCAAAGACTTTAGTGTTTTCTTCAAGTTTGTGTTCAACTATTCAATGATGATTACTATCAAAAGATAGCTTTCATCAAGGTTTTCCAAAACATATTTAAAATTATTTTCAAAACCAATATCCCACCATATTCCTTGGGCTTAATGCACATGACTTGTACATTAGCTTTCCCAATGATGGGAAAACACATAACTATGTGTTTTGATGAACCTAAAAGCTCAAAAGAATGCACTAAATTAACATCTTGAGTTTTGTTCATCATCCTAACATCTCACCTGTATCTAATGTGTACTAAAACACATACAAGTCATCTTATAGGTCTTTGTGAGATGTAAAATTTGGTTTTGCCCTAATCTAGGGATCATGCATATCTATCTAGGCATTTTGTGGATATTGAACATCCACCTAGGATGTCACTTGTCGATACCATCTGTTGATAAATGTCATTTATCCTTAATTTTAAAGAAATAAACATAATGCATGATAATGTTATGGCATACATCAAAAAGAAATAATTTTCAAAAGAAAATTTCCTATAACTACATGATGTATGTATGTCATGATATGGTATTTTTGTGTTTTTCATCATAAGGTATGAATGCAAAAATAATCATGATGTCATGGAATATAATGGGCAAACAATCATGGCAAGGTTTAGCATAAATAAACTATACCTAGATTATCTATCTAAGTATCCTTAAGCACATAGCTAATCCTAAAACTTAAACCCTAGATTGCCCAATTTCCTCAAGAAAATGCCAGAACCCAACTTGGCATTTCTTTAATCTCTTGAATTAATTATGTCAATTAAAAATTTAAAACATTCCTCAAATGTTGACATATTTCATTTTTCCACAAGAGCGACACTAAGAAAATACCAAAATCCCAACTTGGTATTTCCTTATGTTTTCCCAATATGTGTCATTTTAAAATAACATCAATACTTCTCAAATTTGGCACATTTTACTCTTTCAAAGAGTAAATCATAAATCCATTTCATTTTCAAAGGTTAATAATAACCTTGAAAATGCTCCTTGAGTGTCAACTTCTTCATGATTAGGTTTACTACCCTTCCACTTAGAGTTGACACTCTCTAACCCATCTATGGGGTAGAGAAGATGCTCATAGGAACCCAAAACCTATTGGTGCTCCTAGGATGCTCTAGGTATTCACTAGGGATAACTTCCCTAGATACCTTCCTAACGACCTTGTTTGGCTTCTTAGAAGCCTTGGTCACCTTTTCTAGATCAACCCTAGGAATTTCTTCCCTTGTGACCTTCTTAGTGACTTTCTTTGACTTCGTAGAAGTCTTAGTCACATTTGTTGTTGCAAAGATACTTCTAGGGATAACTTCCCTTGTATCCTTGACTTGACCTCTAGACTTAGGGTTGGTTTCATAGCTATATGGAACCCTATGGTAAGTAGGTACATCCTTTTTGATTTTAGGTTTGTATCCCAAACCTCTATAGCCCTTGGATGATCCTAGTTGTCCTAAACCTAGATTTTGCTCATTTTGCCCTTTAAGGATATTTTCCATCCTTTTTAGGGTTTTTTCTAGTTTGTCAAGTCTTGACCTCAAGACTTGATTTTCCATCACTAAGTCCTTAGTTTTTGGTTTTCCATTAAATCCATGAGCATTTTTGCTTCTAGGCTTGTAGCCAAAATCCTTAAAGTTCTTGCCTAGACTTTTACTTACCTTCCTAACCCTAGGTGTGGTAGTCTTAGCATGGAGAGCCATATGTTTTTCTTTAATGTTACCATGCTCTCTATTCTTATGGTAAATAGCATTGAAATGATATAAGTTAGAACTAGCATGCTTTTTACCATAATTTAAAGGGGTAGGCTCAATAAAAGTTACCTTTCTTTTTACCTTGGAGGCTCCCCTTGAATTGAGCTTCCTCCTTGAGCCTTGACCGCCTTCTTCCCCTTGGGACATTGACTCCGGTAATGTCCCTTTTGGTTACACAAGAAGCACACAATGTGCTCCTTGCTCTTCTTTGTTCCGGGGATGATTTCCTTGGGCTTCTCCTTGCCCTTAAGTGCCACTTGACTCTTCTTCTTGGCCAATTTGGGGCACTTGCTCTTGTAGTGCTCATGTTCCCTACACTCAAAACATATGATATGATTTTTATTATTAATTGAAATATTTATACCTTCTTGTGTAGGAGTGGCACTTGCTCCTCCATTTGACTTGGAAGAAGAGGCTTCCTCTTGATCCGAAGATGATACTCCTCCATTTGATTTTGCTTGACTTGTGGAGGTGGAAACTTCTTCATCCTCTTTTTCTCCATTTGACCTGGATATAGAAACTTTTTTTTGCTCCGGGGTCAATGATCTACACTCCCCCTCAATCCTAGAGGTGGAGACTTCATCATCTTGTACATGGAACAAGGAGTATGCTCCCTCCTTGTTCCCTTCACTGCATTCCCTCGAAGATGAAGCTTCTTCTTGGACTTCTTCTTCTGAAGTTGAGCATCTCTCAACTTCGGAGTCCTCTCCTTCTTGATCTTGATCCAATGAGTCACCCTCTTTGGGTTCTTCTTGGTTTAGTACAGTGGAGGGGATCTCATGAATCTTTGCCAATTTGCTCCATAGCTCCTTGGCATCTTCAAACTCTCCAACTTGCTCCAAGATGTTGCTCGGCAATAAATTGACCAAAAGCTTGGTCACTTTATCATTGGCCTCACATCTTTGAATTTGTTCTTGGCTCCACTTGCTCCTCTTGAGAACTTTGCCCTTTGAATTTCTTGGAGCCTTAAAGCCTTCCATTAGAGCAAACCATTGCTCTATCTCCACCATCAAGAAATTCTCAATCCTTGATTTCCAAAGATCGAAGCTTACCATGGTGAATGGTGGAGGCACCCTTGTGTCAAATCCAAGTCCATCTTGGAATTGCATCTTGAAGTTGAGCTTCTTGAATTCTTTGACTTTGATGAATTTGCTCCAACTTCTTCACCCTCTACCTTTTTCCCTTTCCGGCGATGATTCCGGTGAAGAGCGGCCTTGCTCTGATACCACTTGTTAGGACAAAAATGTAGCTAGAGGGGGGGTGAATAGCTCGTCGCGTGCTCATGTGCTTCGTTGCTTGTTTCTTCAAAGATGTGCAGCGAAAATACAAGAAACAACTACAACAATGCTAACAAATGGATTTTACTTAGTATCCACCACACAAGAGGTGACTAGTCCAAGGATCCATGCACACACACACCTCCACTAATAAACACTCCTTTTCGATAACTACCGAAGGCGGAGAAGCCCTACAAGTTCACACTACAAGAAGAAAGAGAAAGGGAAACAAAATACAACACAAGCTTACAAGGAAACCCTAACCCTAGCTTTCTTCTTTAGCTATAGATCCACCTCTTGACTTGGAAAAACCTCCAAGAACCTTCAAGAACGGGCGATCTGAACTTTTTGGAGAAGCTGTGGAGTCGCTAAGATGAATCGTATGAAGTCTCGGAAGTTCTACCGAAGGAATCGAGCGCCTGCAGCTAAAAACGACGCCAACGGTCGGATCCCGATCGATTGGATTGCTCCCAATCGATCGGGGAGGCTTTGGATCGATCGGCTGATCGATCCAGAGCGCCTCTGTTCTCTCAGGAATACACCTGGATCGATCGGCTGATCGATCCAGGGCTTATCACGCAACATCGCCATTTCCCAATCGATCCACTGATCGATTGGAAGCTCTGGATCGATCGGCTGATCGATCCAGAGACATTTTGTGCGCTCTGCGACTTTCCCACTCGAGACTTGTCACGGGGACCTTCCCAATCAATCGGCTGATCGATTGGGCATCAGCCAATCGATCGGCTGATCGATCCGGACATTGGTTTTTTGCCCAAAACCAAGTCCCAAGCCCCAAACCAACATCCGGTCAATCCATGACCTGTTGGTTTATCATGCCTAGCATCCGGTCACCCTTGACCTGCTAGAACTCCCTTACCAAGTGTCCGGTCAATCCCTTTGACCCACTTGGACTTTTCTTCATCATGGCAAGTATCCGGTCAATCCTTTGACCTACTTGGACTTTCACCAGATGTCTGGTCAACCTTGACCCATCTGGATTTTCTCGTGCCAAGTATCCAGTCAATCCTTTGACCTACCTGGACTTTCACCAGATGTCTGGTCAACCTTGACACATCTGGATTTCCTCGTGCCGAGTATCCAGTCAATCCTTTGACCTACTTGGACTTTCACCAGATGTCTGGTCAACCTTGACCCATCTGGATTTCCCTGTGCCTGGCTTCACTCACCAGGACTTCCCTTCTGCCTAGCTTCACTCACTAGGACTTTCCCAGTCAAGTATTCGGTCAAACTTGACTTACTTAACTCTTCTTCAACCAACCTGATCAGACCCTGATCAGAGGGGAATTACACCAAACAACCTCCCCAAATGAACAACTGCACCTGCACTTGTCCATATCATCGAAGTCTTATATTTGTCAAACATCGAAACCCAGACCAAGACTCAAGTTTGGTCAACCAAGTCAACCTTTACCTGAGGGATATTGCACCAACACCTACTATGAAGGAAACAACTTTGCCTATTGGAAGAGCCACCATCATGACTTAAATTGATAATTGGTTCTTTGTGACCAAGGGTTTTGTGGTGCCAACTCAAGATGGAAAAATCTTGGAATCTTCAAAATGGTCGGCTGAATAAAAGTGGAAGGAACAAGCAAATGCTAAGGTTACCGTAACTCTTCAATGCGGACTGAGTTCGGATCAACTAAACAAGATTGGTCCATTCAAGAGTGTCAAGGAATTATGTGACAAGTTCATTTTGCTAAATGAAGACACAAATGACTCAAGAATCACAAAGTGGGACCTTCTCATAAATCAAATGCAAAATTTCATCATGAAGGAAGGCGAAATGGTAAGTCAACTACGGTTCAAGGAACTTTTAAATGGTCTCCATTTGGTTAGAGAAAGTATGGAGAACCGAGATCTTATAAGGTATACGCTAAAATCCTTCCCAAGAAACTCACTATGGTCTTCAATAGTTGACGCCTATAAGGTTTCAAGAGATTTGTCAATTGTTAAACTAGATAAATTATTTTGTAAACTAAAATTTCATGAACAAGCTGATGCAAGCTAGAAGGAGAAAGGTATAACTTTGGTTGCAAGTGAAAAAAGAAAGAAGAAAAAAATAAATAAAGGAAGAAGGAGAAGAAGGATGAGTGTTGGTACCCCAAGATTGTTTTGATGTGATCAAACAAGTTAGGTTAGGTCCTGTTGTGTTTAATCTTATGTCTAAGTGTGCAGGAACTTAGGAGCATATGATATCGAGCAAAAGATGGAGCTAGCGAGAAAGACAGCATAGGAGAGAGCCGACAGGCTCAGTGCGTCTGAGGGACGAGATGCTGCGGAAGAGTACACGGGCGGACGAGAAGGAAGCATACGACGTTTCCAAGGGACGAGAAGCCAGGAGCGAAAGCTTGCTCAAGATAGCCAGAAGCTGGGTTCGGGTGAGCCTTATTCCGGATGGTCGAGATCACCTAAGCAAGAGGAACCAGAGCGGAAGACCCAGATCGAGGTGAGCGAAACATGAGCGGAAGGCTTGGACTGAAAAAGTCAACTTGGTTGACTTTCCTAGTCCGGGTGCCCGGAACCCTTCCGGGCACCCAGAATCAAATTTTATCTGGATCGCATTTGACCATGATCCGTTGCGAAGGGGGTAAAATTTTATCCCCCTCCAAGTACCTGGAACCCTTCCAGGCACTCCGAGCATAGCTATATAAGCAGCCTTGCTCCCAAAACTAAAGGATAACGCAAAATAGTTTGAAACAACACTTGTGTTTGAGTTTGTTAGAGTTTAGTTTTGCTTTGTGAGCTTTGAATGTCGTAAGAGGCTTCTCTGCCCAGAGGAGATTTTGTTAGTGTACTTTTTCATCTTGGATGACCAATCTTCTCGGTTGTAACCAAGTAATTCACTGTGCCTCTTTCTTTTCAGTTTATTTCTTATTTTGTTTATGCAAGTGTTTGTTTAAGTTATAAGCCGAGGAAGGTATTTTTTTTATTTTTGTGCAGGGGCTATTCCCCCCCCCCCCCCCCCCTCCTCTAGCCGGTCGCCAAGGGTCCTAACAAGTGGTATCAGAGCAAGGACACTTCAAGAGGACTAATCGCCAACCGAAGCACCAAATCAATGGTCGAACCGAGCATATACCCACCGAAATTCGAGGGGGAGTTCGCGACTTGGAAAAAGAAAATGGAGGTATTATTTAAAACTAACTTTGAATTACTTTTAATAATTAAATTCGATTTTGTAGCACCTGAATGAAAGGAAGAATACCAGTGGACGAAGAAGGAGCAAGCTGATTTCGTGGCAAACAGAAAAGCAGAGTTCAATCTGCTGAGCATCCTACCGCCACAAGAAGTCAACCGGATCGACGCCTATGACTCAACAAAGGAGCTTTGAGAGAAGTTCCTTGAGCTAAACGAAGGGACGTCTGAATCCAAGCTCGCGAGATGAGATCTACTAAGGAATCAGTTAAGCAACATAAAACTGGAAGTAGAAGAAACCATTGCACATCTTCACTCAAGAATGAAGGAACTAATCATCAGACTCATGAATCTCAGAGAAAAGGTAAGCAACTGAGATTTGCTAAGGTACGCGTTTAATGCATTTCCTAGATCTACTGAGTGTGCATCATTAGTAGATGCTTACTATATTTCTAAAGATTTAGATTCTGTTACCTTAGAAAAATGTTTTCAACATTTGAAGTCTATGAAACGAGATGTGCAGATCCAAAGGAGCCGAAGCACAACATTGGCCTTAAGGCAAAGATGGATAAACAGGATTTAGAATCTTCTCTCGACGACGATGAAATAGTAATGATGGTAAAATAATTTAAAAAATTATTTAACTCTAGAAAAACTAACCATCTATAAACTAGAAAGAAAAGGAAAATCAAATGCTACCACTACAATGAAGAAGGACATGTTAAAGATAACTGCCCTAAGTTAAAGATCAAGGACAAGGACAAAGGAAAGAACAAGAAGCCTATCCAATCTAACAAGTACAAGATGCAAAAGGCGACGTGGGACGAAACATCGTCCGAATCAGAAGTTGAAGTTGTTGTCGGACTTGCGTTAATGACAAGTCATCAAGACGACAAAAACGAAGCAAGCTCGTCCAAAATGAGCATCAAGAGCATCGATGAAGGGAGAGCGACATCAGAAGAAAGCAACAGTTCAGGGGAGCTATGGATAACGAAATTGACAAGGTAAGTCAGGTACAATCTCTTCCTCCCGATAAGTTGTTTAAATTTGTTAAGTTATTATCTAAAGACTGTTTCAAATTAGAAAAAGAAAATAAAGAATTAAAATTAATTCTGGCCAAATCTTTCCTATTAGAAGATTTTGAAAACTTAAAATTGAAAAATGATGAATTGAAAATACAAGTAGAAGACTTGAAGAATCGTGCATGCTTAAATATTAAAAATCAAAATATTAGGAAATATAATAAGTTGAACTGGTATTTAATTACCACAATTGACAAATTAGGAAAGTTTCTCAGAAATATATTCCTAAAAGATTTTTAATTAACCCAGTTGGCTAGAACCTATATTGGATTCCAAAGTTTTGTCTAAATTGAACTTTAATTATACTTAGGGCTTTCAACAAGAAAATTAAATGTTTGAATTTCCTTAAGAGGCTTTCTCTAGAAAGTGGTTGTTGCTCCAATAACAGAAGGCCTAGTGCCTCGTCACAACCTGGAAGCTAATTAATGAAATAAAATATTTAATTAACTAACTGATAAATCATTTAATTGTAATTAAATAATACTTTAAATAGTTACTCAAACATTTTTTTTCCGGTATTTTTAACTTAGAAATTTAAAAAAAAAAAGACTTAAATTTTTTTTGGAAGTATCAGCTTTACTTTACCAATATTATTTCTATAAAATTAGTTTTTGTAAATTTTTTTAACTTAGGAAATTATTGATATCAATTTTTTTTACTTAGAAATTTTTCTAAAATTATTGTAATTTTTTTAAGTGCTATCAAAATTATTTTTAAAATTTTTAACTTGATAAGTTTTTCAAAATGTTGAAAATCAGATTTTTTTTTATATAAAATTTCCTATTTTTTGAAAAAATTTACCCTTAGATTTCTTTTGGTACCCCATTTTTTATGTGATCAAAGGGGAAGAAGAGAAGATTAAGTCTAGATGGAGGTAGTTTATGTTGGATCGAGAAGCGCTAGAAGGGGGGGGTGAATAGCGCTCGTGGTTTTCTTGAACGATTTAGAAACAGAGTCAGAATACGCAGCGGAATTAAGTAAAGACAAAGAACACACGCAAACACAGGTTGTTTACTTGGTTCAGAGCCTGTGGCGACTCCTACTCCAAGGCTCGCGATCGTAATTGATCGCTTTCTGTGGGCAACACCTATAAGCTCGAACAATGGTTACAGAATTATTACAATCTATTTAAACTGAAAGAGTATACCGACAACAAGAATGAGCAATTTCGAAGCTTCGGGTCGTCGGGATCTCGTTGCAGCACTTCGGGATCGTCTCGTTAGCAGCTTGTAGCAGAAAGATCACTTGGAAGAATATATCTTTAGCTGCTGGTCGAGACTCTCTTATATAGGGTGTTCAAGGCGCCTTCATCAAGCTCCAAGGCGCCTCCAACCCGAAAATTCGATCCCGCTTTAGCCGTTGTCGATGAGGCCTGATCGCTGCTCGTTATCCATCTGAAGGCGCCTTCAACGCAGCTCCAAGGCGCCTTCAAGCAGTGGTCAGAGGCGCCTTCACTGCCCATGAAGGCGCCTCCAGCTCCCGTGCGCAGCCAACTTCAGCCTTGCACCGGAGGTGCTTCCAAGCTCCATGGGGGCGCCTCGGACACTGTTCATCCGAGGTATGAGTTGCTTCTTTGTTCCTGCGAAATGTGTTAGTCCCAAACACATACCCTGCAAAACAAAGTTAGCACAGAATAGGTATACTAAATGAAATATCGACAGTCAACGGACTGTCCGGGTCTGACTTCAGATCTCCAACCGGAAACCCTAGGTTGACCCGACGCCTACTGTTCCCTCTACGGGGAACGTGTCCTCACCTACTCCACTTAGGAGATTTACCTTTTGTCACTTCGGTCCTCCAGACCGACTGAACTTTTGCTCTGCGTCTGATGCTTCCGGTCTTCATGCTGGATGTCCGGTCATCGACCCACCCAGACTTCTACCTGGTTCGCGACACCAGGATTTTAACCTAGGATTACCGCCCCCTAGGATTTTTGCCCCAAGCTCCGATCCGCCAAGACTTTCGGCATAGGGTTACCACCCCCTATGACCTAGGGTTACCACCCCCTAGAGTTTTCCATTTGCCTAACCGCAAATAGGACTTTCCTGAAACACTCAAACATACACATTAGATAACAATTAAACTTAACTTTGGATCCCTTTGCCATTATCAAAACTTGAGTTCGATCGTCGGATGCTTCACACCAACAATCTCTCCCTTTTTAATTATGGCAACCGAAATTCAAAGTTAAGTAAAAAAATGAAATAAAGATAAGCATAAGTGAGCATAGGCATAAATAAAACATAAGCACATTAAAACTCCCCCTTAATAAAAGCTCCCCCTTAACAAAAATTTCTTTAATTTCCTTATACTCTCCTCCTTTGCTATATATCAAAAAACAAGAGAAAAATGAGTATAGAAATAAATACTTAGCTCTTTTAAAATTTAGCTAAGTTATAAAAAATTTGCCATAAGTTTGGAATCATAATTTCTTTTAAAAAAAAATCAAAGTTTGAGAAATTATTTTCAAAGTATTTTATTTTATTTTTTAAAATTTTTCAACAGATTTCCAAAGTATTTTCAAATGCTTTTAAAAGATCTTTCAAAGCATAATGAAAGATATAAATGAAATTTTCAAATAATTTTGAAATTGATTTTGAAATTAATTTTCAAAATATAATTTTTCAAATGATTTTGTAATAATTTTTCAAAGTATTTTGAAATGATTTTCAAATGTTTCTTAAATAATTTTTTAAAGTATTTTGAAATAATTTTGAAATAAATTTTTAAGGATTTTAAAAAGATTCCAAAAGAATTTTTTAAAGGTTTTTAAAATGATTTTTCAAATAAGTTTTAAAGAATTTTTAAAACGATTTTTGAAATAATTTTTAAAAGTTTTTAAAATGATTTAAAATAATCTTTAAAGGATTTTTAAAGTAATTTCAAAAGAATTTTTAAAGTGATTTTTAAAAGATTTTTTAAAGTGATTTTAAAAAGAATTTTTAAAGTGATTTTTAAAATAATTTATAAAGGATTTTTAAAGTGATTTTTTAAAATAAGTTTTTTTAAAAAAAATTAAAGTGATTTTTTAAAAGATTTTTAAAAGAATTTTTAAAGTGATTTTTAAAATAATTTTTTAAAATATTTTTAAAATGATTTTTTTAAAAGATTTTTAAAAGATTTTTTTTAAAAGATTTTTAAAAAGGTTTTTTAAAATGACTTTAAAAAGATTTTTAAAATAGTTTTTTTAAAGATTTTTAAAATGGTTTTAAAAATGATTTTTAAAAGATTTTTAAAATAAATTTTTAAAACATTTTTAAAAGAGGTTTTAAAATATTTTTTAAAAGATTTTTAAAATAGTTTTTTAAAATATTTTTAAAATGATTTTTCAAAATGATTTTTAAAGATTTTTAAAAGATTTTTAAAATATTTTTAAAATAGTTTTTTTAAAAGATTTTTAAAATAGTTTTTTAAAAGATTTTTAAAATAGTTTTTTAAAAGATTTTTAAAATGATTTTTTAAAAGATTTTTAAAATAGTTTTTTAAAATGATTTTTAATAGATTTTTAAAATAGTTTTTTAAAATGATTTTTAAAAGATTTTTAAAAGATTTTTAAAAGAGTTTTTAAAATAGTTTTTTTAAAAGATTTTTAAAATGATTTTTAAAAAATTTTTAAAAAATTTTTAAAATGCTTTTTTAAAAGATTTTTAAAAGAGTTTTAAAGTAATTTTTAATAATGATTTTTTAACAGAATTTTAAAATAGTTTTTAAAAGATTTTTTAAATTATTTTTTAAAAGATTTTTAAAATGATTTTTTAAAATAATTTTTAATAGATTTTTAAAATAATTTTTTAAAAGATTTTGAAATTGATTTTTTAACAGATTTTTAAAATATTTTTAAAATAGTTTTTTAAAAGAATTTTAAAATGATTTTTTAAAATGATTTTTTAACAGATTTTTAAAATAGTTTTTTAAAAGATTTTTAAAATAATTTTTAAAAATGATTTTTTTAAAGATTTTTAAAATAATTTTTTAATAGATTTTTAAAATGATTTTTTTAATAATTTTTCAACAGATTTTTTAAAAGATTTTTTTGAAAGATTTTTAAAATAGTTTTTAAAATAATTTTTAAAATTATTTTTTAAAAGATTTTTAAAATAGTTTTTTAAAATTATTTTTTTAAATGATTTTTTAACAGATTTTTAAAATATTTTTAAAAAAAATATTTTTAAAATGATTTTTTAAAATATTTTTTTAAAAATATTTATAAATTGATTTTTAAAATGATTTTTTAAAACATTTTAAAAAGATTTTTAAAATTGTTTTTTAAAATATTTTTAAAATAGTTTTTTAAAAAGATTTCTAAAATGATTTTTAAAAGATTTTTAAAATAGTTTTTTAAAAAGATTTCTAAAATGATTTTTAAAAGTGTTTTTAAAATAGTTTTTAAAATTATTTTTAAAAGATTTTTAAATTTATTTTTTAAAATGATTTTTTTAAAGATGTTTAATAGATTTTTAAAATAGTTTTTTAAAAGATTTTTAAATGATTTTTTGAAATGATTTTTAACGGATTTTTAAAAGATTTTTAAAATAATTTTTTAAAAGAGTTTTAAAATGATTTTTTAAAATGATTTTTAAAAGATTTTTAAAATTATTTTTTAAAAGATTTTTATAATGATTTTTTAACAGATTTTTAAAAGATTTTTAATAGAATTTTTAGAATATTTTTTAAAATAATTTTTAAAATAATTTTTAAAATAAGTTTTAATAAAGAATTTTTTAAATATTTTTTTGAAAAATATTAATTTTAATTAAGTAAGTTGATTCATTTGATTAAATTGAATTTATTTAATTAACTTAAATTTATTTGAAGATTAATACTGTTGATTCAACCTAGATCAATCTCACCCAATTCTTAGTTATCAATCAGGTAATCTTAAGTAATTTTGTGAGATGGTTATCTTTTATTTAGGTTATGTCTAAGGATTAATTTACATTTGAGTTAGACTTAGGTTTTTCAATTAGTCAATTAAATATACATTTCAAAGATTGGTTCCCAGTCAGTGGTGAGGCACTAGACCTTCTTAGGTATGGGAACATCCACCACTTTCTAGACAGAGCCGCTCAAAGAAATTACATATTTAATTTTCTTTTTGAACCCCCTAGGTTTAACTAATAAGTGTAAATTACGCCTAGGTCCTTAAACTATCTAAACATGCATATAAAAAAATAAATAAATAAACAAGCATCAATCAATTCTATCTATTAGTAAAGATGGTCTTTCTATTGGCTCCCCCTGGATCATAGCCTCGATATGGTCTATCAAGGTAATGGATCTGATCCTTGGGGACCCAATATTGTCCAAGTCCAACTTAATTAACCAAGTTTGACATGGGGGCCCATGCTTGAATTATGTTTCTATTATTTCTATTAACTAAGGATAGATATGATTTATATTACTTTTGGTTTTGAATCCAAGTCCGGACTTATTGTAAACAACTCGTTGTTTTCCAAGAATCAGATCCAAATTCTTGGAACCCATGGTGAACCGTTCCAACGTGTCCTTAAGTTCTTTAATTTGAGTTTTCAAATTGGAATTTTCTTCCTCAAGTTGTTCGACTTGAGTTGAGTTTCCAATTTGAACTGGCTTAGTTAAAGAACTCAAGTCAGTCGCTTCCTTAAGGGCTGCTACCTCCTTTTGGAGTGACTTGACCCGAACGTTGGATTTAGTCAACTTTTTTAACAAGTAAGGTACTAATTATTGCAATTCATCTAAATGAGTTTCGGCGAGTAGGGCACTTACAGTGGGGTTCGGTCCTTCGGAAGCGGATGCGGATCCGTGGCTTCGCTCGAACTCAGTTTCTGACTCGCTCTCAGTTTCTGATTCAGTTTTGACAATGTTCGCTTGCACTGGTAACACGAGGAAGCTCGTCGGTTCTTCTTCATCAATCTTGAATTCATCTGATGACTCGGACCAAGTCGCCTTCAACACCTTCCTTCTTTTCTTCTTGTTTGGACAATCTGGCTTGTAGTGCCCCTTCTGGTTACAGCCGTAGCAGGTGACTCCAGTCTTGTCCTTCGTCTTCGTTTGAGTCGCCTTTTTCAGCTTGCATATCTTCCGTACGAGCTTTACCAGTTCTGAAATAGCCTCATCATCGTCTTCTGCGTCTGATTCGTCTTTGGACTCGGGTTTGGTTTTGCAATTTACTTTAGTTTCTCGTGTTCTGCTTGTACTTGCAATTAAGGCAATACCCTTCTCGACCGGGCGTGCATTAGTCTGCTCATGCAATTCCAATTCAGAAAAAAGTTGATCTAATTTTATTGACGAGAGATCCTTGGATACCTTGTACGCATCTACCATGGATGCCCACAAGGTATTCCTCGGAAAAGCGTTGAGTGCATACCTTATAACATCCCTGTTCTCCACCCTTTGGCCGATCGCATGAAGCCCGTTGACTAGGTCTTGTATCTGGGCGTGGAGTTGGGTAGCCGTCTCACCTTCCTGTAATTTAATATTATACAATTTATTCAAAATTAAATCGCGTTTACTTATTTTAGCGTCGGAAGTGCCCTCGTGCAGGTCGATCAGCTTCTCTCATAGCTCTTTGGCGCTTGAGAAGGGTCTAACTTTGTTGAGTTCTTCTTTTGTAAGTCCGCATTGTAGTGTACAGGTTGCTTTAGCATCGGCTTCAACCTTCTTCTTTATACTAGTGTCCTAATTGATGCATGAGACTAGTTCTCCCACGCCGTCACGTGGAAGTTCAAGACCTGTCTAGATAATAATCCACATCTCAACTTGCGTCTTAAGGTGGTATTCCATCCGATTCTTCCAATAGCCAAAGTCGTCTCTGGTGAAAAGCGAGGGTCGGGCTGTACTGAAACTTTCTTAGAGAGCCATGAAAGTAGAATCTCGCACACAAAGAAAAACAATGGAAAAGAATGTCCCAGGACATAACCCTGGATTAGTAGTGCGGGGAAAAGATAGAAATGGAAATTCACGAATTTTGAGAAAAAATAATAAAATAATAAAATATTATTAAAAAAATATTACCATAAAATTTTGAAAACGTAATATTTTGCTAATACGGACCAGTAGTGAAAAGATGACAGTGAATTTTTTGAAATTAATTTTGGAGGGAAAAAAATGAAAGGCGTAAGGTTTTATTTTTATTCTAAACGAACGAAAGAGCGACAAAAAAATGCTCGAACAGTAGTTGTACCAATTCAGAGCAACCCTGCTCTGATACCAATTGTTGGATCGAGAAGCGCTAGAAAGGGGGGGTGAATAGCGCTCGTGGCTTTCTTGAACAATTTAGAAACAGAGTCGGAATACGCAGCGGAATTAAGTAAAGACAAAGAACACATGCAAACACAGGTTGTTTACTTGGTTCGGAGCCTGTGGCGACTCCTACTCCAAGGGCCGATCGTTGATCGCTTTCTGTGGGCAACACTTATAAGCTCGAACAATGGTTACAGAATTATTACAATCTATTTAAATTGAAAGAGTATACCGACAACAAGAATGAGTAATTTCGAAGCTTCGAGTCGTCGGGATCACGTTGCAGCACTTCGGGATCGTCTCGTTAGCAGCTTGTAGCAGAAAGATCACTTGGAAGAATATATCTTTAGTTGCTGGTCGAGACTCTCTTATATAGGGTGTTCAAGGCGCCTTCATCAAACTCCAAGGCGCCTCCAACCCAAAATTTGATCCCGATTCAGCCATTGTCGATGAGGCCTGGTCGCTGCTCGTTATCCATCTGAAGGCGCCTTCAAGCAGTGGTCCAAGGCTCCTTTACTGCCCATGAAGGCGCCTCCAGCTCCCGCGCGCAACCAACTTTAGCCTTGCACCCGAGGTCCCTCTAAGCTCCATGGAGGCGCCTCGGACACTGTTTATCCGAGGTGTGAGTTGTTTCTTTGTTTCTGAGAAATCTGTCAGTCTCAAATACATACCCTACAAAACAAAGTTAGCACAGAATAGATATACTAAATGAAATATCGACAGTCAACGGACTGTCCGGGTCTGACTTCGGATCTCCAACCGGACCCTAGGTCGACCCGACGCCTACTGTTCCCTCTACGGGGAACGCATCCTCACCTACTCCACTCAGGAGATTTACCTTTTGCCAGTTCGCTCCTCCAGACCGACTGGACTTTTGCTCTGCGTCCGATGCTTCCGGTCTTCATGATGGATGTCTAGTCCTCGACCCACCCAAACTTCTACCTGGTTCGCGACACCAGGATTTTAACCTAGGGTTACCGCCCCTAGGATTTTTGCCCGAAGCTCCGACCCGCCAAAACTTTCCGCATAGGGTTACCCCCCCTATGACCTAGGGTTACCACCCCCTAGGGGTTTCCATTTGCCTAACCGCAGCTAGGACTTTCCTGAAACACACAAACATACACATTAGATAACAATTAAGCTTAACTTTGGATTCCTTTGTCATTATCAAAACTTGAGTTCGATCGTCGGATGCTTCCCACACCAACAGTTTTACCTTTTCCAATTTTTTGTACTTGTATTGTAAAATTTATCTCTGTTACTTTATGTTAGTTTACTCTAACTTAACTTGGGTTGCTCACATAAAAAAAAAGGAGATTATTGATACCCCAAGATTGTTTTGAAGTGATCAAGCAAGTTAGGTTAGATCCTATTGTGTTTAATCCTGTGTCTAAGTGTGCAGGAACTTAGGAGCACAGGATATCAAGCAAAAGACATAGCTAGCGAGAAGGACGACATAGGAGAGAACCGATGAGCTCAGTGCATCTGAGGGACGAGGTGTTGCAGAAGAGTATGCGGGCGGATGAGAAGGAGGTGGGCGGCGTTTCCGAGGGACAAGAAGCTTGGAGCGGAAGCTTGCTCGAGAAGGTCGGAAGTTGGGTTCGGGTGAGCCCTATTCTGGATGGCCAAGATCATCGAAGCAAGAGGAACCGGAGCGGAAGACCCAAACCGAGGAGAGCGAAATCGGAGCGAAAGGTATGGACTGAAAAAGTCAACTTAGTTAACTTTTTTTGGTCCGGGCGTTGGGAATCAAATTTTATCCGAATCACGTTTGACCGTGATCCGTTGCAAAGGGGATAAATTTTATCCCCTACAGGCGCTTGGAACCCTTCCAGGCACCCCGAGCAAGGCTATGTAAGCAGCCTTTCTCCCAAAGCTAAAGGATAATGCTGTTAGGATGTATACTAAAAGCCTAGATTTTGGTATAAACATTTATCTAGAAATAAGAATCACATTGGTCAAATGTCTACATTTACGATAAATGTAGTTGCTCAATTAATTTATATTATAGATAACATGGTGTGTGGTGTCACACACAGAAGATCATGTTATCGGTTCCTTATAAATTATAAACAGTAGCTCACGACCAAGATGGAAAGGAACAAACTATTGGAAGGTCGTAGTGTAATTAGGTGTTAGTTTATCTTAACTATATAATTACACTAGTACACTTAGAGTGTATTGAGTAGGACCATTTGAGGTCGTTCCTTTTATACTGACTTTATGAAGGAACAAAGACCTCAGTTATTATGGAAGTGTGTGCTCTTAATCCTAATATAATAACAAGCACATATATTTGATATTTATTTCTTTAATTTATCAATGTGTGATAAATCAATAGTGTATGTTGTTGATTATAGAAGGAAACTGTGTCCTAGTGATCTAGGTTGAGAATGTCCCCAAGAGGAGCTCATAAGGATTGTCATGTTAAACCCTGCAGGTCGACTTAGTCTGACATGACGATGAAGTTGAGTGGTACTACTCTTGGAGCTAGATATTAATTAAGTGAGTTGTCAGTAACTTACTTAATTAGTGGACATTTGTTATCTTAAACACAGGGAGACTAACACACTCATAATAAGAAGGAGCCCAAAATGTAATTTGGGATTGGTGCGGTAGCTCAATAATAGTTCTATAGTGGAATGAATTATTATTGATAAAATTAAGTTGTGTGTTCGGGGCGAACACGGGATGCTTAATTTTATCGGGAGACCAAAATCAATTTCTCCTCTCGGTCCCTATCGTAGCCTCTTAATTATAGAGTATTATACCCACCTATACCCACCTTCTTACCCATCCCATAGGGGCCGGCCAAGCTAGCTTGGAGACCAAGCTAGGGCCGACCAAAGTTTGGTTCATGGGTGCTTCAAGGTGACCGGCCCTAGCTTGGGTTCAAGCTTGGTGTGGCCGGCCCAAATTAAAATAAAAGGATTTTTATTTTTTAAAATTTTCTTATGTAGATAACATGATTTAAAAGAGAGTTTAAAAATTTAAATCTTTCCTTTTATAAGATTCTACAAAAGATTAAGAGAAGAGCAAAATCTCTTTATTTGTAGATTAAAAGGTTGATTTTAATTTTGGTAAAAATTTTCCTTTTAACCATGTTCATGATTTAAAAGAAAGTTTAAAAATTAATAATTCTCTTTTATTAGTTTCTATAAAAGATTAAGAAAAGATTTGATATCTTTCCTTATTTTTAGATTGAAAGGAGATTTTAATTTTTGAGATAACTTTCCGGAAATTATCCACATGTTTAAAGAAAGATTTAATTTATAAAATTTCCTTTTAACCAATCATGAAGGGATAAAAATTATTGGAGAAATTTTTTATAAAATTTTCGGAAGCAAATAAGGAAGTTTTAATTTGTGTTTAAAATTTTTATTTGCTTGGAGATTTGGTGTGGCTGGCCATTATAGTAATGAGAAGAAAAATTATTTTTAATTAAATAAATTTTTCCTTTTCATGACAAAAGAATTAAGGAAGTTTTTATTAAAATTTCCTTATTTACCAAGACCAAGGATTATAAAAGAGGAGGTAGAGGAGCCTTCATGGGTGAACAACCTCTATTCTTTTCCTCCCTCTCTTCCTTGGTTTTGGTGGCCGGCCCTATTTCTCTCCTCTCCTCTTGTTGGCCGAAACCTATCTTCTTGGTGGAGCTCTTGTTTGTGGCCGGATCAAGGAAGGAGAAGAAGAAGAGAAAGCAAGCCTCGTCTCTAGCATCCCTTGGAGCATTGGTGGTGGCCGAAATTCTTCATCCTTGAAAAATTTATTGTGGCCGAAATCTAGAAGAAAGAAGGAAGGTGGAAAGGTGGTTCTCATCTCGGAAGATCGTTGCCCACACAACATCCGAGGTTAAAAGAGGAATACGGTAGAAGATCAAGAGGTCTTTCTAAAAGGTATAACTAGTATTTTTCCTTTCCGCATCATACTAGTTATTTTTGGAAATAATACCAAATACAAGAGGCATGCGATTCTAGTATTTCGAATTTATTTTTGATGTTGTGTTCTTTTGTTTTTCTTTTTCCTTGTGATTTGATTGTTCTTTTCGGTTGACCTAAAGTTATTTAAGGAAATTAAATATTAGTTTTCCTTAAAAGACTTTGTCTAGTCGGTGGTGGTTGCTCCCATATCCAAGAAGGCCATGTGCCTCGCCACGTCAGTATTGGAAGCCAATTTTGAAAATTAATATTTAATAGAATTAATAACCTAGGTGATTTGGATCGAAAGTGTTAAGTTCCGCAGGAGATCCAAGTCTAAACCTAAAAGAACAAATAAATTAAACTTTGGATCAAACGTGTTAAGTTCCGCAGGCGATCCAAGTTTAATTTAAAAGAACACATGGTAGCTAGGAAAAAGGTTCAGACCTTTGTACAAAATTTTTGTACAGTGGAACCATTAGGTTTTCCGAGTAGCAACCAACAATTGGTATCAGAGCTAGGGTTTTGCCTCTGTGTATTTGGTATTAGTTTAATTATGCACATGTCATACATAATTTAGGCAGGTTAATAGTAGGATGTGCTAACTTTGTTGATGCAGGATCCAACTATTATGGCTTATAGTTATTATGTGTGTGATTGGACCCTTGGACATGTCAAGGGTATTTTATTCTGTGTGCATGATTGTATTATAAAATACAGCAGGAGCTGTATTTAGTTTTATTAGAATTTTATTTTTTGATCTAGTTACATGTACATTCCTTTTATGGAATATAGGATCGATGGATGTAAATTTTATGTTCGATCTAGTTTACATGTACATTCCTTCGAGGAATATAGGATCGAAAAATGTAAAATTCTATTTATGTCGCGGATCGAATCTTGCAAGGCGTGGAACCTTTTGAGGACCAGAGGCGCAGCGGAACAAGGAACAAGATGGATGCGACAACTAGACCCGGTGGCGGTGGCCAAAGATGGCAGCAGCTAGGGTTGGCGACACACAGAGGACAACAATAGATAAAAGTCATAATAGTTGAAAATTAATTTTTCTATTTATTGCTTTTTATGCTGTGTTGTGTGTGCTTGTTAGTATGCATGCTAAGTAGGCTAGCATAGTCAAAATTCCTCACTTTAAATAACTAAGTGGAAGAGGGATTTATTTTTAAAATAAATTCCACGGTCTCCATTACTGGTTTATAAGTGATGCAACAAGCTTGTGCGTTGGCTCTGAGTGCCTTCCTCCATATCGGATGAGCTTGTTTGCAGGTCACTAGCTTAAACTTCCATTTTGGATGACTATAGGAAGTTAATTAAGAGCGTGTGATCTTCCCCATCGGAAGGGGCACAATCTTATTAATGGACTTAGTGTCAAGTAATGGTATATACTTAGGCACGTCTAATAGTATCCTCCCCATAGGAATCACTGCTATTGTTTGTGTGACCGAAGAAAACCAACTATTAATTTGTCAAATAAATAAGTTGACAAGATAATAAAATTAAAAACTCCTCTTACAAATGTTTGATTTTGTATACATCCACACTATCGTGGCATACAAAATTCACGGTGTTTGAGGTAATTTTATTTTGTCATAAAGATGTATTGACAAGATAATTAATGGGTAAAACCCTCCTCTTACAAATGTTTAAATTTTGTATACGTCCACACTATCGTGGCATGCAAAATTCACGGTGTTTGAGGTGTTGGTGAATTTAAATAATATTGTTTGAGGAATCAATGTTATTTTAAATTCAAAAAGTTTTGATCAAATATTTGATCAAAGATAGATCAACTATTAATTTTATTCGTCAAAAAGTAAAGTTGATGAGATAATAAAATTAATGGATAAAATCTCTTTTTTTTTTATTTTGTATACGTCCACACTATCGTGGCATACAAAATCCATAGGGATTTTAAAATAATTGATCTTGACCAAATATTTTTGTGATTCTGAGGATTTAAAATGTTTGTCAATCCTCTAGTTGTTATACTATAGAAAAGACTTAGTAGTCCCAATTGTAATGATTGGAAATAGGACTTTGACATTAAGGTAGACTGTCTTCTTAGAACTAAGAACAATTTAGGTGTATTTAATTCATTAGTTGAAACATGTCTAGTGGTGTTATCTACCAGAACCTGGAGTGTAGATACAGATGCCATTAATCATGTCTGCAATTCATTGCAGGGTTCCAGGAAACCCGACAACTAAATGAAAATAAAAACACCGTCCACATGGGCATTACTGCAAAAGAGCAGCTGTTGCAGTGGGAGAGGTTTATTCTCTAATAGGAATAAAATATGGATTATTAGAAATTGTCTTTACATACTAAGTTTAGAAAGAACCTGATTTCAGTTTCTAAACTATTATAGAATAGATATTGTGTCTATTTTGATAACAAAGTTGTTATCAAGAAAAATAGGGAAGTTATCTATTCTGGTATGTTGGTTGACAATTTATAATCCAATAACTCCCACGATGCAACAAATGGAAATTAGTAACACATCTTCTAACTTTAAGAGAAAGCAACCTTCGGAAATGAACCAATTATATCTTTGGCATCTAAAGCTAGGTTATATTAACTTAAGTAGGATTCATTGGTAGCTGATGAACTTTTGGGTTCATTAGTAGTGGAAATCTTTCCAACCTGCGAGTCTTACTTGGAAGGAAAAATAACCAAGAAGCTTTTAAGTCTAAGGGGTATGGAGCCAAAGATATGTTGGAATTGGTTCATTCTGATTTGTGTGATCCTATGACTATCCAGGCAAGAGGTAGTATCGAATATTTCATCTATTTTATAGATAACTATTCAAGATACAAATACATTTACTTAATGTGCCGCAAGACTAAGTACTTTGATTAGTTCAAAGAGTACAAGGCTGATGCGGAGAAACGTCAAAGTAAAAGTATCAAGACACTACGGTGAGATCGTAGTGGCAAGTACCTCTTGGGAGAATTTAGGAGTCACTTATCAAAAGTAGGGATTCAATCCAAACTAACTGCACCTGGTACACCCCTACAGAATGGTGTAGAAAAAGGAAGGTATAGGACTCTTATGGAAATAAGTAGATTGATGATGAGTTATTTGAAAAATTACCAAATTCATTTTAAGGAGATACTCTGGAAACAGAAGTGAACATAGTACCTTCCAAAATCAGAACTCTCTACTCATATAGAATTGCTAAATAGGCATAAGCCTATTTTGAAGCATATTCGGATTCGGGTAGTCCAGCACATATGCTGAAGAGAGATAATGATAAGTTGGACAGGAATTCATTTGTTTGTAAGTTATCCTAGAGAAATGAAAGTAGGTTTATAGTCTTAAAAATCAGAAGGTCATTGTTAGCATCAATGATCGATTTTTAGAAAAGGACTATGTAATAAACCACAAGCCCATAAGTAAATTTGTTCTTAAAGAAATTATAAAGGACATGTCTAATCTAGTACCAACTGTACAAGATGAAATATCACAAGAAACTGCAACACGTATCACAATTGATACACAATTATAGACAGTACATCATCATAGTGGGAGGGTTGTCAAACAACAAAAGGATTCATGTTTTGGGAAAGTTTTTGGACTTGATCCCAAATGAACATGAGTCTAATCCCAGAAATATGATGAAGCACTCCAAAATAAAGATGCAGCATCTTGGCAAAGAGCAATGAATACAGAATTAGAATATAAGTATTCTAATCAAATCTGGAAGCTTGTAGAACCACCAGATGGTGTAAAAGTCATTGGGTGAAAATATGTCTACAATAGGAAAAGATGGATAGACAGGAAGGTGGAAACTTTCAAAGCAAGACCTGATGAAAAAGGAAACTTTTTCACTGGTAGTCATGCTTAAGTCTATCCAGATTCTTTTATCTATTTAGCAAGTGGATGTCAGGACAACATTCCTTAATGGAAGTCTTGAAGAAAACATCCATACAAAACAACCAGAATGGTTCATTGCAAAGGGCAAAGAGCATTTTGTGTGCAAGCTCAATCAGTCTATGGACTGAGGCAAAGCTTCAAGGTCTTGGAACATCTGATTTATCAAAGGAATCCCGACCTATGGATTTATTTAGTAACCGGATAAGTCTTGTGTATACAAAAGGTGTGATGAAAACGTGGTGATATTTCTTGTACTATACGTAGATAACATTTTTGGTAGTTGGAAACAATATCAAAATGTTGTCAGAAGTAAGGGTATGGTTGTCCAAATAATTCGATATAAAGGACTTGGGAGAATGAATATATTCTTGGGATCAAAGTAATAAGGGATCACAAGAAAAGAATATTTTAATTATCCCAAGCTTCATATATCGAAAAAAAAATCCTTGCTCATTTTAAGCATGCAAAACTCCAAGAAAGGTTTCTTACCTTTTTAGCATGGAGTAACTTTATCTAAAGAAATGTCTCCGTAGACATCAAAGGAGATAAAGGACATGAAGGCAGTTCCTTATGCTTCGGCTGTGGGAAGCCTAATGTATGCAATGATATGTACGAGACTGGATATCTATTTTACCGTGGGCATAGTTATTAGATATCAAAGCAACTCTGGACAAGGACATTGATCTGCAGTAAAGCATATATTGAAGTACCTTAAAGGCACTAGAGATTACATGCTAGCTTATAAGGCAGATAATTTGTTTCCTGTGGGTTGCATGGATTTTAACATCCAATCGGAAAGGGACAATAGTAAGTCAACCTCGGGGTTTTGTATTTACTTTAGGAGGTAAAGTCATAACTATAGAAGAGTGATAAGCATAGGTGTTTTTTTGGACTCTACCATAGAAGCTTAGTATATGGCAAGCCTCTGAGGTAGCCATAAAAGCTGAATGACTCAATAACCTCAAAATAAACTTAGATATGATTTCTGGTTTGTCCAAAGATTATTACAATTTATTGTAATAATATTGGTGCAGTAGCAAACTCGAAGAAACCATAAGTCTATAAGGCAAGTAAACACAATAGAGCGCAAGTACCACCCAATACAAACGAGGAAAAGTTGTTGCTGCCTAGATTGCATCAGATGATGACCTATAGATCTTTTCACTAAGGCCCTTAAGGCAAGACTTTTGAAATGTTGGGAATCAGATGTATGGCAGTAGATATGGCAGCTTAGTCTTTTAGTATAAGTGGGAGATTGTTAGGATGTATACTAAAAGCCTAGCTTTTGGTATAAACATTTATCTAGAAATAAGAATCACATTGGTCAAATGTCTACATTTACGATAAATGTAGTTGCTCAATTAATTTATATTGTAGATAACATGGTGTGTGGTGTCACACACAGAAGATCATGTTATCGGTTCCTTATAAATTATAAACAGTAGCTCACAACCAAGATGGAAAGGAACAAACCATTGGAAGGTCGTAGTGTAATTAGGTGTTAGTTTATCTTAACTATATAATTACACTAGTACACTTAGAGTGTATTAAGTAGGATCATTTGAGGTCGTTCCTTTTATACTGACTTTATGAAGGAACAAAGACCTCAGTTATTATGGAAGTGTGTGCTCTTAATCCTAATATAATAACAAGCACATATATTTGATATTTATTTCTTTAATTTATCAATGGGTGAGATTTAGTTCGATAAATCAATAAGCCCGATAAGTTGGGAAATGATATCACTTATAGTGTGTGTTGTTGATTATAGAAGGAAACTGTGTCCTAGTGATCTAGGTTGAGAATGTCCCCAAGAGGAGCTCATAAGGATTGTTATGTTAAACCTTGCAGGTGGACTTAGTCCGACATGACGATGAAGTTGAGTGGTACTACTCTTGGAGCTAGATATTAATTAAGTGAGTTGTCAGTAACTTACTTAATTAGTGGACATTTGTTATCTTAAACATAGGGAGACTAACACACTCATAATAAGAAGGAGCCCAAAATGTAATTTGAGATTGGTGCGGTAGTTCAATAATAGTTCTCTAGTGGAATGAATTATTATTGATAAAATTAAGTTGTGTGTTCGGGGTGAACACGGGATGCTTAATTTTATCAGGAGACCAAAACCAATTTCTCCTCTCGGTCCCTATCGTAGCCTCTTAATTATAGAGTACTATACCCACTTATACCCACCTTCTTACCCATCCCATAGGGGCCGGCCAAGCTAGCTTGGAGACCAAGCTAGGGCCGGCCAAAGTTTGGTTCATGGGTGCTTCAAGGTGGCCGGCCCTAGCTTGGGTTCAAGCTTGGTGTGGCCGGCCCAAATTAAAATAAAAGGATTTTTATTTTTTAAAATTTTCTTATGTGGATAATATGATTTAAAAGAGAGTTTAAAAATTTAAATCTTTCCTTTTATAAGATTCTACAAAAGATTAAGAGAAGAGCTAAATCTCTTTATTTGTAGATTAAAAGGTTGATTTTAATTTTGGTAAAAATTTTCCTTTTAACCATGTTTATGATTTAAAAGAAAGTTTAAAAATTAATAATTCTCTTTTATTAGTTTCTACAAAAGATTAAGAAAAGATTTGATATCTTTCCTTATTTGTAGATTGAAAGGAGATTTTAATTTTTGAGATAACTTTCCGGAAATTATCCACATGTTTAAAGAAAGATTTAATTTATAAAATTTCCTTTTAACCAATCATGAAGGAATAAAAATTATTGGAGAAATTTTTTATAAAATTTTCGGAAGCAAATAAAGAAGTTTTAATTTGTGTTTAAAATTTTTATTTGCTTGGAGATTTGGTGTGGCCGGCCATTATAGTAATGAGAAGAAAAATTATTTTTAATTAAATAAATTTTTCCTTTTCATGACAAAAGAATTAAGGAAGTTTTTATTAAAATTTCCTTATTTGCCAAGACCAAGGATTATAAAAGAGGAGGTAGAGGAGCCTTCATGGGTGAACAACCTCTATTCTTTTCCTCCCTCTCTTCCTTGGTTTTGGTGGCCGGCCCTATTTCTCTCCTCTCCTCTTGTTGGCCAAAACCTATCTTCTTGGTGGAGCTCTTGTTTGTGGCCGGATCAAGGAAGGAGAAGAAGAAGAGAAAGCAAGCCTCGTCTCTAGCATCCCTTGGAGCATTGGTGGTGGCCGAAATTCTTCATCCTTGAAGAAATTTATTGTGGCCGAAATCTAGAAGAAAGAAGGTGGAAAGGTGGTTCTCATCTCGGAAGATCGTTGCCCACACAACGTCCGAGGTTAAAAGAGGAATACGGTAGAAGATCAAGAGGTCTTTCTAAATGGTATAACTAGTATTTTTCCTTTCCGCATCATACTAGTTATTTTTGGAAATAATACCAAATACAAGAGGCATGCGATTCTAGTATTTCGAATTTATTTTTGATGTTGTGTTCTTTTGTTTTTCTTTTTTCCTTGTGATTTGATTGTTCTTTTCGGTTGACCTAAAGTTATTTAAGGAAATTAAATATTAGTTTTCCTTAAAAGGCTTTGTCTAGTCAGTGGTGGTTGCTCCCATATCCAAGAAGGCCATGTGCCTCGCCACGTCAGTACTGGAAGTCAATTTTGGAAATTAATATTTAATAGAATTAATAACCTAGGTGATTTGGATCGAAAGTGTTAAGTTCCGCAGGAGATCCAAGTCTAAACCTAAAAGAACAAATAAATTAAACTTTGGATCAAACGTGTTAAGTTCCGCAGGCGATCCAAGTTTAATTTAAAAGAACACATGGTAGCTAGGAAAAAGGTTCAGACCTTTGTACAAAATTTTTGTACAGTGGAACCATTAGGTTTTCCGAGTAGCAACCAACAAATGAAGAATAGTTTGAAACAACTCTTGTGCTTGAGTTTGTTAGAGTTTAGCTTTGCTTTGTGAGTTTTGAATGTTGTAAGAGGCTTCTCCGCCTATAGGAGATTTTGTTAGTGCGCTTTTTCGCCTTGGATTAACAACCTCCTCGGTTGTAACCAAGTAATTCGTCGTGTCTCTTTCTTTTCAGTTTATTTCTTATTTTGTTTATGTAAGTGTTTGTTTAAGTTATAAGTCGAGGAAGATATTTTTATTTATTTTTATGTAGGGGCTATTCACCCCCTCTAGCCGGTCGCCAAGGGTCCTAACAAAGAGTCCACTTTCGATTCCGAACAAGAGAGTGATAGCGACGAGGAGCTGTCATCAAGTGAGATTATCACGCCCCTGGTAGTCCCTGCTAGAAAAAATTTCAGTAGCATCTCCCCTATGCGGGTGACAATATGAACAATTTCTACATTGCCCTCAGGGCCACATATACCTCGGCCAACATGGCCGGAATAATAACAATATTTATTAAGCAAGCACCCACGCAGTTTAATAGTAAAAATCAAACATAAGCAACGATAAGGAAAACATCTCAAATATCCTACTCAACTACACCCATAAAACTCAAATCTGATATCCTACTCAGCTACACCCATAAAACTTAAATCACCATCATACATCCAAACGAAAACCCATCGATAATAAGGGATCATACAAGATCCAAGTGCCAAAAGGTACAAGTCTGGAAACGTAGACGATAACATAATAAGAAAACCAAAGAGAAGATCCAAAACGGAAATCCTCGCAACCTGAAGGGGGAAACTAGCGATTGGAATTCCTCTGGACAGCCTCAACCTGAAATGGTAATAACGGGGGGTGAGTCCAACACTCAGCGGATACCTAGTTGACATGCATAGTAAATGATAACCAACAGTAATAAATATACGTACAATCTCCAGAAGTAATGAAACAATGCAAAACTGAAGATAAGGGAGAAACTGTACTCACCAGGACCTCCTATCAGGATAATAAGGTCGTCAGACCGAAAATACATGTCCCTGTATGCATGCCAATCATATGCATCCATCCAATATGCAGCAAATAAAGTACAGTAAACACAAGCAATAAATACATCATGCATATGATGCCAATAACATGCCCTGGTCACCCCTGACGCTAGTCAGCCATCTCACATACGATGGTGACACCGAGTGGGTAGGGCTGTGACAATCGTGCACTCTGCCGTCACTGCTCTTGATGAGTGACCGAGTGGACAGGATGCTATCGGAGTACACCTATCCTCCTACCCTAAATCATAAGTGGGGGAGCGCAATGCTCTCATCTCCTTGAGACAATCCAGAGGAGGGATCCCTTCCGACTACCACGTTGCGTCACACTACCCATGAGTGGACCAACAGAGCCAAACAGAGCAACCTGCTGCAACATACCTTACCTGAATAAAAACCACTAACCCATGAGTGGTTGTGTGTGTAGATCCATGTAACTGACGATGTGCTCAACAATAATGGAGCTGACTATCGCACAGTATGCAATCATGCGAGATGGTGCATGACACTAAGCATACAAATCCTGACCATATCTACCTCCAGAAAACATGTACCAAAAATAAATAGATCAAATAAACAGATCTAGGTACACAGGTTAGATATGGTAAATGACTAGTCCGGTATATCACATGGCATGGTATGTCACTACCTCTATAACATAAATAATAAACAAGGGCTTGAATGCTAAACAGGTAACAAACAAAACATGCTCGAAAACAAATAGTGACATACCGATGCAGATATAAATATAATTATTACTGCTTGTTAAAATCTACTAAGCATATCAACATGACATTATCTAAAAGATAAGTCAAGGTACCCGCCTCAAATAAAAGATCCAATCGAACCAATCCGACGTCGAGACGTCCGTCTCGAATCAGAGTCCTGCGTTAAACAATATATATATAAGCTTTTATTTAGCTAAAATTTTAAATGAATAGCTAAATAAAATCCTTAAGGCTAAATTAGGGTAAACCCCTAATCACATCACCATCATCCTACCTAAACAAAAATTGACGATCAATTAGGGTTAGTTACCTAATTCCCAATCAACCATTAGATTAATAATCCAAACCTAATTCCATTTACAAATAAACAACTAATTACATAATCCAAGGCATACTTAATTCAACCCATAAACCTAATCAATCTACACATGATTATCTAACTACAAAACATATCAAATGCCTAGCCTTACCTCAATTCACAGCCGAAAAGGTTGTTGTCGGAAAGGAGACGTTGCTGGAATATGATCCTCTTCAGCAAAGGCAAAGGGTAAGGGAAGGGGAAATCTGCGATGCTAGGTCAAAGTGGGTGGCTACTGAGGAAGTGAACCGGAGCAGAGGGACGACAACGGCATAAGGACCCTAAGTGGTGGCCACGGCAGGGCAGCAGTGGGTCGACAATGGCAGATCGTGGATGCCATAGCGCTGGTCTCGGCCTGCTCTGGTGAAGGTCAGTGCGACAAGTCCTCTACCAGCGTCAGGTACAGAAGCTAGGGCTCGACGATGATTTCGGGACTAGGGTACAACGTCGTAGTAGGGGAGATCGGTAGATCAACCCTAGCGACGACGATCAATATCCACAGCGAGAAGGTCGCACGGCAGCCTACGCCTCACGGTCGATGGTCGCCGGCGATGAAGAGGCAGAGAAGGAAGAGGGGAAATCGGGGCAGAGGCTCTAGGGTAGAGATGAGAAGAGGAGGAAGAGAAGTGTTGGCTTCTCTTGGTCACTATTTTACGCGCGAGGGGAGGTGAACCGAGGCGAGGCGGCGCCGTCGGTGGAGAGGACGTGGAGACGGTGAGGAAACGGGAGGAGTGGAGTCGGGGAAGGAGCGACGTCGGGCAGAGAGGGAGGTTAGGGCACGACTTGTGGGGAAAAAGAAAGAAAAGAAAAAGAAAATAATAGAAAAAATCAAACTTTTCTTTGCTTAAATGAGGTAGCCTAAACAGGCTTTCCCGTGACCCAATATTTATAATTATCCCCGTAACTTACGCCATACAGTCTCTGAAAAATTCTAAAAAATTCCCTTATGGTTATTCACCCTTTTCCTGTATTTTACATTCTCACCCACTAATAAAAATTTGGTCCATAAATTTTGTTATTTACCATCAGCGAGTATTAGCAAAAGCTAAATAGTATCTATGTTGACTGGAAATATAACTTACATACCTCAAGTAAAAAGGTGGGGGTATCGAGTTCAGATCGTATCCTCGAGCTCCTAGGTAGCCTCCTCGTCCGAATGATGCTGCCATCTGACTTTAACCAGCCGGATAGTCTTGTTCCACAGCTGATGCTCTTTCTGGTCTAGAATCCGTACCAGAACTTCCTCGTAGGTAACGTCAAGCTGAATAGGAACTGAGATATCTGTCAGCATATTTTCCGGATCGGATATATATCTCCTCAGCATAGACACATGGAACACATCGTGAGCGCCTGCCAGGGACGGTGGTAGTGCCAAACGATAAGCTACCGCTCCAATCCTCTCCAAGATTTGGAAAGGTCCAATGTATCTCGAAGCTAGCTTACCTCTGAGGCCAAATCTCTTCACCCCTTTCGTGGGTGAAACACGCAGAAAAATATGATCACCAATAGAGAACTCCAGGGGTCTCCGTCTCTGATCAACATAACTCTTCTGGCGGTCCTGCACCTCTAACATCCTACGTCTGATAGTACGGATCAACTCTGCCTCCTGTTGAGCTCTATGAGGCCCTAGCAGCTGGGCCTCCCCAAACTCCTCCCAGAGGGTGGGTGTCCGACAAGGCCTACCATACAACGCTTCAAACGGCGACATCTGGATAGCCGAATGAAAGCTGTTGTTGTAGGCGAACTCTACTAATGGCAAATGGTTCTCCCAATTGCCTCTGAAATCCAATATACAAGATCTCAGCAAGTCTGCTAGAGTCTGCATGGTCCACTATGACTATCCATCAATCTACAAATGGAAAGCTGTACTGAAATGGAGCTGAGTGCCCAAAGCCTGTTGCAGACTCTGCTAGAATCAGGACATTAACCGAGGGTCTCTATCCAAAATAATACTCAAAGGAACTCCAAGTAATCTGATGATCTCTCTCGGCAATACAGATCTGCCAATTGATCTAGGGAATTAGTCTTCCGGATCGCTAAGAAGTGCGTCGATTTGGCTAATCGATTAACCATTACCTAAATCGCGTCATGGCCTCGTCGTGTCCTAGACAACCCCACCACAAAATCCATGGTAATGTGTTCCCATTTCCACTCAGGAATAGGAATCCGCTGAAGTAATCCGGCAGGTCTCTAGTGCTCAGCTTTCACTTATTGATAGACAAGACATCTAGCTACGAATTTTACGATGTCTTTCTTCATGACGTTCCATCAATAGAAACACCTCAAATCTCGATACATGTGGGTCCCGCCTGGGTGGATAGCAAATCGGGAGCGATGAGCCTCCTGAAGTAACTCCTCCCTGACCGAGTGAGATGGAGGTACACATAATCGACCTCGAAAATATATAATACCCGCATCATCTCGGGTGAACTCTGTCTGCTGCCCGGAAGTTATCTGGCTGCCAATGAACTAAAAATGTTGATCTTCGGCCTGGGCCCCCCGGATCCTCATCCTGATCGACGACTGAGCAACCATAGTAACCAAAACACCTCGCTCTGTTTGTCCGTGATCCTCAAGGCCCAACTCGGAGAAACCTTGAATCAAGTCCGTGACTGAAGCTCGTTGGCAAGCAAAAGTCCCTCTGGACTTCCTGCTGAGTGCATCGACAACCACATTAGCCTTCCGTGGGTGATAGCTAATGGTACAGTCATAATCCTTCAGGAACTCCATCCATCTCCTCTGTCGGAGATTAAGTTCCTTCTGGGTGAAAATATATTTGAGACTCTTATGATCCGTGAGAATCTCAAAGGTAATGATGTACAGATGATGCCGCCAAATCTTCAAAGCAAAGATGATGGCGGCTAGCTCCAGATCATGTACAGGGTAGCTCTTCTCATGCTCCTTCAACTGACAAGAAGCATAGGAGACTACTCTGCCGTGCTGCATCAGAACAGCGCCCAAACCCTGAAGAGATGCGTCAGTGTAAAGTACAAACCCGTCCTCTCCGGAGGGTAAAACCAGAGCTGGTGTTGTTACTAGTCTCCGCTTCAGCTCCTGGAAACTAGTCTCGCAAGCCTCGGACCACGTGAACTTCATGCCTTTCCTGGTTAGATGTGTCAATGGCATAGCGATACGTGAGAAACCCTCGACGAACCGTCTGTAATATCCAGCCAGTCCCAGAAAACTGCGGATCTCCTGCACTGATTTCGGCTGCTCCCAACTGGTGACAACCTCAATCTTCTGAGGGTATATTGAAATACCTCTGCTAGAAATCACGTGACCCAGAAAACCGATTGAGGGTAGCCAGAAAGCACACTTGCTGAACTTCACGTATAAACGATGTCGTCGAAGAGTCTCCAAGACTATGCGAAGATGTTGTGCATGCTCCTCCTCGGAATGCCAATAGACCAATATGTCATCGATGAAAACGATAACAAACTGATCAAGATATTTCAGGAAGACGTGGTTCATCAAATCCATAAATACCGCAGGAGCATTGGTAAGCCCAAATGACATTACCAAAAACTCATAATGGTCGTATCTGGTACGGAATGTTGTCTTCTGAATATCAGATTCTTTGACTCTCAGCTGATGATATCTGGACCGTAGATCAATCTTAGAATACACTGATGTACCTCTGAGCTGATCAAATAAATCCTTGATCCTAGGTAAGGGGTACTTATTTCTGACGGTCACTGCATTCAGCTGTCTATAGTCTATGTACAACTTCAGAGTACCATCCTTTTTCTTGACAAATAATACCGGAGAACCCCACGGAGAAACACTAGGGCGTATAAATCCCCTGTCTAAAATCTCATGGAGTTGAACCTTCAGTTCGTTCAACTTTTTTGGTGCCATATGGTAAGGAGCTTTCGATGTCGACGCGGTTCCCAGAATCAACTAAATAGCAAACTCCACTTGCCTTCTGGGAGGCAAACCTGGTAGCTCCTCTGGAAATACATCCAGATACTCTTGGACTACTGGAATGTCGGAGAGTTGAGAACTACTGTCGTATTCAGTATTAATCAAATATAACAGAAAACCCTGACAGCCATGTGACAACACCTTCTGAGTCTGAATCACTGAAATGATCGATATGTCGTCGTCCCCTGATGTTAGTGAAATCCCACGAGGGTTGGTTCAGAGGTCGGAATGTGACCACCCTCATCTGGCAATCAACCGTGGCATGATATGTAGACAGCCAATCCATGCTAAGGATAATATCGAACTCGACCATTTCCAACACTAATAAATCAACCATAAGTATCATGTTGCCAAAATCTAATGGGTAACCTCTGACCTCCTGAGTGACATCCAATGTATCACCGGACGGTAGGGAGACGGTCAGTTACTGCGGTCTAAGAGTAGGTAGTCTACCTATCTCCCTCATAAAGGCACGGGAAATAAAAGAATGCGAGCTACCAGTATCTATCAGCATATCAGCGGATAATGCATAAAGTAAAACCATATCGCGGAAAATGGATCCGTCGGCCCGCTGTACATCCTCTCTGGTAACCGCATGAATACGTTCAGTCTCAGGCGGTGGTGGAGGTGGTAGTGCTCCCAAAGGTTGCTGCGCCTAAGTCTGGGCCTGCCACTGTGACGGTGCTGTTTATTGAGCTAGAGACGGATATGTAGGCTGCGACTGATACTGGACCAGCGGTTGGGGCTGTGACTGGTATTGGACCAGTGGCTGTGGCTGCGGCTGATACTAGACTAGGGACTGAGGCTGTGATTGGTACTGAACTAGTGGCTGGGGCTACAGCTAATACTGAGGTCCCACATCAGAACCTTGTGGTACCATAAGGGCACTGGAGTGCTCCTATCCATGCATGCCATATGCAGATGCTGCCGGGGGAGCTGTCCTCTGCTGTCTATGCGAAGATTGGGCTCTCTGCCCTCCTCGATAAGTCCCCTGTCTGACTGGGTTGTCCTCCATGACCAGACACTCCGGAAGCCATATGTTGAGCCTTCAGCGAACAATCTCGGCTCAGGTGCCCGAGCAGTTTGCAATAATAGCAAACCAACTGTCCCAGGGAGTAGGTTATGGTGAGGTGGTCTCTGGACCCACATCTAGTACAGTGAGTGTCATTGGCGGGCTGTTTTTGGTTTTGTTGAGAAGACCGGGAACATCCTGATGAAGATCGCCTTGACTTCTGAGGCTGCCTCGAAGCCCCAGAAGTACCCTGACTTGGTCGACTGCGACCACTCTGCTGCTGTCCGGTAGCATGTGACTGCTGGATCTGTCCTGATGTCTGATCCATCTGCTTCCTTTTCCTATCCGAAAACTCTCTCTGCTGAGCTGACTCAATTATGAGGGCTTTGTCCAACGTCTCTAAATAAGATGAACTCCCAAAATCAGCAAGCTTTACTTGCAGATGCCCATCCAGTCCCTGGATAAATTGAAGAATACGGGACCTATCCTCAGCAACTAATTCTGGACAAAATCTGGCCAACCGATTAAACTCAGCATTATACTCCGTCACAGTGAGATTGTTCTCCCGAAGGTTCAGAAAATCCTGTCGGCGAGTCGTCTGATATGCTCGTGAAAAATATCAGATCTCGAAAGCCTCTCTGAATCTCGCCCAGGTGATATTCGACTCGCCTATGATGGAACGCTACGTATCCCACTAGATATCAGCCTCATCTCGTAAATGGAAAGCAGTCAGCTCTGCTTTCTCCCACTCGGAGCAAGCCATATAGAAGAAGGTCCGCTCCATGGTCTCTATCCAAGGCTGGGCCACACTCAGATTGGTCTCTCCACAGAATAGGGTGAATCGACTTTTCATCGACTCTACCAAAGCTGGGATTCGAGCTCGTGCTGCAACTATATCAGTGTGATGAGTAGGGGCAACTGCAGGAACTGGTGAAATCACTGGAGCTGGTGCTACATGTGGTACCGCTGGTGCCAAGGTGTACTTCATCTTGTTATTCCATTGGTTGATTATTTGCTTGCATGATATGTAGGGGTGTACCCTATATCATCATTGGTTTAGGGGGAGTGCTCCTTTCTTGATTATGTATATGTTTTTATACATTATAGGGGTGTACCAAATTTCTTTTGGGTACATATATTGAGGGGGAGTCCCTTCATTATCATCATTGTCTTCCTCTATATTAACTTCATTTTGATATTTGACAAAGGGGGAGAATTATTATATTTAAGTTCACATTTTTTTATAACATGATCTTTTCATGCTTGTTAATTAACATCATGTTGATTGCAATCTTTATGCTTATTGTACATCATGATATGTTAACAATTAGCCTAAACTTAAATAGATTGTTAAACATCAAAAAGAGAAAGATTATTAGTACAATCATGCCCTGGATGAGAAGTTTCAATGATTGACAATTATTTAAGTTCAGATTAATATGTTAGATCTAACTTCAGTTATAAGTTTGCGGGATAAAAGAAGTCTAAGAAGGTCAAGAACCGGATTTTTAGTAAAAAAAAATCCTTGCAGATTAGAAGATCAGATGCAAGGTAAGAGAAGTCTAAGAAGGTTGAAGACTGGATTCTTGACAAATGGTGGAAATCCAAGCAAATCAGATGCTAGGATAGATGAAGACCCAGAGATGAGGAAGCACTAAGCATAAAGTCTAAGGAACAAGAGGTTGTCTGACATGAGGTAATTGGAATCGGTTGATGTATTTATCAATCGATTGGTAACTGATCGTGATCACACAATAGCTTCCCAAATCGATTAACCAATCGATTAGGCACTAACCTAATTGATTGGTGCAATCGATTAGCAAGCTTTTTGCGACGCATAGAGAGGTGCCGAATCGATTGCACAATCGATTAGGCACGTCTAATCAATTGATGTAATTGATTACTGACTTTTTGTGAGCGCATGGAGAGTTGTCAAATCGATTAGGCACTAGACTAATCGATTAGTGATTTTCTGCAAGTGCACAGAGAGTTTTTGAATCGATTGATGCAATCAATTAGAAGGCTTTCTGCGAGTGGACAAAGAGTTGCTCAATCGATTAGGCATGGATAATCAATTGGTGCAATCGATTAGCAGACTTTCTTCATAAGGAAAGAAGCCTGCCAAATTGATTGTGCAATCAATTAAGGTTACCATTCAATTGAAGATTCCCATCAAATGATTAAGATTCAAAATGGAGTAAATCTCATCCGTTGATATGAAATTAGTAAACGTTCAACAGATAAGTCAGAAAATCCATAATCAATTGGGAGTTCTTTCTAATCGATTAATAGCAACGAAAAATTGAGAAACAACTAGATTTCAACGCATTTAAAAGGGGAGATCTAGGCCCATTGTATTCTCCGGTTCATCTCGTGGCAAGCTCTCATATTCAATCTTCAAGTAATCAAGAGAAGGAGAACCAAGCAAAAAACTTATAATATTTCTTTTCTTCTTCTCCTTTGTTGTTATATTCTTTTGAGAACTTTGAAAGCTTGTTGTGAAAGGTTTCTACACCTTTGGTGTTGTTATGAGAAGGAGAGTTCATAGTGAAATTTGTGATTGCTAGTGTGGACCCTTGAGTCAGTCATCCCAAGGAGGTGGAGACCAAATAAATCAAAGGTGTTAGCATTGTGGTATTGAAAACTTCAAGTATCCGTTGCAAAGAAGAATCGAAGAGAGCTATTCACTCCCCTCTAGCTCTACTAGTTCTGACACTATCCAGGAGAAAGGTTGGAGTTTGGAGAAGCGAGCTATGAAGCTCTGCTTGATCAATTTCAAGCAAAGTGGAGTGGAATCAGGCAACGCGTCAAGCGACCCCTCGAAATCACTCGATCTCAACTACTGGAGGTTGGCTCTCCGCCGGCGTCATAAATATCCTTCATTCCTTGATCGCTGCAACGCCTACAACATCGGGGAATAAGATGTGGGTGGAGGATAATTTTGGGAATATGTTTTTAGTGACCCCAGAATTATCAAAAACCATCAATTTCTAAGGTAATCGGATCCCCCCTTTTGCTGACGTTTTAGTGATGTGGTTGACAACCTTCATTACTTGGAATCGGCTGTTACCTAAACTAAACAGGGTTATCAATGTTAACCCTCGAGAGATAACCAAGGTTATCAATGATAACCTTAAACCAAACACACCCTTAAAGTCATGTGCCCTTACGATTTGTGATGTTCTCAAGACATTCAAGTCAGTTTGTGTCATATGATGTCCGACTCAATTCACTTAGTTGGTAAAGATCAAGCTCTTAGATTATGAATCATGGACTCAAGTTATTCAACCATTAATTGAGTCGTGTTTGGCCCCACGTTGTAGCCAAATTGGTAATCGGGTGGCCGAGTTGCTTCATTAATTAAGTTGTGTTTTACCTAACATGACCCAAAGTGAGATTGGTGTGGCAAGAGATAAATGTTAGTACAGGGAGCACCAGACGATCAAACCTAAATTTTGATAATGACAAATGGTTCAAAAGTTAAGATGTCTTATGATCTAACAAGTGTGACTGAACTTGCAAGAAAGTCCTAAGTTTTCTTGGGCAAAAGTCTTAGTAGATTCTAGACAGGTAGAAAACCCTAGGGGGAGGTAACCCCCTAGGTCCTAGGGGGAGGTAACCCTAGGTTGGGTGAAATCCTAGAGTCGAGGACACTAGGTGAAAATCTTGAGGGTCGCTGACACCAGGTGAAAGATTGGATGAGTCAGGATCAGACATTCAACATAAAGTCTTGACATTTTGGACGCTAAGCAAAAGTCCAAATGGTCTAGAGGACTAGTTTGGCAAAAGGTAAACTCTTCTTGGAAAAGTAGGTGATGACGCATTCTCCGAAAAGGAAACAGTAGGTATCGGTCCAACTTAAAGTTTCAGCGAAACTCAAAGTTAGGACCGGATAGTCCTAAAACTGTCAAAGTTACATTTTATACTGTTTGTCTATTATTCTAACTATGTTTTGTAAGAAACTAACAATTTTGCAAGTTCAGATTTTGCCTTGTTCGGTCGACCGAACCACCAAGCTAGAAGATTATATTTCAACTCGCGATGAAGTGTAGACCGAGGGATCGATTGACCGAACAGGGAGGTTTAGTCGATTGAACAGTTGATAAACTTCAGACCAAGTTGATCAGACTAGATAAGTCGAGGGGCGTCAAGAGTTCGGTTGACCAAACGACGGTATCGATTAATCGAATGAAGACTTATCTAGAAAGGTAGCATCTGGACGGAAAGCCGCGCAGACTCAGGCGAGGTCAGTCGACCGATCAGGGAGATTAATCGACCAATCAATGTTGAGTTAAACTTGATCCTGAGATTAGTGGATCTGGATCAGGCTCAACTCGGTTATAAAAGAAGACTTCGACCAACAATTTGAACATCTTCTGCTCCTTCATGGTGTTCCAAAGACAAATCCACGAAGCTGTAATGTTGCTCCGACAACCAAAAGCTCACACCTCCAACTCTCTAAGTCATCGGTATAATTTCATTGATAGCACCTAGTCTTTAATTACATTGTAATTGTACTTGTTTTTATAATTTTACTAACTAATAGTGAATTGCCCAAAGTAAATACTCAACGAGTGTGAACCTTGGAGTAGGAGTCGTCACAGGCTCCGAACCAAGTAAAACCAATATGTGTCATTTTTGTTTATTCTTTTATTTCCGCTACATGAACTCTTATACGAGTGTTTTTCAAAAAAAATAAATGTGAAAGTCATGACCTCTTTTAGCACGTCTTGATCTTACAATAAAGGATGACACAATGTGCATATGAGGGACTAGGGATTTGACATGAGATGTATTCGAAGGAAAATGAAGAGGATCAAAAAAGAATGATTTGAAGGAATCAGAGTTGTGAAAGATTGCAAGAGGGATTATCTTAGGCTCTCTCTTTTGGCCCACATCATGTATGTAGGGATTAGATTACCTAAGTTTTTTCTATGAATCTTTCAATTAAAAGACAATAGATCTTGAATGTAATCTACAACTTAGCTCAATTCTTAAATTTAGAGTAAGCTTACAAAGGCGTGTAAGCTAAGTGAACAAAAGACCATCAACTTGATTCAATCTAGTAGAAGTGAATCTCAATTGCATAGATTTGACTGAACGAACTGTGCGCCTACTAGTCAAGTGAGGCTCTTCTTAGGAATTAAACTCTCTCTATTTTTGCATACTCTCCATGGCTATTGAAGTTGACTTTATCTCCTTTTTTATCGACGCGTCATTAAAGTCAAATAATAAAACTTTCTATTTGTTATTTTTTATTTTATTTCAACATAAGTTGTCCTAGTTGTCTAGTCTATGAGGAAACCTCGTGCATTGCCCCTCGTTAGATTGAATAAGTACATGAGCCATGTGACTTTGTGTACTGGCGTTGGCATTGGCATTGGCATTGGCATTGGCATTGATCCCGAAAGAAGATGAACTACACAACATGAACTACACAACAGAAGTTCTAAAGAAAAATAGAAACGGAAGAGAATGGAATTTAGACAGTGATGTGAATCATAGTTTGATATTCATCTTACACATATTTATACACTTGTCATGGAGACAACATATTAAAGACGAGTCTAGAAAATAACACAACCAGCTCAAGAGTTGTTGATTAGAAAATTAAAGACGCCTAGAAAATAAGCAAGAACATAACTGACAAACTTGGGAAGTAGGAACATTTGGGAAAGAGGACACATTGAATATCACTTCTCCAGATATTGCCTTTCAACATTCCCCCTCAAGCTGGATCCATTAGATTTTGAGATCCAAGCTTACTTAAAAGGCATTGAAACTGAGTTGAAGGTAAGGCCTTGGTGAATACATCAGCTAGTTGATCTTGACTTCGCACATAACAAGTTTTAATAAGCTTTGATTGAACCTGTTGACGAATAAAATGACAATCAACTTCTATATGCTTCGTTCTTTCATGGAACACCGGATTAGCAGCAATCTGCATTGCGGCTTGATTATCACAGTAAAGAATCATAGGAGTAGCACACGGACATCCTAAGTCTGAAAGGAGACTTTTAAGCCACACAAGTTCACAGGCTGTAGTGGCCATAGCTCGATATTCAGCTTCCGCACTAGATCGAGCAACAACTTCTTGTTTTTTGCTTTTCCAGGAAACTAAATTTCCCCCAACAGTTATGCAGAATCCTGTAGTTGATTTTCGATCCAAAGAATTACCAGCCCAATCCGAATCTGTATAACCCTCAACCTTGGTGTGTCCATTGCTAGTCATAATGATTCCACGACCAATGGATCCTTTCAAGTAGCGCAGGATTCGTTTAACCAGGCTTAAATGCTGATTAGTAGGAGCATGCATATATTGACTAGCAATGTTAACCGCATAAGACAAATCTGGTCTAGTAATTGTCAAGTAAATCAGTTTACCAACAAGCTTCTGATAGTGAGCAAGATTCTTAAGCACTTCACCTTTGGAGTAGGGCTTTTGTTTGCTGTCAAGAGGAGTGTGAGCAGGTTTAGAATCAACCATCTGGGCATCCTTGAGTAGATCCAGAGCATACTTCCTTTGATTAAGATAGAACCCTTTGCTGGAATTTGCCATTTCGATTCCAAGAAAATATTTCAAGGAACCAAGATCCTTTATAGGAAATAACTGTTGAAGATGTTTTTTCAGTTTTTTTGCAGACTCAACATTGCTTCCTGTCACAATAAGATCATCCACATAGATTAGAACCATTAATTTTTCCGAATTACCAAGTTTAACAAATAGTGAAGAATCAGCATTGCTTTTTGAGAATCTCATCCCTTCAAGTGCAGCACTCAATTTTGTATGTCAGGCTCTAGGACTTTGCTTTAGTCCATAAATAGATTTGTGAAGTTTGCAAACCATGTTGTCATCATTCTGTTTCAAGAAACCAGGAGGTAATTTCATAAAAACTTCTTCCTCCAGATCCCCATGTAAAAAGGCATTTTTTACATCCATTTGGGATAGAGGCCATCCATTGTTAATTGCAACTGACAGCAGAACCCGCACGGTTATCATCTTTGCAACTGGAGCAAAGGTCTCTTTATAATCCATTCCATATTCCTGAGAAAAACTTTGAGCCACCAAGCGTGCTTTACGTCTCTCAACTGAGCCATCAGAGTTAAATTTGGTTTTGTAAATCCAACGACATCCAACAGCTTTCTTCCCCTTAGGGAGAGATACAATGCTCCACGTAGAATTCTCAGCAAGAGCATTTAGTTCTTCTTGCATAGCATTTCTCCAAACATCACTAGAATTAGCTTCTTGAAAGGTTTGAGGATCTTGGATAGCAGATATTTTAGAGAGAAAAGCAGCATGTGTAAAGGCGAAATTCTTATAAGACAGATACTTTGAGATTGGATGTCTTACAGAATAAGCAACATAATCTTCCATTCTCTTAGGTTGTTGACAGTGACGAAGAGGATTTCTTCGAGGCACTAACTCTTGATAAATCTGATCAGGATGAACATCCTGTTCCGGATTTAGTGGAGCAACATTATTTAAAATGTTATCAGATGATGGTGCATTCTATGAATTAGACTGATTCAGTTCTGGACCAATGCCTTCAGTATTCAAAAAAGGGAAAAAAATCTAAACTTATTCCCATTTTATTGGAACAGGAAAAATACGACCTAGTTTCATCAAATCGAACATGCCTTGTGACAACAACCTTTCGGGAACATGGGTCATAACATTTATATCCTTTCTGTGTATTTGAGTAGCCAAGAAATATACATTTAACAGCTTTTGGATCAAGTTTATCTCTAGAGTTGGCTGGAGCATGAACAAAACATGTGCAACCAAACACCTTTAAATGAGAAATATCAGTCTTTTTGTTCATTAAAACTTCAAATGGACTTTTGAAATGGAGTACTCGACTAGGAAGTCGATTAATTAGATAGGCTGCTGTAAGAACCCCGAAAGACCAAAACTGTTTAGGCAAATTCATTTGAAACATGATAGCCCTTGTCTTTTCTAATAAATCTCTATTTTTTCGTTCTGCAACTCCGTTTTGTTGTGGAGTATAAACACAACTAGTTTGATGCACAATGCCATTAGTAGCTAAGAAATTAGTCATATTGTGGGAGGTAAATTCGGTGCCATTATCAGTTCTGAAGGTTATGATTTTTGTAGAAAATTGGTTGACAATCATGGCATGAAACTGTTTGAAAGTTTCATAGACATCACTCTTAGATTTTAGCAAATAAACCCAAGTGACTTTAGAAAAATCATCAATAAAGGTCACAAAATACTTGAAATTGTCAATGGAGTCAACCACAGGGCCCCATATATCAGAATGTATTAATTCAAAAGGGTTGAAACTTTCTGTCATAGACAACTTAAAGGGAAGTTTGGATGACTTAGAAAGATGACATGTTTCACAACCATGAGCTTCCATTGGCATATTGGACAAGATCTTTGAAAACACGAGGCTGGAAGGATGAGCAAGACGTTGATGCCACAAAAATTGTTGATGACTTCTAAGAGCTTGAATGCTTCTTGGAATTCTAGGATGCGGAGAAACATAATATAGCCCTTGAAAGAGAAACCCTTCACCAATCATGTTCTTGGTGATACGATCCTGAAAAACAACCTTGGAAGGAGTGAATAAAACTTCACAATTAAAGGGTTCAACTATTTTGTGGACTGACAATAACTGGAAAGGAAAGGAAGGAACATAGAGCACTTCAGATTTGATAAATTCTGACAGCAGTTTAATTTTCCCTTTCCCTTTGATTTGAACATTCTGACCATTGGCAATGGATACAAATGAAGACATAGGCATATAATCACATACATTAATAAGATTATTAGTTATGTGATCTGACGCACCAGAATCTACCACCCACAAATTTGAGGTTGAACTAATTTTCAACGCAGTAATAAAGGCAGATAAAATACCTTCTTTGTTCTCAGAATTTGAAATATTTGTATCCGTAAGAAAACTTGCAAATTTGCTCAAGAGCGCTATTGGCTTATCTTGGCTATGTTCAGCTTCTGAAGAAGTGCCTTTGCTTTGTTTGTTATGCAAAAAATTTGCAAATTCATTAAGCAAAGTGATCGGATTAGAAGTGAAGGATTCAGCAGAATGAGACGCAACGTGAGCTTTGGAGTTGAAACTATGTTTCTGATCACTTCCCTTTTTATCCTTGCTAGATTTGTTTTTTAATTCTAGATGAAGAATCCAACAACGATCAACCGTGTGTCCAATACCTCTGCAATGATCACACTTCAAATCCGGACGCTTACCCTTGTAAGGTTTCTTCTCCCCGTTAAGAGTAAGGTAAGCATGAGGATTAGAGGTATTTAATACATCAGATTTAGGCATAATTTTCCGACGAACCTCTTCTCTTTGAATGGCCGCACAAACATTCTTTAAGGAAGGTAACTCAGTAGTCATTAGAATGTGACTTCTGAATTCTTCATAATCAGAATCAAGACTTGCAAGTAGCTGGAACACCCTGTCTTCCTCAACACGTTTCTTAAGAATGACAGGATCAGTGGTATGAGGGCGATAAACTTCTAGCTTGTTCTATAGATTCTTTAGTTTACCGAGTATACTTACAAAGGATTTTCCCTCCTGCTTGAAACTTGCAATTTCTTGTTGAATCTAAAAGATTCTAGCAGAATTGTTTTGATTTCCATACATATCTTGAACAGCTTCCCATAATTCTAGAGAAGAAAAAGAGTAGCTGAAAATTTCAGCAATATTCTGTTCCATGGAATTCAATAGCCAACACATAACCATTTGGTCTTTGGCTAGCCAAGCTTCATATCTTGGTGCAATTACTTCAGGAACTGCCTCCTTTCCATTAATGAAGCCAAGTTTTGATCGACCACCAAGAGTAATAGTGATGGCCCTAGACCAAGGCAAATAATTGTATTCATTGAGTAATACTGAACACAATTTGTGAGAAGTATTCTGCTCAGCATCAAAACTATTAGAATCAGCAGTTATCTCACTAGAGGATGAGGAAAAATTGTCAGGGTTCATGACAAATATAAAGAATTTAGAGTTTATATAGAAACTTCCTGCTCTGATACCATAAAGAAAAACAGAAACGGAAGAGAATGGAATTTAGACAGTGATGTGAATCATAGTTTGATATTCATCTTACACATATTTATACACTTGTTATGGAGACAACATATTAAAGACGAGTCTAGAAAATAACACAACCAGCTCAAGAGTTGTTGACTAGAAAATTAAAGACGCCTAGAAAATAAGCAAGAACATAACTGATAAACTTGGGAAGTAGGAACATTTGGGAAAGAGGACACATTGAATATCACTTCTCCAGATATTGCCTTTCAACAAGTTCTCTCACAAGACATTTAATTGATTGAAAAACAAGTATGATAGCACATGGATTGAACAACAAGATGATGAACATAATGATGACGATTGCTCTACAGCCAGTCCTTAACATTAAGAACTAGCAATCGAGTGATCTGTTTTGTATGTTATTGTCTTGATGGAACAAAGAATATCGTTTAGGACTTTTACTGTTGGATATGAATAGGAGACATAACAACAAGATGATCAAAATCGTTTTCTGTTGGACTTTTCTTGTTATATTAAATTATTTTTTTACCAACTTAATCAAAAAATACTTAAACTTCATCATAAACATTTTAAATTGATGCTACCTAAATAGATACTACAACCATGAATCTACTTATTAAAATTACTTAATTTCATTAAAATTATTTTAAGCCAATCAAAATCACTTTAAAATAATAATAGAAATCACTTAAATAACGGCTACTAATTACTACAACAATATTTTATTATATTAGTTATTACACTATTATAACATATATATAATAGTTGGTATACATGGTAGTAACTTACAATATCTTCTAGATAAATAGTATAGTAGGACATCCTTTTGACTTTATTTTTAATCTAAGTGTCCTTTGACGATTTACGTTCTTTTAAATTTTTGTCCATAAATAATTGATAATTTTTTTTTACAAAATTATCACTTCAAAAAAAAAAATATTTAAGTACACAAGGTGTATACAAATGTGTAATAGAAAAATCGAAAATTAAAAGAATAAATAATTTACAACAAGAAGATAAAGGATGTAACCTCTAGATTGATCTAAAATATATAATCTATTTTAGATCTTAAAACAATGCATAATCTATCCTTTACAAAATATGAAATATGAAATAGAAAACAAATTAGATCATATGAAATGAGGAGGATAGTAACTAAGCTAGAGAAAACAAAACAATGCTCAATCAAATAATAGATTTTGAGATCTATGAGTTGCATTTGAGAGGAACTCTCCAGAACCTATCGGGAATTTCCAGCAGATAAAATTGTCAAACTGATCTTATCCATAACCTTGGGCAACCAAAATTCTTGAATCTTGGTCGACAACATTCAAGGGATACCCATTGGGTAATGGATAATCATCAACCAACAGTCAATGTATGTTATCAATGAAACAACCAACTCTGATCAACCAACACTAGATAAAATATGTTGGGAATTTAAAATTTGAAAAGTCAAACGTCCAAATGTTTAGTCGACCAAACTTCAATCCTTGTCTATCAACTTTATTAGAAACCGATTCAAATGAGTGGAACCTTGCTAAAGTCACATGCATGAAGTTTTTTCTCCCAATGTGCAACACCTCTGGCACTGCAATGAGACTAGGAACCATAGCTGAGAGGCAATGCTAAGCTCCATTTTAATCCTTTACATCACTTAATATACACATATTAATGAAGACTTCAGTACCATAATCAAAGATCAACTTGGACATAGTGTTACACATTCACCAATTTAATAGAGTTTCTGTTTCATTAGCAATAAAGTATCTACTGTACAAAGCACAAGAAATTGCAAGGAATTCGGCCCACAAATATTGTCGAGTACTAAGGGGGGAAAACGGCAGACAAGCCAGGAAAAAGTTTCACAGGTTTGCGTGACTAAATGAAGCAAAGAAAAGAAAAAGAATCTACTTACATTCATTTATTTCAACATTTGAAAGAAGTCCACTCAAAAGATTTTTGGCCACTTTTTGATCCAACACTTATTTGATGGCTGGGAATTTGCTGATGTAGGAGACGTTAATCAGAGGAACTATCAAAGCTAGCTGGTACAACTACAATTTTTCCTAAAAATTACCATATAAATTGGTTAACTAATGATAAAAAATATAATGAAATATCACAAGATAGTAACTTCTGCAATATTAATATTGATGCCTTCAATCCCGGTGACAAGATAATTGTGCAAAGAGGATTACATACAAATATATCTACATTTTATCTATTGCCTATTTAAACTTCTTTGTTTAGGTTGCAGCAGTAGCTGTAGCCTACATACCATATTTAAGTTTCCATGAAATAAAAAAAAATTGTTTGATTTAGTAGTTAAAGCATTTTTTTAAGAAAATGTTTATTTTTTTAATGTATTTCATTATGTATTGGTTATGCAAGAATAACAGTAAGGCTTCTCTTTTGTAATTGTAGGATTTTTTGTTCAAATTAGAATATCTGATGAATCACAGTTTTATTGGGAAACTATGAAACCTTGAACCACAGATGTGGCTTAGGAAGCCTATGCACATGTGCATAGATAGATAGAAGGGAGAGGTAGGGGAGGGGGATAAGGTATCAAGGACGGCAAGCAAAACAGACTATTGTATTATAGATTGGAGCACTGACAATAAATTGGAGCTCATTTATGGTAATTCAACATTGTTAACAGACAATCTAACAAATTCTGTAAGTTGGATGATCGCCCTAAACCCCAAACTCCAATCCCCAATCTAAAGGAGGAAAATATCAATATATCTATGGTTCACTGAAATGAAATGTAAAGGTGGAAAATATGTTGAGATGAAGACATGCCACATTGGAGCAGAACATATATACAACTTGGAAGGGAATGTTGAAAGATAGTCATGCCATATTGACACACATAATATCTACAAAAAGGCAATTATCAGCTATGAAAGGTAATGTATTAAACAGTACGAGTTAGCTGTAAGACTTACGGAATTGCTGTAGTGATAACTCAGACATTAACTATTTGCAATTAGAAATAACAAATTTTTTATCTTCATGCCATACCATATGTATTTTCTCAAAACTCTGTAGCTTTTCGGATTTCCTGTAATTGACATGCTATTTCCTCTAGTCGTTGTAGATTGCGAGTCTCCTTTTCCTTCTTTTCTGCTGAAAAGTTACAATTTTCTCTTCCTTCTTGAATCACTTTTAGCTTTTTCCTCAAGAACTCAACTTCATTTTCAAGTTTACATCTTTCATTATTGATTACAGGCATGGAAATCCTCCTCATGTCTAACAGTGGAACTCTATTGCCTGCAACATCAACTGAATGGCACACTGTTATCACATCTGAGCTCCTTCTGTGTATGTTTGTGTCTAATGGATTTAGACTTGTGTTTAAATTTTCAGTCGAGCAGTGCACTTTACTTTCTGAAGATGATTCTTTTGGCACACCACTTCTGTTACTTTCTGAAGATGATTCTCTTGGCACGCCACTTCTGTGCGATCTGCTCAATACCACCTGAGGAGTATTTAACTGTCCCATATTGCCCTCTCTATTCATGTCTATTTCATCATCAATTACATGCACATCAAGAACACTTGCTTCAGTATCAACCTGAGATGAGATGGAACCTACTTCATCTGCACGTAGACTTTTCCTGATGCACAAATCATTTAATGAAACTCCAACCTCAGATTTCCTATCTTGTGTTTTATCTTCTGTATCACTTAGATAAATAGAAGGATCATGGAAAACATTATATTGTGCCTCAATTAACCTAGGCGAGCTAGAGCCATTTCCATAGCTAGACTCATGGCTTTGGATTGAAGGTAGAATATTTTCTATTGTTAACATACCTTTTTCCTGCACATGGCAATCATTCGTATCAATTGGAAAATCTGAATGTTGCTCCTCAGCATTGCACTGGTTACCTACATTGCTTGAATGTTGTAACTCTTCAGTCATAGTTGGTTCTTTTGCAAGTTCTGAAAAGGATTTCTGTCCAGAAGCCACCAAAAACTCTATTTCATCACGTTGTACTTCACCACAAAACCTTTCATTCTTTTTGATGGATTCATAGACCGTTTTTAGCATGAGTTCGGTATCATCAAATGAACCAATTGAAGTACCAGTTTTGTTGTCAATTAATTCCACTGCACTAGACGGATCACTCCCTGATATCTGCTTAGCACCAGCAGCACTGACAAGCATTTGCTGGTATGCCTCAACTTCTTTCTGCAGTGCATACTTCTCTCTTTCTTGTCGCACAATGATATCCTTAAGAATCTTCATTTCTTCTTCATCATACGCAGATTTCTCTTCTGCCATGGTCCCGTATTGCCGAGCTTCCATTTGAATTGCTGATTTCTCCTTCTGGAGTCTGAGTATCATGGCCATTGCTTCATCAGCTGCACTTGCAGCAGCGCTCCTCTCTTTTTCCAGATCCTGATAAAGGGCAGCTCGAGCAGACCTTTCTTCTTTGAGTGCTTGTCTCAGTTCTCTTGTTACATCACATTCATTTTTATCTTCATCACAAAATCTCCCAATGCCATTAGATAAGACCTTAGCCGTAGTTTGCAATGCATTAGTAGAACTGACTTCTTCAGCCATAGCATTCTGGTCACCTAGAAACAATTTAAGCAATTTAGACACTTAAACATCAATAGGTTGTTGAATAGTTGAAGCTGAACTATAATCATATGAAATTGTAAGGATGGAAGAGGAGATCACAATTCTGTACCTGTAAAAAAATAATTGGTTCCAGGAATGGCATTTGCAATGCTCTGTACTAGAGGAAGAGGGTCGTTGGTGCTCAAAGGAGTGACAATGGTCATTTCCCCTTTCCGACCCACCTCCGCAGAAGAAGGTAAGTCAGACAAAGAAGCCCTTTTGATGGAAATATTCTTTTTCTGTAGTCTCCATCGTTTGAGTACATTCGGTGACCTCTCTTGTCGGAGGACCGCGTTCCCCTTTACATCGGCAAAATCCTTATCTCGGTAGTTTGAAGATTCTCCTCTATCTGCCAAATAGTTATGGTTATTCAGAAGCCTCAGATTCTTGGAATCTCGTGCACGCGGTTGGGACACCGAGCTGCAAGACTCCTCACCTCGGTCCATCTCCAACATCCCGCCGCCGTCGGAAGCGCCTCCTCTATCCTCACCAGTACGATTGACGAGTCGGAAATTGTCGCACCTTCCAACACGGGAGGCTCTCGATTCGCCCGTGCAGACGGAATCAAAGACGCCTCCGATCTTTCCAGCAGGGTAATCAAGAAGGAACCGCTGGAGGCAGCCGAGAGTAGGCTTCTGCTCCCGACGCTGACGCTGAGGGCGGCGTTCGATGAGGACGAGGTCACAGGAGCATGGGGCGGAAAGTCCAACGAAGGATAGGGCCTTGGAAACGAAGAAGGCGAAGGCGGCTGCGCAGAGGAAGAGATAGACGAGGGCGAGGTCGACGAAAGAGGCGACCAGGCCGCGGAGCGTCCAGCGGTGGTGGATCCCCTGGCACGCCTCCATCGGCGCCAGATTCTCCGATCAAGAATTCCGTCGAACAGCGCGAGGTCGTCACTTCCCGGTTGCTTATTGTAGCAGAAATGCTGGGGAAGGATGAGAGAGCGAGAAAAAGAGAGCAAGAAAGGGAAAAGACTCGAAGGCCCGCGAGTGGACTGGTATCCGCCTGTAAAATGGATTCTGTACCTGCTTTATTATTGGGATTCATATCGGGCCCCAATTCTATATCCAATTGAAAGAGGTCTTTTTAAACTATGATATGAATTTTTGTAACTTGGTCCCATTAACCACGGAGCGGGACCCGCATTCCACGTCACATTTGGAAATCGAAAACTAAAATCGGCAAATTAGAAAAAATAAAAAAAAAAACCAATTCGGTCTCCACCCATGATCCACCCACCATCTCGTGGGTCCCACATCGCAGTTCGACCGCTGTCACTTCTCTCTGTTGAAATAGAGCATAATGACGACATGATTTCTATAGGTTATATAATAAAAATTAAAATACGCAAAATATGACTTCAAACTCTTTGACTGATAAATTAAAATAATAAATATTTTAATTAAATTTATTTCAAATATAAATATGAAAATAATGAGATTATATATCTTACTATTTTATTAAAAATCTCTCTCCTTTACTAACTAACTTTGGTGAAGTCTAAAATACATTTACGTTAATGTCCTTTTTTCTATTTACACTAAAAATAATTTCAAAGTTTATTATAAATTTCACAAGCGAAACAATCAGTGATCTAGAGTTCGAGACTCAACTACAGCGTATTATTATGAATTTTTCTCATCATTAATTTTCTCTAGTTGTTAAAAAAAAATATAGTTCTTTTTAGTCTCATATCTTAGAATTGACAACACTATGATCAAAAAAACTTCTATAAATATTTTAGGCCGACGATATTAAAAAATATATTTTTCTTAGTTTTTTTTTAAGTAAGACAAGTATAATATTAAATTAAAATAATTTTTTTTCATAGGAAAGCTCGTTGCAGTAGTCATTATTGCATGGGTCTGATGAATCATATCCAAATAATTAATTGTTGGTTTATAAGGGTGATACTAGAAAATCCAAACAATTCGGATTTTCAAAGACCCAAATAATTTATATATTATTATATTACACACGCAACGCATGTGCACGATGACACTATTAGTTAATAGTCGATACATTTGGTTGACTGAAAGGAAGAACTAATATGATATTGAAACTCTAAGTTCACATTTTAATAAAAGGAAATTGTATTTGATCTTGTCCGAGTACTGAGTCGATGGACACTGGGATGTGGTGTTCCTGTTGACTAGCCGAAGACTCCCAAGACGTAGCTCCTTTGCCACCGTGAACCTGCAAACACAACGCCGAGTCGAGGAGTGGTTCCCGACGACGACCCTCCGACGCTCAAGTCAAATCACCGACAGAAAAATATAGAGCAAAGAAGCAAGAACTGTAGCTACAGTAATGAAGTGCGCATACCTCCATCGACGTCTGGGGGTCCTTATATAGGGCTCCCCAGAGGCGCGTGCATGCTCCTCGAGGCGTGCACGCTCCTCAAAGCATACCTGGAATGGATCTGTCTGAAAAACATGTCCGACACCCTACCTTAATAGCACGAGCATATCTCTGACGTGACAGTGGAAGCTTCCACCGTACGATTCTCTGTCCGACCAGGCCGCTGGTCATGCCTCTTGTCAGCGACACTGGTGTTAGAATGTATACTAAAAGTCTAGCTTTTGGTATAAAATATTTATCTAGAAATAAGAATCACATTGGTCAAATGTCTACATTTGTGATAAATGTAGTTGTTCAATTAATTTATATTGTAGATAACATGGTGTGTGGTGTCACACACAGAAGATCATGTTATCAGTACCTTATAAATTATAAATAGTAGCTCACGACCATGATGGAAAGGAACAAACCATTGAAGGTCGTAGTGTAATTAGGTGTTAGTTTATCTTAACTATATAATTACACTAGTACACTAAGAGTGTATTGAGTATGACCATTAGAGGTCGTTTCTTTTATACTGACTTTATAAAGGAACAAAGACCTCAGTTATTATGGAAGTGTGTGCTCTTAATCCTAATATAATAACAAGCACATATATTTGATATTTATTTCTTTAATTTATCAATGGGTGAGATTTAGTTCGATGAATCAATAAGCCCGATAAGTTGGGAAATGATATCACTTATAGTGTGTGTTGTTGATTATAGAAGGAAACTGTGTCCTAGTAATCTAGGTTGAGAATGTCCCCAAGAGGAGCTCATAAGGATTGTCATGTTAAACCCTGCAGGTGGACTTAGTCCGACATGACGATGAAGTTGAGTGGTACTACTCTTGGAGCTAGATATTAATTAAGTGAGTTGTCAGTAACTTACTTAATTAGTGGACATTTGTTATCTTAAACACAGGGAGACTAACACACTCATAATAAGGAGCCCAAAATGTAATTTGGGATTGGTGCGGTAGTTCAATAATAGTTCTTTAGTGGAATGAATTATTATTGATGAAATTAAGTTGTGTGTTCGGGGCGAACACGGGATGCTTAATTTCATCGGGAGACCAAAACCAATTCCTCCTCTCGGTCCCTATCGTAGCCTCTAGTATATAGAGATTTATACCCACCGCATACCCACCTTCTTACCAAGCTAGCTTGGAACCCAAGCTAGGGCCGGCCAAGACCAAGTGGATGAGCCATGTAGGTGGCCGGCCAAAGCTTGGGTCCCAAGCTTAGGTGGCCGACCACTAGAATATTAAAAAGAATTTTTATTAAAATTATTTCTTATGTGGATATCATGATTTTAAAAGAGAGTTTAAAAATTAAAAATTTCCTTTTATAGCTTTCTACAAAAGATTAAGAGATGAGATTAATCTCTTTCCTTATTTGTAGTTTAAAAGGATGGTTTTAATTTTTGGTAAAAACTTTCCTAATTTGTAAATCATCTATATGTTTAAAAGAGAGTTTAAAATTTGAAATCTTTCCTTATTTGTTGATTAAAGGAGGATTTTAAATTTTAAGAAAACTTTCCTTTTTAACCATGTTCATGATTTAAAAGAGAGTTTAAAAATTAAATATTCTCTTTTATAAGTTTCTACAAAAGATTAAGAAAAGATTTGATATCTTTCCTTATTTGTAGATTGAAAGAGATTTTAATTTTTAGAGATAACTTTCTTTTTATCCACATGTTTACAAGAAAGACTTTAATTTATAAAATTTTCTTTTTATTAACCACCATGAAGGGAAAAATTATTTGAGAAATTTTATAAATTTCCGGAAGCAAATTAGGAAGTTTTAATTCTTGTATGAATTAAAATTTCCTTGATTAAGGGATTAAAGGTGGCCGGCCATTATCATGATGAAACGAAAATTATTTTTAATTAAATAAATTTTCCTTTACAATGGCAAAAGAATTAAGGAAGTTTTTATTAAATTTTCCTTATTTGCCAAGACCAAGGATTATAAAAGAGGGGGTAGAGGAGGCTTCAAGGCTAAGGACTCTATTCTATTTTTCTCCCTCTTTTCCTTGGTGTGGTGGCCGGCCCTTCCCTTTCTCTTCTCTCCTCTTGTTGTGGCCGAAATCTATCATCTCTTGGAGCTTGGAGGATGTGGCCGGATCAAGGAAGGAGAAGGAGAGAAAGCATGCATCCCTTGGAGCTTGGTTGGTGGAAAATTCTTCATCCTTTGGAAGTTCTTGTGCTTGGCCGAAACTTGAAGGAAGAAGGAAGAAGGTGCCTAGGTGGTTCTCATCTCGAAAAATCGCTGCCCACACAACGTCCGAGGTTAGAAGAGGAATACGGTAGAAGATCAAGAGGTTTTTCTAAAAGGTATAACTAGTAATTTTTCTTTCCGCATCATACTAGTTATTTTTGGAAATAATACTAAATACAAGAGGCATACAATTCTAGTGTTTCGAATTTGTTTTCGATATAGTGTTCTTTTGTTTTTCTTTTTCTTGTGATTTGATTGTTCTTTTCGGTTGACCTAAAGTTATTTTAAAAAATTAAATATTAGCTTTCCTTAAAAGGTTTTGTCTAGTCGGTGGTGGTTGCTCCCATATCCAAGAAGGTCATGTGCCTCACCACGTCAGTACTGGGAACCAATTTTGGAAATTAATATTTAATGGAATTAATAACTTGGGTGATTTGGATCAAACGTGTTAAGTTCCGCATGAGATCCAAGTCAAAACCTAAAAAACAAATAGATTAAGTTTTGGATCAAACGTGTTAAGTTCTGCAGGAGATCCAAAATTTAATTTAAAAGAACACATGGTAGCTAGGAAAAGGTTCAGACCATTGTACAAAATTTTTGTACAGTGGAACCTCTAGGTTTTCCGAGTAGCAACCAACAATTGGTATCAGAGCTAGGGTTTTGCCTCTGTGTATTTGGTATTAGTTTAATTATGCACATGTCATACATAATTTAGGCAGGTTAATAGTAGGATGTGCTAACGTTGTGGATGCAGGATCCAACTATTATGGCTTATAGTTATTATGTGTGTGATTGGACCCTTGGACATGTCAAGGGCATTTTATTTTGTGTGCATGATTGTATTATAAAATACAGCAGGAGCTGTATTTAGTTTTATTAGGATTTTATTTTTTGATCTAGTTACATGTACATTCCTTCGAGGAATATAGGATCGAAAAATGTAAAATTCTATTAATGTCGCGGATCGAATCTTGCAAGGCGTGGAACTTTTTTGAGGACCAGAGGCGCAGCGGAACAAGGAGCAAGATGGATGCGACAACTAGACCCGGTGGCGGTGGCCAAAGATGCAGCAGCTAGGGTTGGCGACACACGGAGGACTGCAATAGATAAAAGCCATAATAGTTGAAAATTAGTTTTTCTATTTATTGCTTTTTATGCTGTGTTGTGTGTGCTTGTTAGTATACATGTTAGGTAGACTAGCATAGTCAAAATTCTCCACTTTAAATAACTAAGTGGGAGAGAGATTTATTTTAAATAAATTCCACGGTCTCCATTACTGGTTTATAAGTGATGTAACAAGCTTGCGCGTTGGCTCTGAGTGCCTTCCTCCATATCGGATGAGCTTGTTTGCGGATCACTAGATTAAACTTCCATTTTGGATGACTATAGGAAGTTAATTAAGAGCATGTGATCTTCCCCATCGGAAGGGGCATAATCTTATTAATGGACTTAGTGTCAAGTAATGGTATACACTTAGGCACGTCTAATAGTATCCTCCCCATCGGAGTCACTGCTATTATTTGTATGACCGAAGAAAACCAACTATTAATTTGTCAAATAAATAGGTTGACAAGATAATAAAATTAAAAACCCCTCTTACGAATGTTTGATTTTGTATACGTCCACACTATCGTGGCATACAAAATTCACGGTGTTTGAGGTAATTTTATTTGTCATAAAGATTTATTGACAAGGTAATGGGTAAACCCCTCCTCTTACAAATGTTTAATTTTGTATACGTCCACACTATCGTGGCATGCAAAATTCACGGTGTTTGAGGTGTTGGTGAATTTAAATAATATTATTTGAGGAATCAATGTTATTTTAAATTCAAAAAGTTTTGACCAAATATTTGATCATAGATAGATCAACTATTAATTTTATTCGTCATAAAGTAAAGTTGACTAGATAATAAAATTAATGAATAAAATCTCCTCTTCGATTTTGTTTACGTTCACACTATCGTGGCATACAAAATTCATGGGGATTTTTAGGAGTTGATCTTGACCAAATATTTTTGTGATTCTTAGGATTTAAAATGTTTGTCAATCCCCTAGTAGTCATACTATAGAAAAGACTTAGTAGTCCCAATTGTAATGATTGGAAATAGGACTTGGACATTAAGGAAGACTGTCTTCTTAGAATTAAGAGCAATATAGGTGTATTTAATTCATTAGTGGTGTTATCTACCAGAACCTGGAGTGTAGATATAGATGCAATTAATCATGTCCGCAATTCATTGCAGGGTTCCAGGAAACCCGGCAACTAAATGAAAATTAAAATACTGTCCACATGGGCACTACTGTAAAAATGGTAGCTGTTGCGGTGGGAGATGTTTATCTTTTGTTAAGAATAAAACATGGATTTTTGAGTAATTGTCTTTACGCACCAAGTTTAGAAAGAACTAGTTTTCAGTTTCTAAACTATTCAAAGAACTTGATATTCTGTCTCTTTTAATAACAAAGTTGTTATTAAGAAAAAGAGGGAAGTTATCTGTTCTGGTACGTTGGTTGACAATTTATAAATCCAATAACTCTCATGACGCAACAAATGAAAATTAGTAACACATCTTCTAACTTTAAGAGAAAGTAACCTTCGGAAATGAATCAATTATATCTTTGGCATCTAAGGCTAGGTTATATTAACTTGAGTAGGATTCATTGGTAGCTGATGAACTTTTGGGTTCATTAGTAGTGGAAATCTTTCCAACCTGCGAGTCTTACTTGGAAGGAAAAATAACCAAGAAGCTTTTAAGTCTAAGGGGTATGGAGTCAAAGATATGTTAAAATTGGTTCATTCTGATTTGTGTGATCCTATAACTATCCAGACAAGAGGTAGTATTGAATATTTCGTCTATTTTATAGACAACTATTCAAGATACAAATAAATTTACTTAATGTACCGCAAGACTAAGTACTTTGAATAGTTCAAAGAGTACAAGGCTGATGCGGAGAAATGTTAAAGTAAAAGTCACTATGGTAAGATCATAGTGGCAAGTACCTCTTGGGAGAATTTAGGAGTCACTCCCAACTAACTGCACCTGGTACACCCCAATAGAATGGTGTAGAAAAAGGAAGGTATAGTGTTGGAGTGTATACTAAAAGCCTAGCTTTTGTATATACATTTATAAGAATCACATTGGTCAAGTGTCTACATTTGTATATACCAAATGTAGATGTTCAATTAATTTATATTGTAGATAACATGGTGTGTGGTGTCACACACAGAGGATCATGTTATCAGTACCTTATAAATTATAAACAGTTGCTCGCGACTAAGATAGAAAGGAACAAACTATCAGTATAGTCGTAGTGTAATTAAGTATTAGTTTATCTTAACTAATAAATTACACTGATATACTTTAAGTGTATTGAGTAAGATCATTTAGGTAATTCTTTTTGTACTGACTTAGTAAAAGAACTAAACCTTAGTTATTATGGAAGTGTGTACTCTTAATCCTAATATAATAACAAGCACATATATTTAATATTTATTTCTTTGATTTATCAAAGGGTGAGGTTTAGCTCGATAAATCAATATGCCCGATAAGTAGAGAAATGATATTACTTATAGTGTGTGTTGTTGATTATAGAAGGAATCTGTGTCCTAGTTATCTAGGTTGAGAATGTCCCCAAGAGGAGCTCATAAGGATTGCCATGTTAAACCCTGCAGGTGGACTTAGTCCGACATGACAATGAAGTTGAGTGGTACTACTCTTGGAGTTAGATATTAATTAAGTGAGTTGTCAGTAACTTACTTAACTAGTGGACATTCATAATCTTAAACACAGGGAGACTAACACACTCATGATAAGAAGGAGCCCATAATGTAATTTGGGATTGGTGCGATAATAACTCTTTAGTGGAATGAGTTGTTATCGATGAATTTGAGTTGTGTGTTCGGGGCGAACACGGGATACTCAAGCTCATCGGAAGGCCAAAACCAATTTCTCCTCTAGATCCCTGTCGTAGCCTCATTATAGCCTCAAGTCCATACAAATGTAAGGCTCTTCTTGGTGTCCAAGAAGGGGCCGGACCATTGCTTGGTGACCAAGCAATGGCCGGCCACATCCTCTGAAGGGGCCGGCCCTATAGCTTGGTGACCAAGCTTGTAGGGGCCGGCCACAATAATTCAAAAAGGGAGGGTTGTTTTGAATTTTTAAAATCTTCTCTTTGTAGAAAACTATAAGTTTTAAAAGAGAGATTTTAATTTTTAAAACTTTCCTAATTTGAATTTGGCCACATGTTTTAATAGAGAGTTTTAAAAGTTTTAAAACTTTCCTTTTTTAACCATCCTCATGGTTTAAGAAAAAAAGGAGATAAGTTTTAAAATTAAAATTTTCTATCATCATGTTAAAAAAGGAAATTTTATAAGAAAGTTTTTAAATTTTAAAACATGGTTTTAATTTTAGAAACTTTCCTTTTTTAACTTCTACTTTAGGAAAGAGAGCTTGTAAAATTTTATAAGAGTTTATCTTGTAAAATTTTATATAAAAAAAATTTTTCCTTGCCTTTTAATGTGGCCGGCCACCTTGCTTGGTGCCCAAGCAAGGGCCGGCCAATAGGATTCAATTTCAATCCTAAAACAAATAGGATTGATCTCAACCATTGATTGATGATTAATTCAATCAAGAGGAAGGAAAAAGGAAAATAAAAAGGGAAAAGGAAAATTATTAAAATCTTTCCTTATTTGCCTTGGGCAAGTAATATAAAAGAAGGGGTAAGGGGGGCTTCATGAGACACAACTCTTATTCCATTGCTTGGGTGATCTCTTGGTGGCCGGCCCTCTCCCTTCTCTTCTCCCTTTGCTCTCTTTTCTATTAGAGGTGGTGGTGGCCGAATATTGCAAGGAGGAGAAGGACTCTTTTGGGTGGTGTTCATCTTGGAGGTTCGTCGCCCACACGACGTCCAAGGCGAGGCGAGGAATACGGCAGAAGATCTTGAGGTCATTAGCATACAAAAAGAAGGTATAATTAGCAATTGTTTTCCGCATCATGCTAATTTTCTTTTTGTAAGAATTCTAAATACAAGAGGCAATTAGATCTAGTTTTTCGAAATAATTTTTCGAGTTTGTGTTTTCTTCTTTTTCGAACTTGTGTTTCGATTGTTCTTTTTGGTTGACCTAGAGTTATTTAAGGAAATAAATATTAGCTTTCCTTAAAAGGCTTTGCCTAGGCGGTGGTGGTTGCTCCCATATCCAAGAAGGTCATGTGCCTCGCCATGCAGTCCTGGAAGCCAATTTTGGAAATTAATATTTATGGAATTAATAATCTAGGTAGGTTTGAATCAATAGTGTTAAGTTCCGCTTGCGATTCAAATCTAAACCATTAAGAACAGATAAGTTAAATTTGGAATCAATGATGTTAAGTTCCGTCTGCGATTCCTAATTTAACTTCTAAAGAACACAATAGGTTATTTAAGGAAAGGTTCGACACTTGTATAAAAATTTTTGTACAGTGGAACCGGTATGTTTTCCTAGGATTAACCAACAATTGGTATCAGAGCTAGGGTTTGCCTCTGTGTAATTTTAGAATTCAAATAGGTTATGCACATGTCATGCATAATTTAGGCAGGAAAATAGTAGGATGTGCTAACTCTTTGGTTGCAGGCTCCAACTATTATGGCTTATTGTTATTATGTGTGATTGGACCCTTGGACATGTCAAGGACATTATTTGTGTGCATGATTGTATGTATAAAATACAGCAGGAGCTGTATTATTTTTAGAATTTTATTTTTCGATCTAGATTACATGTACATTCCCTCGAGGAATATAGGATCGATATATGTAAAATTCTTTTCTTGTCGCGAATCGGATTCTTGCGAGGCGTGGTACATTTGGAGCACCAGAGGCACAGCGGAATAAGAAGCAAAATGGATGCGACAACTCGACCCGATGGCAGTGGCTAAAGATGGCAGCAGCTAGGGTTGGAGCATACCGAAGACAGTGAAGGAAAAGGCCATAATAGTTGGAAAATTAATTTCCAAATTTATTGCTGTGATATTTATATGCATGTGATGTATGCTAGCATAGGTTAAAATCCTCAATTTTAAATAACTAAGTGGGAGAGGGATTAGTATATTAATCCCACGGTCTCCATTACTGGTTTGTAAGTGATGCAACAAGTTTGCGTGTTGGCTCAGAGTGCCTCCCTCCACAACGGATGAGTTTGTTTGCGGATCACTAGATCAAACTTCCTTAATGGATGGTTATAGAAAATTATTTAGGATGTGTGTGATCTTCTCCAACTGAAGGGGCACAATTCTATTTAATGGACTTAGTATCAAGTAATGGTGTACACTTAGACACATTTAATAGTATCCTCCCCAACGGAGTCACTACTATCACTTGTGTGACCAAAGGGAAACCAACTATTGATTTGTCATAAAACTAAATTGGCAAGAAACTAAAATTAATAAACCCCTCTTACAAATGTTTGAATTGTATACGTCCACACTAACGTGGCATACAAGATTCATGGTGTTTGAGGTAATTTTATTTGTCAAAAAGTTATATTGACAAGATAGCCAATGGGTAAAACCCTCCTCTTACAAATGTTGATTTTGTATACGTCCACACTAACGTGGCATGCAAAAATCACGGTGTTTTGAGGTGTTGGTAAATTTAAATAGTATTGTTTGAGGAATCAATATTATCTTAAATTTAGAGTCTTGACCAAATATTTGATCAAAGACAGACCAACCATTAATTTTATTTGTCATAGGTTGACAAGATAATAAAATTAATGGATAAAATCTTCTTTTAGAATTTGTATACGTCCACACTAACGTGGCATATAAAATTCACAGGGATTTTTGAGATGTTGGTCTTGACCAAATATTTTTTGTGATTCTTAGGATTTCAAATGTTAGTCAATCCCCTAGTTGTTATACTATAGAATAGACTTAGTAGTCCCAATTGTAATGATTGGAAAACTTGGACATTAAGGTAGACTGTCCTCACAAAACTGAGAACAATAACGGTGTATTTTATTAGTTGTTGAAACATATTTAGTGGTGTTATATACCAGTACCTGGTGTGTAGATACAGGAACCACTGATTATGTCTGCAATTCATTGCAGGGGTTCCAGGAAATCCGACAACTATATAAATCACCGTCCACATGGGCACTGTTGTAAAAGTAGCAGCTGTTGCAGTGGGAGATGTTTATCTTTTGATAGGAATAAAATATGGATTATTAGAAATTGTCTTTACGTACTAAGTTTAGAAAGAACCTGATTTCAATTTCTAAACTATTTAAAGAGTAAATATTGTGTCTATTTTGATAACAAAGTTGTTATCGAGAAAATAGGAAAGATATCTATTCTGGTACGTTAGATGGCAATTTATAAATCCAATAACTCCCATAATGCAATAAATGGAAATTAAATAACACATCTTCTAACTTTAAGAGAAAGCAACCTTCGGAAATGAACCAATTATATCTTTGGCATTTAAGGCTAGGTTATATTAACTTGAGTAGGATTCAAAGGAAAATAACCAATGAACTCTTGGGTTCATTGGTAGTGGAAATCTTTCCAACCTGCGAGTCTTACTTGGAAGGAAAAATAACTAAGAAGCTTTTAAGTCTAAGGGGTATGGAGCCAAAGATATGTTGGAATTGGTTCCTTCTGATTTGTGTGATCCTAAGACTATCCAGACAAGAGGTAGTATCGAATATTTTGTCTCTTTTATAGACAATTATTCGAGATAAGGATACATTTACTTGACTTGCCACAAGTCTTAGTACTTTGATTAGTTCAAAGAATACTAGGCTGATGTGGAATAACGTCAAAGTAAAAGTATCAAGATACTGCGGTGAAATCGTAGTAACAAGTACCTCTTAGGATAGTTTAGGAGTCACTTATCAGAAATTAGGATTTAATCCAAACTAACTACACCTAGTACACCCCAACAGAATGGTGTAGTAGAAGGTATAAGACTCTTAAGGAAATGAGTAGATTGATGATGAGTTATTCAGAAAATTACCAAATTCATTTTAAGGATATACTCTGGAAACGGAAGTCAACATAGTACCTTCCAAAGTCAGAACTCTCTACTCATATAGAATTGCTGAATAGGCGTATGCTTATTTTGAAGCATATTCGGATTCGGGTATTCCAGCACATATGCTGAAGAGAGACAATGATAAGTTGGATAGGAATTCACTTGTTTGTAGGTTATCCTAGAGAAATGAAAGTATGTTTATAGTACTAAAAATCAGAAGGTCATTATTAGCATAAATGACCAATATTTAGAAAAGGACTATGTAATAAACCACGAGCCCATAAGTAAATTTGTTCTTAAGGAAATAATAAAGGACACGTTTAATCTAGTACCAACTGTACAAGATGAAATATCACAAGAAACTGCAACACGTATCACAAATGATACAAAGTTATAGAAAGTGCCTCGTCGTAGTGGGAGGGTTGTTAAGCAACCTAAGAGATTCATGTTTTGGGAGAGTCTTTGGACCTGATCCCTTGTGAACATGAACCTGATTCCCAGATATATGACAAAACACTCCAAGATAAAGATACAACATCTTTGTAAAGAGCAATGAATACAGAATTAGAATACATGTATTCTAATAAAATCTGGGAGCTTATAGAACCACCAAATGATGTAAAATCCATTTGGTGTAAATAGGTCTACAATAGGAAAAGAAGGATAGACAGGAAGGTGGAAACTTTCATAGCAAGGCTTGTTGAAAAAGGAAACTTTTTCGCTGGTAGCCATGCTTAAGTCTATCCGGATTCTTTTATCTATATGGACTATGAGATTTGGTAAGTGGATGTCAAGACAATGGAAGTCTTGAATAAAATATCCATATAAAGTAACCAGAAGGGTTCATTGCAAAGAGCAAAGAGCATCTTGTGTGTAAGCTCAAAACAGTCTATAGACTGAAGTAAAGTTTCAAGGTCTTGGTATATCCGGTTTAATAAAGTAATCCAGACCTATGGATTTATTATATTACTGGATAAGTCTTGTGTATACAAGAACTGTGATAGAAGCGTGGTGGTATTTCTTGTACTATATGTAGATGACATTTTTGGTAGATGGAAACAATATCAAGGTGTTATCGGAAGTAAGGGTATGGTTGTCCAAGCAATTTGCTATGAAGGACTTAGGAGAACGAGCACATATTCTTGGGATCAAGGATCGCAAAGAAAAGAATGTTGTACTTATCCCAAGCTTCATACAATGAGCTCGTTTTAGCATGCAAAACTCCAAGAAAGGTTTTTCTATCTTTTAGACATGGAGCGACTTTATCTAAAGATATATCTCCGAAGATATCAAAGGAGATAAAGGACATGAAGGTAGTTCCTTACGCTTCGGCTGTCGGAAGCCTAATGTATGCTATGCACGAGATCAGAGATCTATTTTGTCGAGTGCATAGTTAGCAGATATCTAAGTAACCCTGGACAAGGACATTGAACTGCAGTAAAGCATATATTAGTACCTTAGAGGCACTTGAGATTATATGCTAGTTTATAAGGCAGTTAATTTGGTCCTTGTGGGTTGCATAGATTTTGACTTCCAATCGGATAGGGACAATAGTAAGTCGACCTCGGAGTTTTGTGTTTACTTTAGGAGGTAAAGCCATAAATATGAGGAGTGTTAAGCATTGGTACTTTTTCAGACTCCACTATGGAAGCTAAGTATATGGCAGCCTCAGAGGCAGCTATAGAAGCTGTATGGCTCAGATACTTCAAGATAGACTTAGATATGATTTCTGGTTTGTCCAAAGATTATTACAATTTATTGTAATAATAATGGTGCAGTAGCAAATTCGAAGAAACCATAAGTCTATAAGGCAAGTAAACACAATAGAGCGCAAGTACCACCCAATACGAGAAATCGTATAAACAAGGAGAAGTTGTTGCTGCCTAGATTGTATCAGGTGATGACCTATAGACTCTTTCACTAAGGTCCTTAAGGCAAGAGCTTTTGATGGGCATGTTGAAGGGTTGGGAATCAGATGTATGGCAACATTTATGGCAGCATAGTCTTTTAGTATAAGTGGGAGATTGTTGGAGTGTATACTAAAAGCCTAGCTTTTGTATATACATTTATAAGAATCACATTGGTCAAATGTCTACATTTGTATATACCAAATGTAGATGTTCAATTAATTTATATTGTAGATAACATGGTGTGTGGTGTCACACACAGAGGATCATGTTATCAGTACCTTATAAATTATAAACAGTTGCTCGCGACTAAGATAGAAAGGAACAAACTATCAGTATAGTCGTAGTGTAATTAAGTATTAGTTTATCTTAACTAATAAATTACACTGATATACTTTAAGTGTATTGAGTAGGATCATTTAGGTAAATTCTTTTTGTACTGACTTAGTAAAAGAACTAAACCTTAGTTATTATGGAAGTGTGTACTCTTAATCCTAATATAATAACAAGCACATATATTTAATATTTATTTCTTTGATTTATCAAAGGGTGAGGTTTAGCTCGATAAATCAATATGCCCGATAAGTTGAGAAATGATATTACTTATAGTGTGTGTTGTTGATTATAGAAGGAATCTGTGTCCTAGTTATCTAGGTTGAGAATGTCCCCAAGAGGAGCTCATAAGGATTGCCATGTTAAACCCTGCAGGTGGACTTAGTCCGACATGACAATGAAGTTGAGTGGTACTACTCTTGGAGTTAGATATTAATTAAGTGAGTTGTCAGTAACTTACTTAACTAGTGGACATTCATAATCTTAAACACAGGGAGACTAACACACTCATGATAAGAAGGAGCCCATAATGTAATTTGGGATTGGTGCGGTAGTGCGGTAATAACTCTTTAGTGGAATGAGTTGTTATCGATGAATTTGAGTTGTGTGTTCGGGGCGAACACGAGATACTCAAGCTCATCGGAAGGCCAAAACCAATTTCTCCTCTAGATCCCTGTCGTAGCCTCATTATAGCCTCAAGTCCATCCAAATGTAAGGCTCTTCTTGGTGTCCAAGAAGGGGCCGGACCATTGCTTGGTGACCAAGCAATGGCCGGCCACATCCTCTTATAGGGGCCGGCCAATATTAATTCAAAAAGGAGGGTTGTTTTGAATTTTTAAAATCTTCTCTTTGTAGAAAACTATAAGTTTTAAAAGAGAGATTTTAATTTTAAAACTTTCCTAATTTGAATTTGTCCACATGTTTTAATAGAGAGTTTTAAAAGTTTTAAAACTTTCCTTTTTAACCATCCTCATGGTTTAAGAAAAAAGAGATAAGTTTTAAAATTAAAATTTTCTATCATCATGTTAAAAGGAAATTTTATAAGAAAGTTTTTAAATTTTAAAACATGGTTTTAATTTTAGAAACTTTCCTTTTTAACTCCTACTTTAGGAAAGAGAGCTTGTAAAATTTTATAAGAGTTTATCTTGTAAAATTTTATATAAAATTATTTTTTTCCTTTTTATGGTGGCCGGCCACCTTGCTTGGTGCCCAAGCAAGGGCCGGCCAATCACAATCCTAAAACAAATAGGATTGATCTCAACCATTGATTGATGATTAATTCAATCAAGAGGAAGGAAAAAGGAAAATAAAAAGGGAAAAGGAAAATTATTAAAATCTTTCCTTATTTGCCTTGGGCAAGTAATATAAAAGAAGGGGTAAGGGGAGCTTCATGAGACACAACTCTTATTCCATTGCTTGGGTGATCTCTTGGTGGCCGGCCCTCTCCCTTCTCTTCTCCCTTTGCTCTCTTTTCTATTAGAGGTGGTGGTGGCCGAATATTGCAAAGAGGAGAAGGACTCTTTTGGGTGGTGTTCATCTTGGAGGTTCGTCGCCCACACGACGTCCAAGGCGAGGCGAGGAATACGGCAGAAGATCTTGAGGTCATTAGCATACAAAAAGAAGGTATAATTAGCAATTGTTTTCCGCATCATGCTAGTTTTTTTTTTTGTAAGAATTCTAAATACAAGAGGCAATTAGATCTAGTTTTTCGAAATAATTTTTCGAGTTTGTGTTTTCTTCTTTTTCGAACTTGTGTTTCGATTGTTCTTTTTGGTTGACCTAGAGTTATTTAAGGAAATAAATATTAGCTTTCCTTAAAAGGCTTTGCCTAGGCGGTGGTGGTTGCTCCCATATCCAAGAAGGCCATGTGCCTCGCCATGCAGTCCTGGAAGCCAATTTTGGAAATTAATATTTATGGAATTAATAATCTAGGTAGGTTTGAATCAATAGTGTTAAGTTCCGCTTGCGATTCAAATCTAAACCATTAAGAACAGATAAGTTAAATTTGGAATCAATGATGTTAAGTTCCGTCTGCGATTCCTAATTTAACTTCTAAAGAACACAATAGGTTATTTAAGGAAAGGTTCGACACTTGTACAAAAATTTTTGTACAGTGGAACTGGTACGTTTTCCTAGGATTAACCAACATATAGAACTCTTATGGAAATAAGTAGATTGATGAGTTATTTAGAATATTACCAAAATCATTTTAAGGATATACTCTGGAAACGGAAATAAATATAGTACCTTCCAAAGACAGAACTCTCTACTCATATAGAATTGCTGAATAGGCGTAAGCCTATTTCAAAGCATATTCGGATTCGGGTAGTCCAGCACATATACAGAAGAGAGACAATGATAAATTGGACAGGAATTCACTTGTTTGTGGGTTATCCTAGAGAAATGAAAGTAGGTTTATAGTCTTAAAAATCATAAGGTCATTGTTAGCATCAATGACCGATTTTTAGAAAAGGACTATGTAATAAACCATGTGCCCATAAGAAAATTGTTCTTAAGGAAATCATAAAAGACATGTCTAATCTAGTACCAACTGTACAAGATGAGATACCATAAGAAAACTGCAACACGTATCACAAATGATACACAATTGCAGAAAGTGCCTTGTCGTAGTGGGAGGGTTGTTAGGCAACCTAAAAGGATTCATGTTTTGGGAGAGTTTTTGGACTCGATCCCTGGAGGACATGAACCTGATCTCCGGACATATGACGAAGCACTCCAAGATAAAGATGCAACATCTTGGCAAAGATTAATGAATAACAGAATTAGAATATATGTATTCTAATCTGGAAGCTTGTAGAAACACCAAATGGTGTAAAAGCCTTTGGGTGTAAAAAGGTCTATAATAGGAAAAGAGGGATAGACAGGAAGGTAGAAACTTTCAGAAGCAAGGCTAGATGAAAAAGGAAACTTTTTCACTGGTAGCAATGCTTAAGTCTATCCGGATTCTTTTATCTATTTGGCAAGTGGATGTCAAGATAACATTTCTTAATGGAAGTCTTGAAGAAAGCATCCATATAAAGCAACCAGAAGGGTTCATTGTAAAGGGCTAAGAGCATCTTGTGTGCAAGCTCAATCAGTCTATGGACTGAGGCAAAGCTTCAAGGTCTTGGAACATCCAGTTTATCAAAGTAATCCAGATCTATGGATTTATTGAGTAAACGGATAAGTCTTGTGTATACAAAAGGTGTGATGGAAACGTGGTGGTGTTTCTTGTACTATACGTAGATAACATTTTTGGTAGTTGGAAACAATATCAAAATGTTGTCAGAAGTAAGGGTATGGTTGTCCAAATAATTCGATATAAAGGACTTGGGAGAATGTATATATTTTTGAGATCAAAGTAATAAGGGATCGCAAGAAAAAAATATATATTACTTATCCCAAGTTTAATACATCAGAAAAATCCTTGCTCGTTTTTAGCAGACAAAACTCCTAGAAAGGTTTCTTACCTTTTAAGCATGGAGTGTCTTTATCTAAAGAGATGTCTCCGATGACATCAAAGGAGATTGAGGACATGTAGGCAGTTCTTTATGCTTCGGCAGTTAGACAACCTAATGTATGCTATGCACGAGATCAGAAATCTGTTTTGCCAAGGGCATAGTTAGCAGATATCAAAGTAACCCTAGACAAGGACATTGGACTGCAGTAAAGCATATATTAAAAGTACCTTAGCGGCACTAGAGATTATATGCTAGCTTACAAGGTAGTTAATTTGGTTCCTGTAGGTTGCACAGATTTTGACTTCCAATCGGATAGGGATAATAATAAGTCGACCTCGGGGTTTTGTGTTTACTTTAGGAGGAAAAGTCATAACTATGGAAGAGTGATAAGCATAGGTATTTTTCTGGACTCCACCATAGAAGCTGAGTATATGGCAAGCCTCTGAGGTAGCCACAAAAGCTGAATGACTTAAATAACCTCAAGATAGACTTAGATATGATTTCTAGTTTGTCCAAAGATTATTACAATTTATTGTAATAATAATAGTGCAGTAGCAAACTCGAAGAAACCATGAGTCTATAAGGCAAGTAAACACAATAGAGCGCAAGTACTACCCAATACGAGAAATTGTATAACGAGGAGAAGTTGTTGCCGCCTAGATTGCATCAGATGATAATCTAAGGTCCTTAAGGCAAGAGCTTTTTGAAAGGCATGGGAATCAGATGTATGGCAGCAGATATGGCAGCTTAGTCTTTTAGTATAAGTGGGAGATTGTTAAAATGTATACTAAAAGCCTAGCTTTTGGTATAAAACATTTATCTAGAAATAAGAATCACATTGGTCAAATGTCTACATTTGTGATAAATGTAGTTGTTCAATTAATTTATATTGTGGATAACATGGTGTGTGGTGTCACACACAGAAGATCATGTTATCAGTACCTTATAAATTATAAACAGTAGCTCACGACCATGATGGAAAGGAACAAACCATTGAAGGTCGTAGTGTAATTAGGTGTTAGTTTATCTTAACTATATAATTACACTAGTACACTAAGAGTGTATTGAGTAGGACCATTAGAGGTCGTTTCTTTTATACTGACTTTATAAAGGAACAAAGACCTCAGTTATTATGGAAGTGTGTGCTCTTAATCCTAATATAATAACAAGCACATATATTTGATATTTATTTCTTTAATTTATCAATGGGTGAGATTTAGTTCGATGAATCAATAAGCCCGATAAGTTGGGAAATGATATCACTTATAGTGTGTGTTGTTGATTATAGAAGGAAACTGTGTCCTAGTAATCTAGGTTGAGAATGTCCCCAAGAGGAGCTCATAAGGATTGTCATGTTAAACCCTGCAGGTGGACTTAGTCCGACATGACGATGAAGTTGAGTGGTACTACTCTTGGAGCTAGATATTAATTAAGTGAGTTGTCAGTAACTTACTTAATTAGTGGACATTTGTTATCTTAAACACAGGGAGACTAACACACTCAAATTCATTAATAATAACTCATACCACTAAAGAGTTATTATTGAACTACCGCACCAATCCCATATTACATTATGGGCTCCTTCTTATTATGAGTGTGTTAATCTACCTGTGTTTAAGATGTCGAATGACCATTAATCAAATGAGTTACTGACACTCACTTAATTAACATCTAGCTCCAAGAGTAGTACCACTCAACTTCATTATCATGCCGGACTAGGTCCACCTGCAGGGTTTACATGGCAATCCTTATGAGCTCCTCAAGGGGACATCATCAACCTAGATTACTAGGATACAGTTTCCTTCTATAATCAACAACACACCATATAAATAATATTATTTCCCAACTTATCGGGCCTATTGATCCAACTGAATAAATCTCACCCATTGATAAATTAAAGAAATAAATACTAAGTATATGTGCTTGTTATTATATCGGGATTAAGAGCACACACTTCCATAATAACAGAGGTTCTGTTCTTTTATGTAGTCAGTATAAAAGAACAAGCTCAAATGGTCCTGCTCAATACACTCATAGTGTACTAGTGTAATTTTATAGTCAAGATAAACTAATACCAAATTACACTACAACCATTCTAATGGTTTGTCCCAATCCATCTTGGTTGTGAGCTACTATTTATAATTTATAAGGAATTGATAACATGATCTTCCGTGTGACACCACACACTTAGGGGTGTAAATGAACCAAGCCGCTCATGAGCTATTCGAAGCTCGATTCGATAAAAGCTCGTTTGAGCTTATTTAATGAGGCTTGTTAAGATAGACAAATCAAGCTCAAGCTTCACAGTATTTGGCTCGTTAGCTCATAAACATGTTTGTTAAGCTCATGAATCAACTTTTAATAAAATAAAATAATAGTTTTGATATTGAATTTATAGATTTTACACTCTACTTATGAAACATATAGATAAATATATTAAATTTATTTATTAGAATAAAATTATAAATTTTAATAAGAATATTATAATTTTTATAAATATATAATTTAGTTTTTTAATGAATATTTAAATTTATAATTTATATTTATTAAGATCGTTTAGGCTCGATAAAAGCTCGAATAAGCTCGTGAACCATAAATATATTCGTTAAATAAAGCTCAAGCTCGGCTCGATTATAAATGAGCCAAACTCAAACATTCAAAAGTTTGGCTCGGCTCGACTCGATCACACCCCTACATACACCATGTTATCTACAATATAAATTAAATGGACAACTACATTTAACATAAATGTAGACATTTTGTTAGAGTGAATACTGAAAGCCTAAGCTTTTGTAAACATTTATTGAATAAAGAATCACATTTGGTCAAATTATCTACATTTGTTTGTAGTTGTTCAATTAATTTATATTGTAGATAACATAGTATGTGGTGTCACATACAGAAGATGATGTTATCAGTACCTTATAAATTATAAACAGCAACTCACGACAAAAATAGAAAGGAACAAACCATTGGAAGGTCGTAGTGTAATTACGAATTAGTTTATCTTAACTATATAATTACACTAGTACACTTAAAGTGTATTGAGTAGGACCATTAGAGGTCGTTTCTTTTATACTGACTTTATAAAGAAATAAAGACCTCAGTTATTATGGAAGTGTGTGCTCTTAATCCTAATAAAGTAACAAGCACATATATTTGATATTTATTTCTTTAATTTATCAATGGGTGAGATTTAGTTCGATAAATCAATAAGCCCGATAAGTTGGGAAATGATATCACTTATAGTGAGTGTTGTTGATTATAGAAGGAAACTGTGTCCTAGTGATCTAGGTTGATAATGTCCCCAAGAAGAGCTCATAAGGATTGTCATGTTAAACCCTGCAGGTGGACCTAGTCCGACATGATGATAAGGTTGAGTGGTACTATTCTTGGACTAAGATATTAATTAAATGAGTTGTCAGTAACTCACTTAATTAGTGGGCATTCGACATCTTAAACACAGGGAGACTAACACACTCATAATAAGAAGGAGCCCAAAAATGTAATTTGGGATTGGTGCGGTAGTTCAATAATAGTTCTCTAGTGGAATGAATTATTATTGATAAAATTAGGTTGTGTGTTCGGGGCGAACACGGGATGCTTAATTTTATCGGGAGACCAAAACCAATTCCTCCTCTCGGTCCCTATCGTAGTCTCTTATTTATAGAGTACTATACCCACCTATACCTACCTTCGTACCCATGATGTAGGGTCCGGCCAAGCTAGCTTGTGGATCAAGCTAGGGTCGGCCAAGCCTTGGTTCATGGGTGGCCGGCCCTAGCTTGAACCCAAGCTTAGGTGGCCGACCCCCATTAAATTTAAAATAATTTTAATTTTAAAATTTTCTTATGTGAAATATATAATTTATTGGAGAGATTAAAAATTAAAATATCTCTTTTAAAAGAATTTACAAAAGATTAAAGAAAGAGATTAGATCTCTTTCCTTATTTGTAGATTGGAAAGATATTTTATTTTTCTTCTTTGTAAATTATTCAAATGTTGAAAAATTAAAATTATAGAAATTTCTTTTTATCAACCATGAAGGGATTTTAAAGAGAAATTTTATTTTTTTAAAATTTCCAAAGACAAATAAGGAATTTTAATTGTTGATTGAAATAGCCTTGTTTGCTCTTAATGATGTGGCCAGCCATGACATGAAGGAATAGGAAATTTTGTTTAATTTTTCTTAATTAATTCATGTCAAGGAAAATTAAGGAAATTTTATTGTAATTAAATTTTCTTATTTACCAATGCTAAGGATTATAAAAGAGGGGGTTGGGGTGCCTTCATGACACACAACTTTATTATTCTTCTCCCTCTTTTCTTCCTTGGTGTGGCCGGCTCCTTCAAGATCTCTCTTCTCCTTGTTGTGGCCGAACCTCTTCTTCCTCTAGGAGATCAAGTGGTGGCCGGTTTCTAGCTTGGAGAAGAAGGAGAGAAAGTTTTCATCCCTTAGAGCTTGGTTGGTTGTTTCTCTTCTTCCTTGGAGGTGCACTTGATTTGGCCGAACCTTGCAAGGAGGAGAAGAAGGTGCTTTGGTGGTTTCTCATCTCGGAAGACCGTTGCCCACACAACGTCCGAGGTTAGAAGAGAAATACGGTAGAAGACCTAGAGGTTTTTGCTTGCAAAAGAAAAGATATACTAGTATTTAATTTCCGCATCATACTAGTTTTATCTTCATGTAAAAAAATATCAAATACAAGAGGCATGTGAATATAGTATTTCGAATTTGTTTTCGATGTTGTGTTCTTTGTTTTTCTTTTCCTTGTGATTTGATTGTTCTTTTCGGTTGCCCTAAAGTAATTTAAGGAAATTAAATATTAGCTTTCCTTAAAAGGCTTTGTCTAGGCGATGGTGGTTGTTCCCATATCCAAGAAGGTCATGTGCCTCGCCATGCAGTCCTGGAAGCCAATTTTGGAAATTAATATTTAATGGAATTAATAACCTAGGTGATTTAGATCGAACATGTTAAGTTTCGTAGGAGATCCAAGTCTAAACCTAAAAGAACAAATAGATTAAACTTTGGATCAAACGTGTTAAGTTCCGCAGGCGATCCAAGTTTAATTTAAAAGAACACATGGTAGCTAGGAAAAGGTTCATACCTTTGTACAAAAATTTTATACAGTGGAACCATTAGGTTTTCCGAGTAGCAACCAACACATTTGACCAATGTGATTTTTATTTAAAATAAATGTTCATACAAAAAGCTAGGCTTTTAGTATACATCCTAACAGCGTCCCAGTTCTCGCATGATATTGGTTTTCCAACGCCGTCAAGTGGGAGTAACTGAAATCCTTACCGAAGAAAACAGTCGGGAGTGTTGTGATATAGCCTTCTTGGTGGGTCATTGCTAAAATGAAATCTGGCACAAAAAAACAAAAATCAATGTTCCAAGATTTGGTTTTGGATTAGTAGTGTGGGAGAAAATAAAATAGTAATTTACTAATTTGAGAAAAAATAATAAAATATTAGTAAAAATTATTATTATTAATTTTATTAAATGCAATATTTTGTCAACATTGGACACTGGTGAAAAAATGAAAATGAAGTTTTCAAAAATAATTTTGGAGGGAAAAAAATGAAAGACATAAGAATATTTTAAAAACAAAAATGATATATAATTTTTTTTCAAAAAGAACCCCCTCTGCTTGATTGGTGGTTTCACCAATTCAGAGCAGCCTAGCTCTGATACCAATTGTAGGATCGTTGCGCTAGAGGGAGTGAATAATGCTCGTTTTAAAACTAAACTCGGAGATAGGCAGCAAAATAAAGACACGACAAAATAATTGTAAACACCAAGAGTTACTTGGTTCGGAGTCTATGGCGAGTCCTACTCCAAGACCCGCAGCTGAGAGTGCTTTCGATGGGCAATCACTAATCAATCGAAAGAAGTACAAATATAATGATTGATTATAAGTAATTATAAGACTTAAAGAATACTAATGACTTGGAAATAAAGATCTTCAGCACGATGGTCGTCGAGACAGCTTTTAAGCATCGAGGAAGTGTTTTCGTAGTAGCGCAAAGAAAGAAAAATTGCTTGGAATGTTGTTGTTGTACATCTGGTTGAGACAGGCATATATAGCCTGCTGAAGGCACCTTCAACCTCCATGGAAGGCACCTTCAGCAGGGATACTTATCCCTTCCGCATCAGAGTCGATAGTTTCTGTGGCCTACATTGTTTATCCATCCGAAGGCATCTTCAAGCTCCATGGAATGCGCCTTCAAGCCTTGCTGCACGGAGCCTTCGCCTAAAGCACCCGAGGCGCCTCGGGCATTGTTCATCCAAGCCTTTTAAGTCCTTTTCGCTCCCTGCAAGATATGTTAGTCAAAAATACCAAACATACCTTCCAAAATAGAGTTAGCACAATAAAATGTGAAATAATAAATTATTTTGATAGTCTCCAGACTGTCTGATTTTGACTTTGAGTTTCGCTGAAACTCTAGGTCAAACTGACGCCTATTGTTCCCTCATCGAGGAACGCGTCCTCACCTACTCCTCTCAAGAGAGTTTACCTTTTACCAGACTGCTCCTCCAGACTGACTGGACTTTTGCTTAGCGTCCGACTCTTCAGGACTTTTCAGCTGGACGTCCGATCCCCGACCTGTTCAGTCTTCCACCTGGTTCGCGACTACCAGGATTTTCACCTAGAGTCCCCGACTCTAGGATTTCTCCCAAAGTGCTCAACCCGCCAAGACTTTTCACCTAGGGTTACCACCCCCTAGGGTTTTCACCTACCTAACCGTAGCTAGGATTTTTGCCTAAGAACACTTAGGACTTTTCTGCAAGCTTAAGCAAACTTATTAGACAACAAGTAACTTTACTTTGAACCCTTTACCATTATCAAAACATAAGTTCGATCGTCTGATGTTTCCCACACCAACACATATGGATCAATTTTCTATGATCGTATCGTAAGTGAATTATATATTAAAAAAATCAATATTCTATAATCTTGAATGACAAAACTTAACCAAACAAATATAAACAATAAGCAAGCAATTATATTACTATCATCACACAAACAATTACATATAATGCTATCAATTACTTATTAATAATTCTACCCATCTTTTCAATTACAAATTAAACTATTATGTTTAAAGGCAAATTTTGAAGCTATTGGATGCTATTATATAGGACATGATAAGTAGAGAGGGGAGGGGCATTTTAGTCATTGTAATATAACAACTCTTTTAGGGCACTGTTCACCCATGGAAAAGGGGCCTTCTTCGTGTTTTGCTTCCGCCGCCAAGGGGAGGGCCTAACTTCCTCCTTCTCATGCACTCCCCTTCACCATCGGAGGGTGCAGACGCCACCATTCAATGCTACCTCTGCCCCTTCTCTTCTCTATCTCGGCCTCGCTCTCTTGCAAGAAGACGTCACCGCTAGGACCTCACGCACGCCTCCGTCATGAGGTTGGGTTCACGCCATCTCTCCGTACAGCGTCTCCTCGCATCGCATCTTCGCGCTGACGTCGTGCCCTCTTCTTATCTCTTCCCTCACTTGAGATGCGCCGCAGCCCCGGCGTCGCATGCGCCTCACTGGCCGTTACAGCCTCGTAGGCCAGCAGTCGCACCATCCTTTCCCTTTTCCTCTCATGCGCATCGCCATCTCCGCTTCCGGACTACGCCGATGCCGCGGAGAGCACTGAGGCCTACTACCTTCCCCTCTTCCGGATAGCGCCGGCGCCAACCAAGGGGGTACCGCCTCGTCCCCGCACATCGACATTCGCTGCCCCCATGTCTGGACCTACACCCTCGCTGCCGGCTTCACCGGAACCCCCTCTCCTGCCACTAAGCACAGATTCGGCTACTGTGGTCATAGGCCCTATTGTGGTCGATCTGATGGCATTCCACTTCCGTTGTGTTCCGGCCTTCGCGCCAATTTGTGTGTGCTATGTCCGGACCTTCACACCGATCTGATTTGCGTGTCATGTTCTGGCCTACACGCTATCACAACCCGTCCTGTGTGCTTTGTGTCTAGCCTTCTTGTTGTTGTTATTTCCCGACCTGCATACCGAAGTCCTATCTCGGCCTACGTGCCGAAGTCATATCCCGGCCTGCGTGCCGATGTCATATCTCGGTCTGCGCGTCGCTGCTAGGTCCCGGTCTACGTGTCGTCTTCCAGTCGGATCTAGGTCATGCTCGACTAGGTGTCGTCAGATCCAGCTCTTCATCCGACTCAAAGTCACTTGTTCTTCCGGGTTACGACAACTCGAGCAGCGCCCCGACCAACTGACTGATCCACCCGAGGGTGCCCCCTGGGTCAGGGTACATTCTCCGTCCATATTTATATACGCATTTCATTATTATACGTCTTAGTCTGTTACTTACATATTCGTTGGATCTGCCTCAAGCATCGAGGTACCAAGGACCGGGGTGACCCGGTCGCTAGCTGCAGGTGGTGTTGACCAGAAGACTTCTGACGATTTGGTCGACATAGAAGATATCTCAGTATATCCCCCCTCGAGGACGTTATGATCTAATTAATATTCCATCCATCTCATTGGACGATCCGTCTAATTCAGATTTCAGATATGATCAATGTATATATACATATGACAACCTTTTATTAATTAGAAATTTAACAATAAATTTAATTTCTAATTTAGTAAATATGTGGCATTTATGATTTATTACATGTCCATCTTATCCACAAATCCAATTGTTTATATATATATGTTGCAATGCATTAGTAATCGTTACGACATCCCTTTTCCTCTCTATTTAGTACTTTCGTGTTTTCTTCCTTCCATCCCATATCCAAGAGCACCAGCTATGGCAACTCGCAGCCGGACCAAACGCGCCACCGCCGCCCTTGGTGAAGACGCCAAGGCCCGCCTCGTCTCCGGTTACGCCGGCAGCAGCAGCGGCAGCGAGCACGAGACCGCCTTCTCCTCCCTCGTTCACGCCTTCTTCGAATGTGACGCCGACGACGACGACCATGATTTCGACGACCAGATTAAGTTCGAATCCAACTCACCAGATGCCTCGCTCCTCCGGGCCGCCGTCGAGGTGGCGGATCTCGTCCGCGGGTGGACTGAAGACGATGACCCGTTTCGCCTCCGCCTCCTGTTCGACGTCTCTGCTTTTTCTGTCGGACTGGCTGCCCTCCGCCTGCGCGGAACCGCCTACCGAAGCGCCGTGATGACCCGGCTGAGAGAGAGGGGCTACAATGCCGGTGTCTGCAAGGTGCGGTGGGAGAGCGCCAGGAATCTCATCGCCGGAAGTTACGAGTACGTCGATGTGGTGACAGAGGAGGAGGATGGCCAGCGTTACATAGTGGAGCTAAGCTTCGCGGCGGAGTTCGAGGTCGCTCGGGGGGAAAAGGGGGACTACAAGGGGGTGACGGCAGCGCTTCCAGAGGTTGCGGTGGCTCGTCCGGAGGAGTTGCTGCAGGTTGTTCGGGTGGCGGGGAAGGCGGCGCGGCGGTCCCTCGAGGCGGAGGGCCTTCACGTGCCACCGTGGCGGAAGACGCAGTACATGGCGGCTAAGTGGCTGGGACCATACCGGAGGACGACGAACGGCGCCTCGCTAAGCGCAACTGGAACTCCGGCAGTCGGCGGCGGCGAGGCAAAGTGCCAAGCGGTGGTATTCGCGGCGGCTGCCACCAGCGTGAGCATCTGCTAGTACGTGGCGCAATCTGAGTGACTACTGTGTTATCGTTGCTTTAATCCAATGGACGAACTAATTAGATTAGAAGGTCTTTTAAATAAAAAAATTAGAAGTTTAAATTAATGTGAAATTTAAAATAAAATTATGTTAATATTTTTTTTACATTTCATATAAAAAAATTTCAAAATTTATTAATACTTTTCAAAAACACATTAATCAGGGATTTAAAGTTCAACATTAAATATCTTGGGTTGACAATTTTTGAAAGTACACTTTTCTTACGATTTTTGAAAGTACACTTTTCTTAATTTTTGTTAAGATCAAATATAATATTAAATTAATTTTTTACATGTAGAAGTCCTAGTTTTTATTAGAATTCTAGAATTTTTGAATACGTTAGTATTATTGGTCTGACATACCCTTATTCAATTTATGAGTTATCTTTAGCTAAGGTTAAATGTAATATTTGTGTCACTTTAATTTTTTATAAGTACTTTATAGGTGTATAAATTATGAAAATATTAGAATTTTGCCAAAAAAAAATAAAATAAGAGATAATACTAAAAAAATTAAAATTATTTTCTATATATCAATTTTTCTTCTCTCATATCTCTCTCTATAGAAGAGGGCCCAGCTAAGATCTCTCTATAGAAGAGGCGCCTCGCTAATGTAACGCGTGGGCACAGGTTAATAAATAATGTATAAATAAATGAAACTTTTTTATTCACGCCCTCTTATGAAAATAATATATAAATAAATGAAACTTTTTTATTCTAAAAAAAAACGAAGTCTTTTGATTTTTTTTTTGTCTAATTAAACTGTAATTATTATTATGTGTGTGATTATTGGATTATTTGTAATTAGAGATCAATTATGGCAACGGGAGATCATCTCCATCAGCTCCACCTCCGGTTGGCCGTCGTCCTCCCAGCACAGCTGAGCCGCCTCCCCCATCTCCTCCCACTGCGGGCAATCGAAGAGGTACCCGGCACCGTCATCCGCTCCCACCTTCATGATCTTCTCCTGCTCCTCCTCCGCCTTGCCGCCGTCGTCAAACAGAAGGCTGGTCCAGTCGCTTAAGTCGTCGTCGTCGTCTGCGGCTGCAGCGTTTCGGGAAAGAACGCGGGGGGCGCTGGGATAGGAGTTCTCGGCCGAGGTTGGTGGCGGCCGGGCGGCCGTGGCCATCAGGCCTTGGATGTAGGTCTGTAGGAGGACGCCGGAGTTGGGGTTGCTCATGCTCCTGGCAGGCCGCCGGCGGCATCGCGGGGCGAAGTGCCTCCGCTTGGTGGCGTTCCAGTGGTTCTTGATGGAGTTCTCCGTCCGGCCGGGGAGCCTCTTCGCGATCTCTGCCCATTTGTTGCCAACCTCCGAATGCACCTCGATCAGAATCTTGTCCTCTTCCTCGCTCCACGTCTCCTTCTGCACTGCGTCTTCGAAGAGTCAAATCAAAAAAAAAGAAGCATAAACAAAGACAAAATAAAATAAAATTCAATCCCCTTTCATCGTTAAGAACAATTTAACCTTGATATTAGGCCTGAGATGGTTGTTCCACCTCTCTCTGCATTGCTTCCCGATCCTTCCTCGCATCAACTTTGCAATCTGAGCCCACTTCGTGAGTCCATGCTTCTCCACCAGACTCATCAACAATCTGCACGATAACACACCCACATCAATAAAGAGAATCTTTATGTTCTTGAGAGCTCAAAGATGGAAACAGAGGAAACAGAGTAAGTAATTAACAATGCCTGTCTTCTTCAGCTGTCCATTGGCCTTTCTTCCCCTTGCTCTTCTTCTGTACCTTTCCACCAGCCCTCCTTGTCGACTTGTTCTTCATCATCGTCTCGACCTCCATCCCAGGCTTACTGCTGACGACGATGGCGAGCTCATTTGGAAAAGCCATTGGGACTTGCAGAAGGTTGTCCGTTTCAGTGAATGGAAACGAGCCGTCAAAACCAAAACGAGCAAAACCGGTCGCTGTCCCATCGAATGGGTGAATACACTGTAGGAAATCTGGGTGCTGATGAAACAGGTCGTCCCCCATGTCCGTGCACCTCGAAGATTGGGGTAATGGCCGCAGAACTTGATATAAACACATGCGTGCGTACATTCAATACGCGGTGTAATTAGTTAATTAAGGCTTTGCAAATCAATTAAGCAATGGCAGTTACTCAGAATGACAATTAATTACTTAACTAATGGCAGTGTGAAGAGCAAGAAATGTAGTAGATGTAGTGTTGAGAATTAAGAGTGCAACCTTAATTGCAGATATCAGTTACTGCATCTTTTAATGGATCAGGGAAGACGAGAAACTGAAGAAACATCTATGGTCAGTAAATTTGCAGCTCTGTCTTTGGTTTTTTTTTTTTTTTTAAATGTTTAACGTTTTAGAAAGAAAAAAAATTATGGTGAAAATTTAGATCTTTTGTCAATGAGAGATAAATGGAGGACCGTCTTCACCACATACAGAGCCTGCTGCGTCCCCTCTTCGTGCACCGTCTAACGCCGTTGGATCTTAATCAAACAGCCTTTCTTGATGAATTTTTATGGCTGTGTGGTTTTTACCAGTCTCGTACGTACCTATGGATTTTAGTAAATGCACCCTTGATATTCTATATTTTCTTCTAGGTGCGAAGAAACTTAGGAAATTGTAATAATGGTACTAGTAAGGGCATATGATCAAATTTGTCGCTCTGTTCGTTTAACTTGCGAATCGATCGTCCGCGGTGGGAAACGCAAATGGCTTCGCTGCTCTCCTGCTCCGCCTTCGTCGTCTCCTCGAAACTATCTTTTCCGATCTCCGGTTGGGGCTCGAAGCCACGAAGGCGATGGGGCTCGATTGGCCTTATAATTGCGCCGCAGGCGGAGAGGCGAAGATCGAGGGTTCTCGCTGTGGTTTCCCGGGCCGTCTTCCGAGACCTCGACGCCGATGATTTCAGGCACCCTCTCGATAAGCAGGTCGGATATTTTCCAATACCTTAGGCTAAGTCTGCACGTTCCCAGTTGTATTCGGTGATTTCCTTCAGCTGGGCGCGCGAATCTGGTGAAACTTTCGGCCCTTTTTTTTTTTTTTTTTTTTTTTTTTTTTTTTTTTTTTTTTTTTTGACGATTAGAGGTTCTATTTCTTTTTTGCTTCAACCCTGGCGAAGTTAGTAATTTTTGCTTCCCACTTGTTGGTTCGATATTTAATTGGCTATTTTACATATCAAAAATAAGTTTTTGTTCGATGAGTGATTTTGTTGTTTATGCTTGTGTCCAGAACACTTTGTTGCTGAGGACAATTCCTGGGCTGAATGAACTTGGCAAAGCATTGTTAGGTATAGACACACATCATTTAGAGGTTTGAACGGACGATGAACGAAGCATATCAGTTCATAAACACTGTTCAATGCAATATAAGTCCATAATTAAATTGCATATTTGTCAAGATGATGTGATTTCCCTTTTGCATATTATGCTATATGTTTCTGTGATTTGTTTTTAAAGATAACTTGAGGCCAACAACCCACTGAACATATAATTAAAGCCACAAATATACAACAAAAGGATGACTTTGTTCCTTTTGTATATTTGAATGACTATTTGTTCTTGATTGTTGCAGGACCAGTTACAGAGCAAGTTATGCTTCTTGAGAACATAGGAACGTCAGTTCTTGTTTCTGAAAAACAGGTTGGTGTTGGCATGGACTTAATATCTGATCTAGAGCACCAACAATCACAAACTATTGATTTTCCAGTCAAAGAGTAACCACTTAAAAAATCATCAAACCATGCTTCAATGAAAGTGTTGATTATAATACATGCACTTTGAAGAATATTAAGTGATACACATTAAAGCTGGGTATTTGTTATTTATTTATTTATTTTTCTTATGTTATGTTACAGCATAACACTTCATTTTGAAAAGCTTTCAGCAATATCTCAAAACTCCCTTCACGTAGTAGTGAAACTAGGCTAAAAATACAAAGAAAGATCTTAACAAATAAAACTCCCAAATCTGAATTTTATTTCCTGTTATAGCTCCCTGACCTGCATAAGTTGATGGTTGAGGCTGCCAAAGTACTAAATACAGATGCTCCTGATCTTTATGTTCGCCAAAATCCTGTTCCAAATGCATACACTTTGGCAGTCAGTGGCAGGAAGCCTTTTATAGTTGTCCACACAAGTCTCGTGGAGCTTCTTAGCAGAAGAGAATTACAGGTATAAGTTTTCTGTGTTATCCTAATTCTTTAAAAATTACATTTGAACTTTAGGTTCAGATCTCTAGCACTCTGTTCAATCCCTTCTTTCACTTTCTTTACGAGAATCATTCCAGAGTGCATTTTGAATGTCTATATAGTAGGAAAACATGTTGACCTTGTCATCTTTTGGTGCTTTGCTCATTCTCTGTGTCCTTTACACTCTCTTATCTTTCTCCAATTCATTAAGTTGCAAAAATATTAATGAAATTGTCTTGTATCTTTGCTAAGATAGCATACAGTAGCTGTATACTTTCTACTTTGTACTTCACTTCGAAAAGTATTTTCATCCCTTGATCCAATAATTTACTTCCTCGTTGGCCTTTACCTTTAACCAGGCTGTTCTGGCTCATGAACTGGGACACTTGAAATGTGACCATGGTGTGTGGCTTACATTTGCAAACATAATTACCCTCGGAGCTTACTCTGTCCCTGGTATGTTTTGTAAGGCCTTGAATTTTTTATTAATCATGGACATCCAAGCTAAGGGAGACATGATATATCCAGGGCTTGGTGCGATGATCGCCCAGAGCTTGGAAGAGCAACTGTTTAGATGGCTCCGTGCGGCTGAGCTTACTTGTGATAGGGCAGCTCTCCTCGTCGCACAAGATCCAAAGGTATTTTTGAGTTCTTGGATTCATTTGAAGGATATAACAATCTATTTCCAGCTATAAGTTCTCAGTGTTGCTAGCACTGCTGCTAGTAGTCATTGTGTAAAGCTGGAATCTTTGTAGGGGAACATGGTGGATTAGAAAATGGTGTAGGGACAGAAAGAATTATAGTAGGAGAATGAACAACCTTTACAACACAATTAAGAAGATGATATGACCGAGAGGAGGGAGTCAACTCAGAGAAAGTTACATTTGCATAAATAAAGGCATGTTGCAACTCAAGAGAATACTAGAGTAGCGTTGATATTCCTATGTCTACAAAGTAATCTAACATAAATACACTTGATAGATCTAGGAGATAATTTGTTTATACCGGAGGATAAAACATAAATAAAACAAATATACCTAAACACATGTGAAATAAATAAACGTCAGCATGAGGGAAAAGAGTTCTAAAGGAAATTTAAGCATGAAGAGCTGAAGAAGACATGTGATCTATAAGGTAGCATATAATGGCAATTACACCATTCCTTAGGAACTCACTTATGATGTATTAATGTACAAGTTATCAGAACCAATTACCTGCTTTTCCTCTCAGCAAAACAATATTTCAGATGTATGAGGACCTGAATCGATGAAGGGTACTTTGACTAGATAGAGGAAGGATTGAAAATATGAGAAAAATATTCATTAGCATTGCCATTTCTAGTGCTTTAGTAAACATTCCAAATTGAGTTCTAATGTAGAATATAATTTCAGAACGTTTCTTCAATAAGAAAGTCCATTGTAGTCATCATCTATAAAGATAACAATATTTTAAATTAAACTCTGAACAGACATGAGTGAGACAACAAATATCAAAATGATAAGGAAAAAAGTTACAAAGCAAATTTATACATACTAGGAGGAAAATGTCTACTTCAAACGATTGGGTTCATATTCAAGATTCTGTAAGTGTAGAAAGACTATTAACAATCTTTTGTGAATTCTGGAGACTAGAATCTTCTATGCGATGATAGATTTGAAATGGAGAAGGATCAACTACCAAAGCAGATGAATCGGCAATCAAAGTCAAATGATAAATTCTCAAAAGTCCTACCTATAGCAACTAGCAAGTATCCTTTTAGTCCATGAAATAGCCTATGTAATTGAACAATTTTGCAAATAGATTCAAATAGAATTTATGTACAGAACTAAATAAAGGAGCACCAACTGTGTAAAGTAGCCTGACCAGAGAGTGATCCATCATTGAGAATGACATGAATAAGTTGAGATATACACTCGTAAATTTTAAAAGAATAGAGAAAATATTGGATATGTGTTCAATCTAAAATCCAACTGATTGGTTTACAGACAAGAATCATGCTGTCAATAGGATCATTTTCATGAGCCAATAGTGTGACACGGACTGACATACTGTACTCTAGGAGATTTTCCACTTAAGAAAGTGCTTGATACTCCATAATGGATACATTTAACCTTGGATGTAGTAGTGAAGGGCTTACTACTAAGAATACCATCACAAATATTTTTAGATGAACCATTGTTGACCAAAGTGACAATCTCCAAAAATAGGCATAGAACATTACTGTTGCAAATACGAAGGATTTCTGGAAATCAAGGGCTGCAAGTAAAACAGCAAACAGATTGGATTTATAGAGGAAACAGGAAATCCAGAAAATAGAACAACGTATTTGTTAGAGCAACTGGCAGAGAAAATGCCATCTGGAACACAAAAAAAAAAACTGAACTGATCAGCAAAGAAGCAGAAATCTTCGAAGCAAAGACTCTGGAGCGAGGTGGAAATAAAGTCTGCATAAATCTCCAGAACTAGTGAGGGAAGAAGCAAAAAATCTCCAAAATGAAATTTTCAGGAGCAATCTGACAGAAAAAAAAAATGCTGAAACACTGAAACAATATTCCGAATCTGTAGAGAGATTCTTGAGCAGGTTCACAATGAAGGGCTCCTGAAGATCAAGAAGGATGCAGATTGCAATAAGTCCAGAACTACTACTAGGAAAGAATTGTTGCCAACATCTCGCTGGAAGTGCCTCATGGAAATTAGAATACTGAGAATAGAAGACCTGGATCTGAACTTAATCTAGAACAGATTAAGAAAAGGGTATTATTGACTCAAGCAATTACATTCTTCAGGTGAATAACTGGGATGAACACTCTACAGCAAGCAGATTGAGGAAGGAGCACTTTAACGCAAGGGATGTGGCTTTGCTACCATGTCCGAGTAGGGAAAAATTATTAGAGTTATTTTTCTAGATAGTCCTTTCTACCTTCAGATAGATTTCTATTCTTGTTCTGTTTAGATTACATCATTTTGGAATATTAACAATTGAGCCCTAGCTTATTACAGTTTGGTCCTCAACATATGTAAAGATCTTTGTGTCTCTTCCTAAACACATTCTCTTGTGTTCACATTTCTTATTTGCCCTTCCTATGATGTATTTGGCAATTTCTAATTATCTGTACTACTGCTGTACTATCAAGAGGTGGTCATATCTGTCTTGATGAAACTGGCCGGAGGTTGCCCATCTCTTTCTGACCAGCTAAGCGTAGATGCTTTCTTGGAGCAAGCTCGCTCATATGACAAGGCTTCTTCGAGTCCCATTGGGTGGTATATTAGGTTTGTTTCTCTCCTTGTGACACTCATCAGCAGTGGTAGGTGTTAACACCAACTATGCCATGAAAACTTATCACAGATAATTTAGACCTTAAAATTTATAGCAGTATAAATTCTTATTATGAAATTGTGTTGGACTTCATGGTTCATTGCCTTGCTTCCAGGAATGCACAAACAAGGCAGTTATCCCACCCTTTGCCTGTTCTGCGTGCTCGTGAAATCGACGAGTGGTCAAGAAGTCATGAATACAGATTCCTTCTAAAGAGAGCTGCCCAGCTAGAAGATTCACTGAAAGTCTAGATTTTCCTTATGCAGTGGGGAGGGGTGGTCAAGCAGAAGGTAATTGGATGTATTGGCAATTGGGTAATTCACATTCGTTCCATGTCTCGCATTACTTTAGCTTCTAAAACAATCATGCCTTGATTTTTCTTGCAGTTCTGCAGGATTTGCAACAGGATATTCAAAGAGCTGAATAATAGAGAGGATGTCGATACTAAAGCATGATGTTAATACAAACTGAAAATTGCCTGAATTTTACTGTAAATTAGCATTGTATATGCCAACATAGAAGAAAGAAAATTAGCATTGTACACCAACATATCATTACTTTCTGAAGTAGAGATTCAAAAGGCTATACTGTTATCATTCCTATGGTATCTCAAATATTCTCTGTTGCATTTCTGTCATCTTGATATTCCTTCTCCTTTGAGAACCCATGATAGGGCCATTTTCTCACATGTTAAGTGATGGTATGTATAAAAATATTCTTCCCAAAGATAGGGGTGAAAGTGTAGCACCGACCTAAGATGCTTGGAGGGCTTTCTTCATGTTCTCATCTTATGAGAGTTTTTCGGGAGAAGGAAAAAATAGAGGTTGCTCTTGAGCATCTCCTTGTGGTTTTGCAAGGAGATGTGGTTTTCAGTCCTATCGATTTTCAATCCCATTGAGTTGAGTATTTATTCGATTGAGTTTATTTAAAGTATTGTTGTTGAAGTTGTCTCTAGCTTGGATTATTAATTAGCGGATCTTTCTCATCCGCCTTGGACACCACTACATATTGTTACAAACCATGTAAATCTTATCTTCGTCTCTTGTCTTCTCAATTTGCTCAGTCTTGGAATTTCTTTCTGTGATCTTTAGTTTGAAAAAAGCTCTACATGATTTTTACCCTCAACATTGTCATCAATGGAACAATGTGATAGTTGGATCGAGATCTGTGTTGATCAAAATTACAACATAGCTTTGCAATCAGAAGCCGGCTCTGACATGATTATTCAATCTTTTTACCTGTGCTTGCGACTGAAAAAAAAAAATTAATCAGATTAGGTAACGTTGAATTTGAGGCAACCGGTCCAACCTTACAAAAATTTTTCATCGGCCGTTAAGCTAAATCAATTGTGCAAGGATTGTGCAAATCCTTGTACATTTCATCGGCCGTTAAGCTAAATCAAGAAAATACACATGGAGGTCTATTTTGACCGTCAGCATTCTCAGATCCTGCTTGCAACTGAAAGTGGCAGTGTTTGATTGTTGATCTCAGTAATCAACAGATTCTTTTTAAAAAAAGAAATAATTTGTGGATGGGTGATGAGACAAGCCAAGAATAAGAGAATCAGACTAAAAGTTGAAACCGTATAATCGATTTTGTTTGGCTACCAGAACTAAATAATCAAGGAATGGACTGCAAGAACCATAATATCAACTTGTGAATAAATATTTAACGAATTTTAATTAGATATATATTTCAACTCTTGCGTAAATGTTTAACGGATATACTTTTATGATTACAAAAACAATGGCAAACTGACAAAAAGAAAATTTGTCATACTTTTTTCTTGAGATAAATTAGACATGTACCATATTGACAGAAGCCAGCTTGTCTCAATGGCAGTCCAAACTATGTGGAGCTTGATCAATGGAGTGGATTGTTAGTTTCCTCACATTGAAAAAACGCCCTGAAAGTAACATGGGATTCTGGATTTGGAACACCAGGAGTTTATCAGGGAGAAAGTTCCTTCAAATTGAGAAAAAAGAAAATCAAGGGACATGTATCTAAAACTGTCCTCTATCGATAGACATCTATCAGAAGAGCCAAATCAGAAGCAAGACAATCAATTTAGTGTACTAGCATAACATTCTAGGTTCATAACTTACCTTTTCCGACCTATAGAACATGCACTTGGCTTCCAATTTTGCATAGTCAATACAGTGGGAAACTCCTTAGTCTCCTGTTGAATGACTTTCCAATACATTGATCCATGGATCGTTTGTGGAAACAAATCCGTGTGCATGCATTGCTTGAAGCAATTGTTTGACAGGCTCCAAACTTGGTGCAGTTGAAAGAGATGCCATAAGGTCTGTCAGTATTGCTTGAAATTTTGAATGAACATTAGCTTGTACCCATCCTATGTGCTCAACAGACATCTCAACCAGACCAGCCTCTGTTAACCCTTTCAGAAGAATGACATGAGAATCTGTGCATTCGGCTTCTGAAGGCAGGCTTTGTATTAGACCAGATGCCGCCGTATATTTACCTGCATAAGTCCATAAAGCAAAACCACTAGGAACTAGTAGTCCACAAGAATCTTATGGTATGAAACTATAGGGTAAAATATAACATCCCAACAAGAAATGGAAAAAAGAAACCATTACAAGTTTTGATGTGCCACGCCACTTTACCTTTAAGAATCAAGAAAAAAGTATGCAACCGAGTTGAAGTAAACAATTAGGGTACAAGCAGTTATGTATCCTAAGCATCTTGAGCAATAGTATATTATACCAATGCATGTACTTATTCACAAGGATCTAACTGACACGGATAAACTATTCATATCAATATCCAACCCAAACATGTCAAAATAAGAACATCCAAACTGACACAGAAACTTATTCAACTCAATATAAAAAAAAGGTTATATACAATTGATAAGTTTTGAAGAGTTTAACCATGTATAATTTCTTAACCATTTGTCAAATAGGTAGAATATTCATTAAATTGTGAACCATTAGCTGCCTAGGGCATCCATAGTGTGATGTGTTTCAAATGCCAATAAAAAGTAAAACTTTTAATGATACTTAAAATCCAAAAAATTATCAAATAAAATGTGTCTAGACTAGGAATATCACAAATATACTTCATCCTGACCTATCAAAGGGAAAGTGTTGGTGCAATCAACCTCCAAGGTTTCGATGTTTGATGGACCCAAGTTTGATCGGTTTGACTAAGGGTGAATCCGAGTAGGACTTGATGTTTGGAAGAAAAAAGTTTAGTCGGAACTAGATGACTAACAAGGGTAAGTCCTAATTGGAAGTTAGGCAGGTGAGAAGTCTATAAAGTGACTAGTCCTAACTAGAGATTAGGCAAGGGGGAAGTCCTGGTGAAGGAAGCCAAGTAATGAAAATCCTAGTGAGTAAAGCTAGGCCCTAGTGAGTGAAGCTAGGAGGAGAAAGTCCTAACAAGTGAAGCTAGGCAAACCCTAGGTAATGTGTGATCAAATAGTTTCTTGTCAATCGGGACAAGCAAATCTTAAAAGCTGCTAACAATGATTTACCTTAATATTTATATCTATTGTGCTAATTTGATGTTGCAGGAAAGTCTTAGTTGATCAGGTTGATCAGACACTGATCAAATAGGTCTGGAGGACCAGCTGTTTGGCAAGTAAGATCAGGTAAGCAACTAGAGGAGAGATCAAGTGAGAATGCGTTCTCAGTTGAGGGAGCAGTAGGCGTTGGTTCAACCTAAGGTTTCAGCAAAATCCAAAGTCAGGACCGGACAGTTCCAAGTCAGTCAAAATATTTATTTTGTCATATTATACTTGTGCTAACTCTGTGGTGCAAGAAAGCGAAAACTAGAAAAGGGGTTCCAGGCGCCCAGGTAAGGTCCAGGCGCCCAAGTAGATCCAGGTGCTCGGGTTAGTTCGAACCCAACCACTCGTGTAGATGAGTTGGTGTACTCTAATTGGCCAACACACATTAACGTCCAGGCGCTCGGGACTGGTCCAAGCGCCCAGGACTGGTCCAGGCGCCCGGGACTGGTTAAAGGCTACCGGATAGAGATTCGCCGAGGTGCAGCCACGTTAGCGATCCAAGCGTCCGGTGTTGGTCCAAATGCCCAAAGGTGGATAATTCAGCGACGAAGCAGATCGGATAGGTCTCAATCCAGGTACCAAGGGGTGGTCCAGACACCTGGAAATGCCTATAAAAGGAGCTTCGAACAGCAACCTCTAACATCAATTTTCGACAACACTTCTACGCTTATTCACAATCGTTTGGGCTACAACTTTGTTCTGCTGCTGTCCTGCAATGTTGCTTCACCCGACTGCTACAGACGGATCAACTCCAACACCTGAGCTCACGACTTCTCCATGCTTGTGCTGGTAATGATTAAATTTAAAGTCATTTACTTTATTGCTATGGAAGTGTAGGGTTGTTACACTTTCCTATTCTTCTTTTTGTACTCGATTACTCTACCGAGAGTTTACCGGTAGAAAATATTAGTAAATTATCCATCGATAGGTCCAAGGGGCCTAGGTCTTGGAGTAGGAATCGCCGAAGGCTCGTGTCCTTATTTTCGATTTTCTGTTTCATTCGTTACTTAAACTATTTTCCACTGTGCACTTTATTTTTAAAAGTTCGATAAAGAAATAATTTTTAAAATACACGTGATTCACCCTCCTTTCACATGTCTACGATCCTACATAAAGTTGTCATTGGAATCCTTTATTATCTAACATTCAAGGAAATAAAAGTAACTTCAAGAGATGAGAAATGTTAGGGACCTCTTTTGAAATAATATATGAGGATTTAAACATAATAGTGTGATTGTGAATATACACACATATATAACATGGTATCAGAATGATTAGTCATCTTATGATACCTAACTCAGTGTATCAATCTCCATCAAACGACTCCAACTCACCATCTCAACTACACTGATCTCCCTGCTATTGCAATGCAGACTCTCGTTACACCACTACTCTCACGTCAAAGGACAAAGCTTCATGTTGTCTCCTTGGGTACATTGATAGCGTCGACTGCCTTAAAAACCCACTTTCACTCGAGACTAAGTTTCGGTCTTGAGACCAATCCTAGATCAACTTGGAGCAATGGATCCTGAATAATAATAATAATTATTATAATAATAATAATAATAATAATAATAATAATAAAAGAAGCGATTCTAGTTTCATCACATTCCAGATTTTGACTATCCTATCTACTATGTTGCCCAAATTTCAGCATGTCAAGTTCCTTAACCACATCACTGCATGTTCAACCTACTGCTTCATTGAACCTTTCATTGTCCTATGACTTTTGCCACAAAGCTTAATAGGAAGAGTTATGATTCATGGGCTGCAAAAGTTCAAGTTTGGTTCATGGGTCAAGGTCAAGAACATCTTACCACCTGTGCTTAAAGTAGACACAACAATACACATGTCTCCAAAAACTTCTCAATGTTATAACCATCAATTCTTTCTCCTAAATATTTTGTCAATCCATTCTTTCACCTACAAATGATATTTTCCACGATAATCATTTGAATAATATATCTATGATATCTGAAACTCTTTCCATAATCATCCATTTTAACTATTACATCAAACTCACATAAGATACTTGTAAATAATACAAACATGGATGTAAAATGTATATATTCAAAACAAATGACCACGTTGGAGAATGGGGGAAGAAGAGCACATAAAAAGGAGGCAACGTTTACAAAAAACACAATACAAAAAGAAAACAAGAGCAAATCCAAAAGAAGGTTGAAGATTTTGAATCGACACTATATCTTCCTCTTAGCCTCAAAGTTGAAGTAGCTCGATTTCAAATTTCATCATCAATTTTTGGCTTTTATTCATCTTGTGTGTATTATTTATGATGATATTCTTTAATGAATAGCATGACTTACCATAGCGAATGCAATTGACTCAACAATATGACTAAAGTGAGCAGAAGAGACACTAACCACAACCCACCCCAAGTTCGAAACATCACTATATCGATAAAGTAGCCATATCACCTAAGACATCAAGGGGAGATGCCCCATGAGACTCAATTAATTGCAAGGGCTGCAAAACAATTAATTAATAGATATTGAAGGCTTAAATCTAATCTTCACATAAAATCCCCAAATCCAGGCCATAATCCTACCACACTAATTCTAACATGCTAAACTGGCTCTCTAATGAGGCATCAAGGAAGCAAGGAACGGGATAAGTAATATGGACCAAGTCACCTATTTATTCAAATTATCTATGAACCCTCTTTAACAATCCACAAGCCTCATGGTGTGAGGCTAAGTTAGGAAACATAAAGGGCCCCAATTAAGTCCCATAGAGTGGAAGGGTTAGTAATACATTAGCTCTCATCTCAGAAGAGGAAGTAAGTTCAAACATAGAGGACTATCTCAGTGTAAATTCAGATGAAAAATTGAAACATGAAGCTTGGATTAGGCAAGGTGGTAGACCAGCTACCAACATCTTTGATAATGATCAATTGCTAGGCAAAGAAGAGGTAAGCAAAGGCACAAGTTAGTTTTAATTTTAAGAAAAATCCAACCCAACCAAATAGCATATGAAGTACAAAACAGAAAATCTATGAAGAAACCTGAATTTATAAAAGAAAAATGCCCAAATTGATTTTTTTATTTCATCAGGTTAAATTTTAGGTTCTTCGAGGTTTTGAATTTCCAAGTTTTCTAGGTGGATGTGTATCACATAATTAATGAATAATTGTATGAATTCTTTGAGCTGAATTCATGTTTAGTTGTTAATTTAATGAGTATAACTTAATTAGGTTATTGGAATAGAATAATGGACACAATATTGTCTTTGCATCATCTTAATTGAATACCTTTTTTTCCCTCAATTTTTCTATCCATGAGACTTTTGTTATACATAACAAGCTAGGCATAGATAATATCTACACTCTACGTTGAGAAGTGTTAGAATTATTAATGTGACACCCCAATTTAGTCTCACATAGTGAGTTGTGGACTACAAGAGGATTTTTATAAATTTAGATGTGTTAGCTACTATTAACTCGAGCTTAAGCATTTTAGGTCATTGGTTCCAAATGCTTAGGAACAAAGCTCATCTCTTACAATCATTCAGTAACTTCTCTTGTACTCTTTTATTCTTTTGTCTTGTAAAGAGAATACATTAAGAGGTTTCTCCACCTCCAAAGGAGAACAGTATGACTCACCTAAAAAGTTAGTAGGTCATGGAGTAGGCCTGGAGGCTCAAAGCACGTTAAAAGCATTAGGTTAGCGTTGTGTGCTTATTTGTATTTATCTCTGTCGCATATCTTTGATCTTGATTAACATGCATGACAACGAGTGTTTAAGCCTTGCATTTGCAATAGCATTGAAAAGAGTTTGAATCACAGGCACACACTTATTCGTCCCTCCCATTATAGTTGCGCCACCGGTCCTAGCAACTATCACAATATTGTCTTTGCATCATCTAAATTGAATATCTTTTCATTTTTTTTCTTAATTTTTCTGTCCATGGGACTTTTGTTCTATGTAACAAGCTAGGCATAGATAATATCTACGCTCTGCATTGAGAAGTGTTATAACTATTAATGTGACACCCCAATTTAGTCTCTCATAGTGAGTTGTGGACTACTAGATGGTTTTTTATAAATTTAGATGTGTTAACTACTATTAAATCAGGCTTAAGCATTTTAGGCCATTGGTTGGCCTCATAAGTTAATGGATCAATTCTCTTATCTAAGAGGGTTGTGATAGTGTTATGAATTTAGTCCCATATAGTATGGATACTAGTGTTTGGGAATTATGTGACTGTCTTATATATAGTGTAACAGTTCTCCTTTAGTGCATAACAATATAACATTTTCTTTCTCAACTATAAGAATGCTAAGAGGGATGGTGTGACATTATTCATAGGTATAATCTAAGAATTACTAATATCAACACCAATTAATTGTAGCTTCAGTAGATGACAAAATGATAGGGCTAATGATATGGGCTGTATAGTGTCACAAGTTGAATCAATTAGGGTTAAAAAATTAAGGGTAGAGAGAGGTTATAGTAAATCCTATTTCATACTATCAAAACTTTAGAATTTGAAGTAATTTAAAAGATCTAGACATTGCTGGTGATACAACTTTACATAGAGATCGATGGTGAGATATACCCACATTGTTGAGACTTAAATGACAAATTGTAACTATTGCTCTAGCTACGTATGTTCAGAAAATTGAATTCTGAATTATATGAAGCATTTGCAACAACTTAGATTACTAGGGATGCCATGACAGTTAGTCAAATTTTAACATGACATTCAATTGCCACTTTGTGCTTATCAAAACTTCTATAATAAATTGACAACAAAACTACCAAAATTCTCTACAGCTCGAGGAACCAATTGGAGTAAATTGAGATTTAGGAACACAAAGGAAACATAGAGAAATGTTCTAGGACCAAATTATTAAAGCAAGCCAAGTTCGAGCATTGAGAAAGACTATCATGTAGCAACTGTAACTAAATGACTATTAGAGATGATTTTTTAAGATAAATGAATGGTGGCCTCAGTGAAAGAATATACCATCTTTGCAGAGGGAAAGCACTAAATTTCTCAACACAGAATTGCCAATTGTCTTATCCTGATGCATGGACTTTTTGCATATCTCGATTGCATCTTCTATTCTATCTTCTCGGCATAAAACGGTGATAAGGGATATGTATGTAGCACTGTCTGGTACAATTCCTTTATCCAGCATATGACAATAAAGATGCCTAGCCTCCTCAGTTTTTCCTTCTTCAGAAAACTTGTTTATAAGAATGTTGTATGTATGCAAATTAGCACTACAGTCATTTGCAAACATTTCATCCCAGAGCTTTTTAGCTGGTCGCAAGAGGTCCCCTCTGCAACAAGCTTCCATGAGAGAGTTGTAAGAGTAAATATCAGGACAAACACCATTCTTCTTCATCTCCCTAAGCACATTGTAGGCTTCTCTCACTCTTCCTGCCTTGCATAAGAAAGAAACCATCAAATTATATTGCTCTATTCCAGAAAAAAAACCTTTATCCATAAGGGCCTTAAAAACATTCCACATCTCATCACTTTTCTGGTTCCTACAGAGATTCTGACTCAATTTGCTCAAGATTGAAAGACTAGGAAATTGGTCCTTCCCAATCATGTAGTTGCAAAACAAGATTGCAGACTCAGGATCAGCAGATGACACTGAACCTATCAACACATTGAGCACATCATTGTCAATTGGAAACTGTCCACCAACAATTGCTTCACCTAATTCCTTAGCCTCCTGAATCCTTTTATCAGATATTGATGAAAGGATAAATTCTCTATAGTCGTTTTCTCTTGGTGCAACACCATACTTCCTCTTCTTCTTCAGTATTCCCCCTGCTTCCTCTACTCTACCTGCTTGAATATAACCTTCAGAAACTATCCTGTATGGAATAAAATCAGGTTTGAAACCTCTATTTCTAAGCTGTTCCAGTGCACAGCAAGCATCCTCAATTTTCCCAGCCCGGCAGAGCCTACTTATGATTAGAGAAGCAATAACCGAGCCATTAAATCCGAAATCCATCTCTTTAGCCCCATCAAGCATACCCAAAACCCCATCTAATCCTTCCATGTCACAAACTTTACCTATAAAAACACCAAAACTTACATAATTAACAATAATATTCCTCTTAAGCATTCTTCCGAACACCTTTCTTGCGACATCAATAAGCCCATCCGAGGACAGTGCGGCAAGAAGGGAGTTGTACAAGGAAGTAGGCAGTTCCTCTGTGGCTGATTCGATCAGTTCGGAAGCCTCGATGGACTTTCCATATTTCAAAAGCGAGGAGATGGCGAGGTGATATGAAGAAGAAAGGAGAGGGACGTTGTGGCTTTTCGCCGTCTTGAGGAGAGACCGGACCAAGTGAGGATGGCGGGAGAGTGAGAGGGACTTGAGGAGGGAGTGGTAGGTCTCCGGGGTGTGAAAGAAGTTGGGCTGCTGTGCTGCCCAGTGGAAAAGGCCGGACGCTAGGGTATGGTAGGGGAGGAGGTAAGGGTCGATTATGGCAGCGACGAGGGGAGGGGTAAGGGTGAGGGGAGCCGCCGCTGGGAGGAGGCGGAAGCGTAGAAGTTGCTCAATAGCGGGACTCCATGAGAGGGAGGGTTTGGAGGCGGAGAGGAGAGCGCGTGCGAGACGGTGGATGGCCGAGCCGGTGGAGGGCTGGAACGTAGGTGGTGGCGGCGGCGGCATTTGCCGGCGCTGGATTTTTTTTTTTTTTTTTTTGAGTTCATTAATTATGAAAAACTTTCATTTTGAACCTGATGTATTTTTAGAAATACCCTCTTAAAATCTTTGAATCAACTGTTTTACCTCTTATTGTTTCAATCGACTTTTAAATTTAATGGGCGTACTTAACGTTTCCAACTTTTCAAAAGGTTGCATTCAAATTGCGGTAAAAAAGTTGATCGCACTGACCCTCGTACCTTACAGTCCATCCTTGAATTTATATACAATAAGATAAATCATGAGGTCTTATGGCTGATCGTTTGGAGTGGAAAGAATTTTTCTCTGAATACATATTGGTCGGAAAATTTGTCATCACACCCTATAGGACCATCTTATTGCAAGCCCAGATCCTTTAATTTAAAATTTTTTTAACTAGAAAAAGGCCCTATAAACTCATTAATAGGATGAGCTGAACCCATCTATTTAACGAATAGGGTACAATCTATCCCACTAATGAATAGATAAGCATCTAAGATTGATCCAAAGATAGGGTACAATCTACCCACAAATGAATAGATAAGAATCTTTGGATAAGAATCTTGGAATAGATGATCTCTCCCTTTGTTGCATTCAAAATATAGTATGGTTGTAATATTGTGGTATTAAATTTAAAAATAATAATTTGACATTGTATTTTAAAAATTAATATTATAAATTTTAAAATTTATGTAACATTAAAATAGTATTTATTTTTAAAAATTAATATCATAATTATATCCTTTAAAATCTAATATTACATTTGTATTTTTTTTATTAACACAGTGACTAATGAAAAAGAGTAAAATGGCAGGAGTAAAATAAAAAATAAATATGCCGAAAAATCTAAAAGTTTAATATTTGGGAATTCCGTAAATTTAATAGTGAATATTTTCTAATATTATATTTGTATTTTTCTTTGTTAAATATTTGTGTATTTTTTTTTCATCTTTTGTATCCTTGGATTTTGAGACTATTTAAAAGTTTGTTGATATTCGATAATTTTGATTTCATAAATACTTTCTTTCGTTTGTTTCTCTAAAATTATTAATTTTGGATGTTTATTTCCTTATATTGAGCTGAATCAATAGGTCTTTAGAAAATTATGTCAGACATTCATGTTCTACTCAACAAAATCAATATCTAATCCTACCTATATGATCCTAATCAATCCTATTGATCCAATATTTATCTCAAATTAATCCTACATAAACTTATGATTCTACAAACTAGGGTCCCAACACAACTCATATACAAAGTCTTGACTTTATAATCCGTATAGATTTGTAATATTAATTATCTTTAATATCTAATAAAAATATTATTTTTTATTTCTAATCATTTTTCATAATGTTTTAATATTTTTTTTATAAATATTTTTTAAAAATTAACTATTTTCCAAAAATCTACGCATGATGGCTTGGATATGCGCCAATTGAGATGGCTCATGTTGGGCTAGACCTCAACCAATTCGGGTTTTGCTCAACAAATTGGTTCAGGCTGGCATGAAGTCTCCTTGGCCATCAAAGGCTTGGGCCATCCCAAGCACAAACACACCTATTGACACTTGCAGAAGTTGGTCAACTATGGTTTTGTAAATGCAATTGAAATGTGATGTGCCTTTAGGATATGTTTCTTTTAGAGGAATACCAAAAGGGAGAAAGGAAGGAAGAAAAATAAAATTAGACATTTCCCATGAGATATTGTTGAGTGGTGAAGAATGTACAATGCAATTTTTTTTTTCTCATTTTCGTCAAAGTTGAAGGGGGAGCCTTGCATAACGATTTGTTGTCATGTGATCTAGAGATCATAGGTTGAGTCTCAAAGATATCCTCTTGTAAAGTAGGATAAGCCTGCATATAATAGATCTTTAATTTCATCGAGATCTTATATTAATGGGAATTTCGTGCACTGGGTTACTATTTTTTTCCGCCAAAGTTGATACGTCAAAATTGGCAAAAAGTTGATATAGTTGCTGCCACTTTGGAGAAGACACACACCTCCCCACATCTTCATGATGGCATTTCCCCACACCTTCTCCCCCTCCACCGCTTCCAAATTTAATAAGAACCAGATCGAGCAAAGAAGGATTGTTGAGAAGGACCATGGATATCATTAGACAAGGAGATAAGGTAGCGAAGGATTGTCGAGAAGGACCATTGCAAAAGGTGGAACCGCCATCTTAGCGGCCCCTAGGTCCGGTCCCACAGATATCCAGAGGGGATAAATCACAGTTAAGCTGGGCAGGAGGGATGACTGGGATCGAGTGAAATCTGCATTTAATTTTTAAAAACATGTCTCTTCGGAGACATCCGATAAAATTGAGAAGGACCATTGATATCACTAGAGGGGGAGATACAGTAGCAAAGGCATAAGAAAACTAGAGGGGGAGATACAGTAGCAAAGGCATAAGAAAGGCAGGGATGCATTTTTTGCAGTTGCTGATGAACACAGTAAAGAAGTTGAGAGAAGGGAAAGGTGGAAAAGTATTGAAGGTGTGTAGCTTGCACATTCTGTGCCAATTTGATCCAGTGCAATCGTGCATGGACTTACCTCTATGATGTTTGCTGACCCTGCCAGGTGATTACATGATCTGACCAAGTGTTAGCCAATCTTACTTGATGCGACATTCATACTCTAGGAGCTTTCCCACACAACTGGACCAGATTTCCTAGAAGGTCAGATTTATCCTCTATATGTCATTTGTCTTAGTAATAAAAGAGGTAGAAACTTGGGATTATGTGAGTGAAATATAGAATCCTTGGTTTGAAAAGTAGGGAGAAGCGATTTAGTTTTATCTACTAACTTAGTAGATGTCCTTTTAATGACAATAAAAAAAAATTATCGCAAGAATCTTACTTGTAGGCTAAACTCAAAGATAATTCTTTGTAGTTATCACAATCTATAACTAGGAAATAAATTTTTAAAATATCTCATGGTAAAAGATCACATTAATAAATATGAAGTGGATATTTATTATGTTACCATTCAACTATTGATAGCACATAATGGAAATTATTAGTTGATTTTGTGTGTAGTCTTTTTTTTAGTCATTTAAGATATTCGTTTAAATAAAACATATATCATTTTAGTGTGCATAAAGTACTAATGGAAAAAAGTTCTGAAAATAACTAACTTAAAGAGTTTCAAGTTGGACTCTAAATTGATTCTGAGAGCTTATACATGGAGTATTTAATCCACAAAAAACTCATTATAAATAACTTTTCATTAAAAAGTTCAATCACTGTATATGTTTATGAACTTTGGAGTTTGTCACTAATGTAAAGTCATAATAAGATATTATTTATTATCCTTAGATAAAAACTCATATTAAATCATTCATGAACTAAAACTTTCTAATGGTAGCAATCAAAAGTTTTCAACTTCATTTTTGTGATGAAGGTTACTCTAGATAATTGTTATGACTCTATTAAATTATCCATTAATACACATGGCAGATATTGTGGAAGATAAGATTCCAGTGCAATCGTGCAAATCAAGCAAGGAATGTAATCCAAAGTCATGGTGTTCGTTTCTTCTGGCCAACGACAAGAATTTTTACAATTTTGAGTGAGGAGAGATATATAGGAGGGGGGAGTTAAAACTCATTAGTTGGTTGATTGGATGGCGGCAGATTGGGGGCCGGTGGTGGTGGCGGTGGTGCTATTCGTGGTACTGTCGCCGGGATTGCTATGCCAGCTACCGGCGAGGGGGCGAGTGGCAGAGTTTGGCAACATGCAAACGAGCGGCATCTCTATTCTTATCCATGCCGTCTTCTTTTTCGTCCTCATAACCATCTTCTTACTCGCTGTCGGTGTCCATGTCTACTCCGGGCGATGATATGCACATCGACGTCCATCGCCCATAGCTTAATCCCTCTCCTTTGATTTCTGATTTATTCCTCTTCTTCGAATGTTGTTTTGCCTTACCTGGTGAAGATTAACTACAAGCAGTGAAATTTGTTAGATATCAACTGTAATCTTATGTGTTGGTATTCATCAAAATGAATTAATTCATTGATTTTAGCTATCACAAAGCCAAGCATTATTATCTAGTTCCGGTGCAATGGTGCAATGGTTAAACCTTTTAACGGATAATTAAGGGATTTAAGGTTTGAATCTTAGCTGCAGTGTACTAAGGGGACTTTTTCTCCAATTATGAGAAGTGAATATAAAATGTTGGTTGTATGGATATGGATCTCTATTAATACTTTTCGATTTACTTTAGTGATCAGTTGAATATTTTTATAAGACTAAATCGGTTCTTTCAAGATTAATAAGTTTGAAGAATTGAATATGTTATGCCAACTAAAAAAAAAAAAATTGAGTCCCAGGTGGAGAACTCCAAATTGAACAAAGCTATAGTTCGATTTGATATATGTTGGGCTATTTTTTTATGGACTTAATTTCTTCTAAAATGTAAAAGCATAAGACCACAAGCTACTCCATATGCTATTGAGAGTCCACCTATACCCTCTTCTCACCTTAACGAACAATGACAAAAAGTGAAATTTTATAAATGATAATAAGCAATTTGAGTGTTTTTTAAATTTTAAATCTATAAATTTAGGTATTTTCACACTATAATTAATATAAAATTAGATCTAGCTCATTTGCAGTATATTAATTCCTTTTCAATTAATCTCATAAATTAAGCTCATGACTAAATAATAATTGAATGGAGCACTAACAAAGATGATTCTACAATTTACTGAACTGATCAGGTTTTCCTAATACCTAAAGTATGTACTTAATTTTCATATTCATCAAAATACATAATTGTTTTCTATTATGCCCCTCCTTTATCATTAGCAGTGTGGACAATCGATTCTTGAACTTGTTTGGCTCAATCTGTGGATGTTATTGCCCTCAAATATAGATTTCACATCCTAACGAGAGAGCTTTTGAGTTTCTAAAATTTACAGTCCTGAAATGTTTAATTGGGAAGATGATTTAGTGGGCTGTGATTGTTCAATGGGACGTCATTTCAAAACTTGGCAGGACGCAGGAGACAGCCACTGATTGAAGTCATCTCCCGTGGTCACCGAGCGACGATGCATTTCACCGTGCAGGAGCTTGACAATGCACGACAATGGTCCACCACCACCGGCCCCTTCGTTGATGTAAAATATAGGCGTACAGATGATTCATACAGGGTAAAATGTCTCGTTGATTGTTTCGCTTTTTATATACGTTATAGTTATTGGACAAAGTTTCTCATGATTTATCCTCTTTTAAGAAGCGTGGGGCTATCTTGGAGGATAGAATTGATGTAAAATGCGGCAATAATGCACTGAAAACCAGTTTTCTCTGCAAGTAGTAAATAAATAACAAAAAAACGATGGTGCCCTACTGCCATTGCTCCGAGCTGATTGATAGAAGAATAATAGAGGGAGGGAGGTAGGTTTTGGAGCATGAGCTGTTCCATTGGCGTGGACGTTGGGGGCTTGTGCGTAGGCGTCAGTGCCGATATGAATAATGCGTAAAGCAAGTTGCCTCCTTGGCGACAGCATGTCGGCCATTTAATTTCTTTCTGCCTGTCTGTCTTATCTCCGCGTCCGCTCCTTGGATTGTGCCTAGATTCCCATCTCCTGCTTGGCGATGCAACCGAACAGAGCTGCTGGTTGCCGGAGAGATTTAATTGTGAGTTACTGAAAAAAAACCTCCAAATCGATCACGAATTTCGCACTGTTTTTCATTTTTTTTAAAAAATAATCATCATCATACTTAGAATATATGTCGAACAGAGATCAGATCGATCGATTCACTGCCAGGAGAAGGGAGGAGCTTGGGAGGCCTCCTCTGCAGGCCCTCCACCCATCGCATTATACACACACTGGCAGTCCCCAGCCTCGCAAACAAACACGTCGCCTACTGGAGCGTAGCATGAGGCTTGAGCGGCGGCGTAGGCAAGGTCTGAAACCAGGGGCTGGTGCATGGGAATCCTTCCAGCAGGCAGCATCTGGCCGATGCCCGAATCCTCTTGAGCTGCCGCTGACAGAAGAGAGAGAGCACAGTCGGAGTCGAAGGGTTGGGCGAGAATTCTGCTGCTGCCGCCGCCTCCGCCGCTCTCTGCTGAAGGTGTCGCCTTGAGCATGGGCCGGAATATGGACTGAGAGAAAGGACCGGCGTCGCCGTGCAGAAAGGAAGTTGCAAGCGGTGTGTCCTCGTTCCCCTGTGCCGGAATTGGAGCCATCGGATGAGGAGGATACATTAGGAACCTGCTGCTTCCTAGCATGCCCTGAGTGCTCGGGAATAAGCGACTGGTGTTGATGGATTCTGGCGGAGGCTTCCTCCGGCGTCGATTGTGCCCGTCCAGGCGTTTCCGGCAGCTTCGTTTCGCCTCGTCAAACTCCACCAGTTGGTGAAACCTGTTGCGAGAATTAACGAGCACTCACATTTTTGCCTTCCAATTGAAGCAGAAGAAACCATAGAAGAGCATTCGGATGTTAAGGAAGAAGAAATTGTACTCGATCGATGCGATTTCCATTACCTGCTGCACTGTTGGCAGAAGCGCTGCTCCTGCCCGCCCACCATCACCACCGGAGTCTTGGAGTGGACCTCGCAGACCTTGTGCCGCCGGTGATACTCCCGGGAGTTACTGAGGTCGGACTTGCACTCGTCGACCAAGCACGAGGCGCTGGCATTGCCGCTCGCCCGGGCTCTCCTCGACGGAGCCGCTGCAGCTGCCGCCGCGGACTCTGTGGTGTTGGGGAGCCACCTCTCCGCCGGCCTGAACTCACCTAGCCCACCCAGTCTCAGATCGACTGAGCAATCCATCAACCCGCCGCTCTGGCTCCCGAGAACGAACCCCGGCCCGGCCAGAGCCCCCATGCTGACCTCCGCCCCCTGCCCCAGTTCCGCCATATCCCAAGGCGGCGGCGGCGGCACCTTGGAGCTCCACTCCATCCAAAGTCTGAGCAAATGAGGGAACGAATCTAACGGGGCTCGCGAAAGCCCTGCGGCGAGGTTTATCAGCAGGAACAGATGCACTGAAGCACCACTATTCGCACATCTCCTGTGAACAAGCAAGCATGGAAGGCAGAGCAGAGGGGCTCTATAAGTAGAGAGGAAGCTTGAGCTAGAATTATTGGAGCTCAAGTGCAGTGAATTCGGCAAACTTTCTGTAGCATATCAATGAAGATTTAGTATTATCCATTTCATTTCATATCTAATTTTTATAATTCTAAAAATACATAACACATTTATGTTATTACAAAATAATTATGTGAATTTACATTCGTATGTGTTTTTTTCTATTTTATTCTACTCTTTAAACAATTACTATTCTTAATTTATACTATCTAATTCAAATATAAAGACAAAACTTTTGTATGTTAATTTTAAATTAAAGTAATATAAAACCAAGACTTTTGTGTGTTAATTTTGAATTAAAGTAATTTAAAGTTTTTTAAATCTATCAATATTTTTTTAAATTAACATAATAAATTTTATAATCTTTACAAATTTAAAATTAACTACTCTTCATTTATATTATTAAATTCAAGTATGAGGATATGTATATTGATATTGATTTTAATTTGAAGTTATTAGGAATTTTCTAGGTCTATTAATTTTTTTTTTAAAAATTGACGGATAAATTTATATTATTCAAAATTTAAAAATTTGATTCTCATTGATGTTATTTAATTAGTGAGTATCATTGTTCTAATTTTTCTAATGAGCTTATGATAAATTTTTTTGAGACTCTTTATAAATTTAAAAATATATTAGAATCACTTTAAATCAAAAAATAATATTTGAAAGTCAGATATTCGTATAATTTGATAGTATAAATTGATTTAAAAAACTTTTAAAAGCTTATATAAAAGTTTAGAGATGCACATGCCGTAAGTAAATTCATATGATTATTTCATTAAAAAAAACAAGAGAAAGAGTATAACGGAAATACATTATCTATTTTTAAAATTATGAAAATTAAATAGGTAGATGGTATTGAAACTTTCTTAGTCGGTTAGGTAAAATACTGAAGTTACTGAGAGGAAGAGAGAGGAAGGGGGAGTTGAAAGTTGGAAAAAGTTTGGGCTCAGTGATGGTGGAAGTGGACAGCATCAGTTTAAAGTGACAGAGTGTAGTAGCTATCCGATCCACTGCTGCAATAAAGGTGATATATAATCTTCCCCTCGAGATTTTTCCAGGACTGCCATCTGAAAATTAAGGAGATAAATCACTAACAACTTCACCCAATATACACTGAATCACAATTCACAAATCCTAACTGTGTGAGTCCGTAGAGATAAGTATCCTATCCACTGCTGCAAGTTGAAATTTGGGGAGAGAGAGAGGAAGAAAGAGATAGAGGCGAGGGATCATGTCACCGTGCTTCCACTTATGCTGCAATGTTTCTCTTGTCTCCCTCTCCAAAACATGCTTCTACTTGCTGCAGAATCTCCATGGCTGCCTCTTCATATCTTTCACCGTGTCTTCTTCTTATCTTTGGACCCAATCATGCATGCCCCCTTACATCACCACGTGCGCTCTGGTTCAATCTTTGCCTGCCGGAATTTTCAAAAGCCACCCTCCGTTTCATTTATTTCCATTAGAGAGACACGGCTTATAAGAACACTGTCTGTCTTTTTTTTTTTTTTTAAAATCATCGCCCTTTTTAATTTGTTTTAATCAAAATATATCTCACCCGTTAATCTCTTTTTAAAATGACAGTTACTTTTAAATATACTGTGAATTTTATCGAACAAACATATAAATTCGTGTTATAATAATTACAATTTTATAACTGTTAATAATATTTATAGTAATTATGATTTTTTAACGGCCTAATTTCAATAATAAAAAAAAGACATCCTTGCTCATAAATTGTTCAGCCCGCAAGAGATTATCTGAGTGGCATATTTCGAGTGGGTAGACTTTGAAAAAGATGCCCTTTCACGGAGACACGTGTTAACAAATCAGCAGTGTATTCCTGGCATGAAACTTAAAGAATATAATAGAAGGTTCTTTTTAAAATTTGAATAATTGAGATTTATTTAATAATTTTAAATTATTAGGTTCCAAGGAACATAATAGAAAACTCTTTTTTGAACTTCAACTAGGATTTAAAGAATAAAAAATGAATTATGTATGAAATGACTTTAAAAATTAAATGATAAAATAGAGGGTTTTTTCCTTAAAAATTGATTATCTTAAATTCATCCTAGAGATTTAGCCAAAACTACAAATGATTTTTTAAAACTCAAATAACAACAATAAAAAAAATAGAATAACTACAAAATATATATATATATATATATATATATATATATATATATATATATATATATATATATATATATATATATATATATATATATATATATATATATATATATATATTAATGATTAATAGTCATCTATATTGATTTAAGGATAAAATAACAAAGATTCTTTTGCCTTATATTAAGGGAGAAATTAAAAGGCATTAATTATTATAAAAATAAGAAAACAATGAACATTCTTTTAGACGAAGGATAATAAACACATAAACGCAAAATAAAAAAATAAATACCCATGGATTCTTTATGAAGAAGTACCATAATGTATGTCGATTATAAAAGAACGAAAAGAATTCTAACTTGCATGATGAGATATAATTTAAAACAGGATTTGTGAAAAAAATTACTATTTTAGTGAGATTACAATAGGATTTCGGTTATAAATATGACCTTTTAGAGGAGATTCCTACGATGCTACTCTAGTTTAAAATGATATAATAATTTGAATCAACTTGTGATTTAGTTAATTTTTTTTTAAAGTTGACTCATTAAATTAATAAAGCAATCATGCTTTTAGAAAAAATATAATATATAATATATCGATAATATAATGGTTTTAAAAAAATATTATAAAATATTTACATTTTACAGTATTCAATACATAATATATGAGAAATGATAAATATTATATTGTATTACTGTTGGTGATGCGGACACATTTCATATTACTGGAAGGGAGAGGTTAATAAATGGAGCTAGCCACTTATAATAAATGGGGCAAAATATTTAAAGTATAATATATTATATAAAAATTACATAACAAAATACTTTATAAGAATTCTATAAGAGTACACATATTTTAAAAATGACGTAATATTAATTCATTGTCAATTGTATCAAAAATTTCTTTTTTAATAAAAGTAATTAAATAATCATTCATCCACCGATCTCCCATTCAATTTTGAAGTCGATTTTTCACAATCTTCATAGTAGAAAATGTCCTTTGTTGTAGCCACTGGTAACACAAGTGCAAGTTTAATAAGCTTATACACCAATGGATATATAATATTTTTTCTTATTTCAACTAATTTTCTTGCAAGACTTCCTATTCCTTTCAAATTTGTAAACTCTTTACTGGAGCGCATATCCATTAAATAATTATTAAGATGATTACCTAATGCCAGAACCTCAACTGATGAAAAATCTACTAGATAAAACTTAGCAAATTGAAGCAACTTTTCCTTGTCAAAAGTAGAAAAAAATTTTTTTTGGACTAATACATTCCGTACAAAGAAACAACTCAGTATTTACTTCTATAAATCGATCATTAAGCTGTACTTGAAGTTGCATATCCAAGACTTCATAAAATAAACTAACCTTGTAGTAGTGTAAATTGGTAACAACTGGAGCTTTACGTCTTGATCTGCCCTTGAGAACACGAACTTCATTCATGTCTGGAATTACAATATCATGGTAATTACAAAACATCATTACTTCATTCAATAAATCATCCCAACCATTATCTCTCATCAATTGCAACTGTACCTTTCTTTTGAGATTTTAACTTGTACCATGACATTGATAATATCTTGATTCTTTCTCTGCAAAATCTAAGAAAGCTCATTTGTAACACCCAAAATGTTCTTCAGTAAATGCAAAGTGAAACAAAATCAAATATTTCTAAAGAATCCAAGACCAACAGATTCAACCTTTTGTTCTGAATGAGAACCATCTTCCACTACATATTCTAAAACATCAAGAACAGTGGAAAAATACACAATTAAACTCATCAATATGCCATAATGCTAACCCTAATGAGTATCACCAGCTTTTTTAAGCCTAGATTCTTGATTTAAGCCACAACCACTGAAAATTTTTCCATCTCCAAGTGCTTTTTTAACTTCAAACATTTGTTTCTCTCGAAACATATCTTGTCTTTTACATTAATCTCCAACTACTTTAACTACAATAGCAATTAAATTGAAGAGAGAAGAAACTTGGAGATGATTTTTTGCTACTGCAACAATAGTAAGATGGAGTTGATGTGCAAAACAATGAATATAATATGAAAAAGAATTATCTTTCAAAATCAAACTTTTAAGTCCATTAATCTCTCCTCGTATATTACTTACACCATCATATCCTTGTCCTCTAATTCTAGCTATACTCAATCCATAATCTGAAAGTAGTGATTCTATATTTTTTTTTAGTGACAAGGAGGAAGTATCACTAACATGAACAATCCCAAGAAAACGTTCAACAACAATATCTCTCAAATTTACATAACGTAAAGCAATAGTCATTAATTCTTTATCTGATATATCGCATGGTTCATCAACTAATATGGCAAACACTTCATCTCTAAGTTCATTCAATATGACATATGTAGTCTTAAGATTAACAACATTTACAATATTTTTTTTTGAATTTCATAAGTTAATTGATTATTTTCCAGAGCATTTTGTAAAACTACATTCTTTATCTCTTCGTTATAATCTACAATGAATTTCAAATATTCAAGAAAATTATCTTGATTAAATGAACTTTCAAATTCATTATGCCCCCGAAAAGCTAACCCCTTGCATAACAAAAATCGTATGCAATTAATTGAAGCAGATAACCTTACTCTATAAAGATCGTGAGCTTGCTCTGTTTGCTTGGTAAGAGCAACTTCAATGTGTTGACTTTTTTTCATCAAATCTACACATTTTTGCTAAGCTTGATTATGTGCGCTATTTGAACTTCTAACATGTTTAACAAAAATCTACTTTTTTCCAATTAGTAAATCTAACTGAAGTAAATGAATCTCCACCTACTTATTTTCCAAAATCAAGTTGAAATAAGTAGCAACACAAACCGAATGCAACATCTTTCCTTATGCTATATTCTAACCAATTTCCAAATTCATTAAACAAAGATGCACAAAATCACAAAGATGGACAAAATCTTCTTGATACTTTACCAATCTTTCTTTGTAGAAAATTATGATTGCGAGGCTAACAAGATCCTTTCTGCAAGTAAGCTCTTCTCACTTTTTCCGAATCTTTACCCGTAACTCAGGATCTGATTGAAGATCATCCAAATTGATTTTAACTTGAGATTTTTTTAAGAGTGCATGTTGTAACTCTATATTGCTTTTTTCTCTTTGACTTGTTTCTTCATTTACCATTCACTTTCGTTTAAGAAATTTGTCCATTCCTGTTAAGAAGAAAAAGAAATTGTTATATGAATAATTATTTTTTAATTTTAATATAATTTACTTAACTAGTTGAGCTCAAAAGTTGATTGATCGCCTGGACTTGGCCCATGCGCTTGTAAATGGCAAACTCAGAAGTTGACCGTTTTCTCATCTGGTCGCTTGGGAGATACTCCGTCCATCCAGAGTTGAGCTCACTCGAATCCAACTCCAGCCTTCTCCTCGAGCAGGCTTCCTCCCTGGCTTCTCGTCCCTCGAATACTTCACACGCATCCTTTTCGTTCCACTGATGTACTCTTCCGCAACTCCTCATCCCTCGGATGCATCGAGTCCGTTGACTCGTGTTTCATGCTATCCTACTCACTCGCTGCAACTTTCACTCGACTTTTTTGTATTCTTAAGTCCTTACATACTCAGACATAAGGCATTAAATACACATGGACTAACTTAATTTGGTTGATCACATCAAAACTAATCAGGGGTACTTACAGGATATATGTGAATGGAAAAATAGTGGAGAGGAAATAAGTTCTATTGTGAATGAGACTTTAGTCCTACATTGGAAGTTTCAACACAGTTTATATTGATTCACAAGTATTGATGTTATGAACAAATGTATGGTAGAGTAGGACTGTAAATGAACTAAGCATTCATGAACAATTTTGGTGTTCGGCTTGGTAAGAGCTTGTTTATGTTCATTCAATATACATAAGATTAATTAAATAAATAAGCTTGAACAACTTGTTAAACTAAACAAATAAGCTTGAACACATATGTATTTAGCTTGTTAATGTTCGTGAACAATGTTCACGAATCATATTCATTTATAAAACTCTTTTCAATATGCTAAATAAATAATAAAATAAAATAAAATAAAATAAATAAGTTTAAATTATCAAACTCAATAACCAATCAAATAACTAAAAGTTTCAACAATCAAACAAGCTTGAATTAAGAGCTTGATAACATCTAAATGAACGAAGCTCAAGCTAAGTTCGAACTAAGCTCAAGCCAAGCTTGAATTGAGAGCTCGATAATATCTAAATGAACCAAGCTCAAGTAAGCTTCAAACAAGCTCAAGCTCATAAAAAATAAACCAAGCCAAGCTTAAACAATCATTTTAAAAGCTTGGTTTATTTTAAGCTCGTCTCGACTCAGTTACCTTATTAAACAAGCTTGAACAGTCCAAAGCTTGGCTCGGCTCGGCTCGGCTCAGCTCGTTTATGTTAGTATCCCAAGGTAGTTTTGATATGATCAACCAAGTCAGGTTAAGTCCTGTTGGTATTTAATCTTTGTGTCTAAGTGTGCAAGAACTTAAGAGCACAGGAAGTCAAGCGAAAAATGCAACTAGTGAGAAGAACGACACAGGAGAGAGTCGACGAGCTCCATGCACCCGAGGGATGAGGCGCTATGGAAGAGTACGCTGATGGATGTGAAGAAGGCACGCGACATTTCTGATGGACGAGAAGCTGGAGTGGAAAACTGCTCGAATTCCGGAAAATGGGTTCAAGTGAGCCTTATTCTGGATAGCCGAAATCACCCAAACAAGTGGAACCAGAGTGGAAGACCGAGACCAATGCGAACAGAACCGGAGTGGAAGACCGGAAACGAAAGTCAATAGGAAGTTGACTTTCTCGGTCTGGGCACTAGGAACCCTTCCGGGCGCTCGGACTAGGAACTTCATCCAAACGCGACATGACACATTTCGTTGCCATGGGGATAAAAGTTTATCATCCTCTAGGCGCTTGAAACCCTTCCAGGCACCCCGACCAGGGCTATAAATATAACTCTGGTCCCAGTAGCTCAGATCAATACTTATAAATGATTCCTCTTTAGTTTTGTTATGTAATTAAGTGCTTCAACTGCTGTAAGATACTTCTCCGCCTGAAGGAGATTGTTTAGTGAGCTTCAACTTTCTTGGATTAGCAATCCCCTGATTGCAAACCAAGTAACCCTTTTACGCCTCTTCTTTTTAAACAATTTATTATTTCTTTTATGCAAGTGTTTAGTTTAATAAAGCTATAAAGTTCGAGAAAGGTTTATTTTTTTATTGGGCAAGCTATTCACCCCACCTACAATTGGTATCAAAGCCCAACAACTTCAGGAGAACTAACCGTCGAATAAAGCACAAGAGATGACCGAATTGAGCATCAACCCACCGAATCTCAAGGGGCAATTCACGAGCTAGAAGAAAAAGATGGAGGTATTCTTTAATACATATTTCGATTTACTATTAATCTTGAAATTTGGTTTTGTAGCACCAGAGGGTAAAGAAGAATACCAATGAACAAATAAGAAGCAAGCCGACTTTGTGGCAAATGACAAAGTAGAGTTCCATCTGCTTAGTGTCTTACCACCTTAAGAAGTCAACCGGATCGAAGCCTACGAGTCAGCAAAGGAGCTCTGGGAGAAATTCCTAGAACTACACCCAAGGACCTCAGAGGCAAAACTCGCGAGACGGGATCTACTTAGGAACCAGATCAACAACATCAAATTAGAGGAAGGCAAAATCATTGCACATCTTCACTTAAGAATAAAGGAACTCATCACCAGACTCACGAATCTCAGAAAAAAGGTAACCAACCGAGATTCGCTAAGGTACGCGCTTAATGCATTTCCTAGGACTACTAAATGTGCATAATTAGTAGATGCTTATTATATCTCTAAGGATCTAGAAGTAAGTACTTTAGAAGAGTTATTTTCAACTTTTGAAGTTCATGAAACAAGATGTGTAGATCTAAAGAAGGAGCCTAAGCATAACATTACCTTAAAGGCAAAAATGGACGAACTAGATTCTGGATCTTCTCTCGATGATGATGAAACAACGTTCATGGTAAGAAAATTTTAAAAATTATTTAAAACTAATAAATTTAATCAAGTGCAGGGTAATAGAAGGAAAAGAAAGATAAGATGCTACAACTGTAATGAAGAAGGGCACGTGAAAAATAACTGTCCTAAATTAAAAAGTAAGGACAAGAATAAGGACAAGGAGAAGAACAAGAAGCAAGCTCAGACCAAGTATAATCTAAAGGCAACGTGGGATGAAATATCGTCTGAGTCAGAAATCAAAGCCATCACCAAACTTGCATTAGTGGCAAGTTACCAGGAAGATAAAAACGAAGCAAGCTCATCCTCAATGAGCATTGAGAGCATCGATGAAGGGGGAGCAACATCAGAAGGAAGCAGTACTTCAGGGGGGTTTCAGACCACAGGATCGATAAGGTAAGTCAGGTATAATCCCTATCTTCTGGTAAGTTATTTCTCTTTATAAAAATACTATAAAAATATCTTGCAAATTAGAAATAGAAAATAAAAAATTATTAAAAGAAAATAATGAGTTAAAAGGAACTCTAGCAACGACTTGTCGATTAAAGGATTTTGATAAACTAAAATTAGAAAATGAAAATTTAAAGGAACAAATATAAAATTTGAAAAATTCTGCATATTCCACTTATATTTCTTCAAAATTTAGAAATAATTCAGGACTTAAGTGACATCTTAGATATCACATGGGTCAAATTAAAAAAATATCACAAAAATATATTCCTAAGAAATTTTTAATTAACCAGTAGGTAGGAACTTATATTGGGTTCCAAAAACATGCTTAGATTAAATTGCTATATTTTAAAGTTAGACTTAGGGCTTTCAGAAAGAAAATTAAATGTTTAATTTCTTTAAAAGGTTTTGTCTAAAAGTAGTTGTTGTTCCAATAACCAACAAGGCCTAGTGTCTCGCCACAGCCTGGAAGCTAAATACTGAAATGAATATTTAATTGACTAACTATTAAACATGTAATTAAAAATGATCTAATGCTTTCAAACAAATTGTTTGTCAAAATTTTTATTAGAAATTATTTAGAAGTTAATTTTTTAGCTATACAAAAATTTTAAAATGTTTTATGTTAATTTTTTTTATTTACAGAGTTGTTTTCAAACTTTATTTTTCTGTGAAAAATTATCATCTTTCTGGAAAAGACTTTTTAAAAAAAAATTTATGTCTACTCAACCCTTAGTAATTTTTTTAAAAAAAAATCTAGATTTTTTCAATTTTTTTTAATTTTCTAGAAAATAGTGTCTCCCTTAGACTTTGTTTTAGATTTATTTTTCAAAGGATTTACAAGTACCCCATTTTTAATATGATCAAAGGGGGAGAAGTAAAGATTAAGTCTAGGGGGGTGTTATTAATTTTTGCACATTATTATTTACAAAATTTACCTTGTTATTATTGGTTTATGTTTTTTTCCTAACTTAACTTGGGTTGTTTACATCAAAAAGAGAGAGATTGTTAGTACCCCAAAGTAATTTTGATGTGATCAGCCAAGTCAGGTTAGGTCCTGTTAGTATTTAATCTCTGTGTCTAAGTGTGCAGGAACTTAGGAGCATAGGAAGTCGAGCGAAAGACGCAACTTGCAAGAAGGACGACACGGGAGAGAGTCGACGGGCTTGGTGCGTCTGAGGGATGAGATGCTATGGAAGAGTACACTGGTGGATGAGGAGGCACAAGGCATTTTCGAGGGACGAGAAGCCGGAGCAGAAGACTACTCAAAGGTCGGAAACTAGGTTCAGGTGAGCTCTATTCCGGATGGTCGAAATCACCCAAGCAAGTGGAACCGGAGCGGAAGACCCGGACCAATGTGAGCGAAACCGGAGCAGAAGACCGGGGTTGAAAATCAATAGGAAGTTGACTCTCTGTCTGAGTGCTCGGACCAGGAACTTCATCCAAACGCGACATGGCGCATTTTGTTGTGATAGGGATAAAAGTTTATCCCCCCTCCAAGTGCCTAGAACCCTTCCAGGCACCCTCGACCAGGGCTATAAATACAGCCCTGGTTATAGTAGCTCAGAACAACACTTGTAAATGATTCCTTTTTAGTTTTGTTCTGTAATTAAGTGCTTCAACTGCTGTAAGAGGCTTCTCCACCTAAAGAAGATTGTTTAGTGAGCTTCAACTTCCTTGGATTAGCAATTCCCTTAATTGCAAACCAAGTAACCCTTTTGTGCCTCTTCTTTTTAAATAATTTCTTATTTCTTTTATGCAAGTGTTTAGTTTAATAAAGCTTTAAAGTTCGAGAAATGTTCTTTTTTTTATTGGGCAGGCTATTCACCCCCCTCTAGCCGACCGCTAAGGGACCTATCATTTACAACCCTATGGGAGAGACTCTCTCTTGTTAGGACACTTGAGAGTTAGGGGGTGGTGAATATCTTCTTTCGCTTCGTTGATGATTTGTTGTAGCGGAAACTTGAAGCAATGCTAACTAATTGGATTTTACTTGGCCTGCACCTCCTTGAGGTGACTAATCTAAGTGTCCACTCTCTTCATTCATAGATGCACTATGAAACCTCCTTTCTGGAGGCGGAGAAAGCTCGTAGAAGCTTGAATACAAGAAATGCAGCATTAGTTACATAAGAAATCAAAAATGATTACAACCATGAACCTTGCTCTGCTTACTCTTTTCTTATTTGGAATAACTTCTTGATGCTTGGAAAGTGTAGCAAAACTTCTCTTTCAAACACTTAAGAACTAGTGTGAATAGTAATTTTGAGTCGTGCCTTTAAACCTTTGCAAAAACCCTTTTCTAGATGCCGCCAATTGATTTAGCTTTTCACCAATCGATTGTCACAACAGCCGACCATTCAAACACCTACAAAATGACTTTTTTTAAATCTTGAATTGATTGGTGAGCCATACCAATCAATTTAGCAGCTTTTGATTAATTGACCAATCGATTCAAAAGCTTATTGTTTGCTTAAGAAATCTCCCAATCGATTATGCTATAGCTATATCGATTAAGCAACTTATTAATAGATCAATTGATTAATCAAGAGTGTTTCTGTTCATGAAGGAGAAGCTTATCAATCGATTGGCTTCAGGCTTGATTGATTACCTAATCAAACCATATCCCTTCTATTTCACAACGAACATCTCCCAATCGATCACCTGATTGATTAGCTTTGGACCAATTGATCACTCAATCAATTGCCCAGCCCTGATCCCCTAAACCTAGTTTTAGGATTCCTTTACCCAACCCGAAGCCTTCCATGACTTGTTAGGACTTCTTATTGCCTAGCATATAGTCAACCTTGACTTACCAGGACTTCTTTACCAAGTGTTCGGCCAACCCTTGACCAACCTGAACTTTCCCTTACCTAGTTTCCAACTAGGACTTCTCTCGTGCTAAGTGTTTAGCTCTCAGCTAACTTACCTTGGACTTAACCTAGTTTCCAACTAGGTTTTCCTAGTCCCACTAGGACTTCACTTGTGTCTGTTGATACAGTCTGACCTGGATGTTGTTTTGCTGTTGACACTGATTTAAGTTTGTATCAGATATTTAACTCAGATTAATTACTAAAATCTAGGTTGACTAGGTTGACCTGATTGAGAAAGTCCCAACTGGGATGTTAGACAGTTGGAAAGTCCTGGTGAGTGAAGCTAGGCAGATTGGAAATCCTGGTGAGTGAAGCCAGGTGAAAACCCTAGTGAGTGAAGCTAGGTGCAAGTCCTGGTGAGTGAAGCCAGGCAAGGGAAAATCCAGATGGATCAAGGGTGATCGGACATCTGGTGTTGAAAAGTCCAAGAAGGAAGCTTGGCATGCGAAGTCAGAGAGGGCTCGGTAGCTCGTTCTCTAGGACCAGATGAAGTCGGAGAGAGCTAGGGAGCTCGTTTCTCCGGACTAGGTCAGAGAGGGCAGCTGGATCGGTCGGCAGACCGATCCAGCCAGTGAACGCTGGATGACACTGATCGGTCCGCCGACCGATCCAAAGACTCTCACTGATCGGTCCGCCGACCGATCAGAATCGATCGATGGCTACGGCGACATCGATCGCCGCATCGATCGAAATCGATCGAGCTCATCAGTTTTCGATCGGCGAGACCGATCAGAAGCGTAAGCGCTTGGGAAGAACGCTATCCGATCGGTCTCGGGACCGATCAGATTAGTGCTGGATCGGTCCGCAAACCGATCGTTCGGGAAGAACGCTATCTGATCGGTCTCGGGACCGATCAGATTAGTTCCGATCGGTCCGCAGATCGATCGAAGATGATCGGGCATCTGCAGACCGATCCACAGTATTGTTTGTTTTGCATATACTTTTTCTGATTGCCATAGTTGTCTTCACCATCTGTTTTTAACCATCTGCTGTGAGTCTTTCTAGCTTGCAGGTTACAGGTCACATTCTCATGTTTGGATTCAAATTAAGCTTCATTAAGAGAAGGAGACAAGTACCCTTTTCACTGTAATTTGCTGCAACAGATACATTTGGGGCATCAACGTTCACTGGCGAAATCCGATTGCGATTGGGCTGCTCAGTTTGACCTCTACCCATTGGTTGGTATCCAGAGACGCCAGTGATTTCCATTGGCATGGGTTCAGAGAATCAGAAGAGGAGGAGAGGTGATTGGCTACGCCTTGCTGGCAGCAGCGATTCTGCAGACGGCAGTGATTCGAGCAGAGAGACATAAGAAGGAAGAAGAGGAGTTCAGAAAGGGAATTCTGAATTCTCTGTCTTTTGTGATCAAGCCTTCGAGAGAGCAAGTTAGTGAAGCGGTGAGCTCCTTGCTGAGAAGGTTGATTGTGCGCTCTCTGCTCTGTTCTCTTCTCCGCGTGGCTGTAAGCTCATCTTAATATTTTTCTCAGCCACTGTAAGTCTTGTGCTTAAATCTATAATCAACTGAGACTTTGTTGAGAGGTTGCTCCACCGAGAAGGAGACATCTTTAGCCGGATCTTGTCCGGGGTGTGATCTACCGAAAGATCAAGGAGTTGTCCTCCTTACGGACACGCCGAGGAGTAGGGGCAAGTTATCCCCGAACCTCGTATATCCTTGTGTCTGCTGTGTGTTTGTTTTTCCTTCGTTTTAGTTTTCTATTTCCGCTGTGCTGTGCTAACAAAGTTCTTGAAGAAATTTGCGTTTAGTGTTTTTCAAAGAGGCTATTCACCCCCCCTCTAGCCATCTAAGATCCCAACAAGTGGTATCAGAGCCTGGTGCTCTTCATCTGGACTAACATTCCAAGGAGCAACAAGATGGCCATGAAGGAAGGATTCAGCACCAACAGACCACCGTTCTTCGATGGAGTAGATTTCCAGTATTGGAAGAGCCGCATGGAGTATTACCTCAAGACTGATATCTCCATGTGGTTCTCGGTCAAGGAAGGCTTCACACCACCGAAGGATGAAGAAGGTAAGGAACTCGATTCATCAAGGTGGTCTACTGAACAAATTCGTAAAGGGCAAGCCGATGCCAAGGCGGTTGTCACCTTACAATGTGGGATTGCTAAGGACCAACTCATCAAGGTAGGTCCATTCTCGAGTGCAAAAGATTTATGGAACAAGCTTATCGAGCTCCAAGAAGGAACTCGAGATTCTCGGATAGCCAAGAGGGACCTATTCTTGAATCAACTACAAAATCTCACCATGAAGGAAAATGAAACGGTAAGTGAACTACATGGGCGGTTCAAGGAAATCATCAATGGTTTACATTCCGTGGATGAACGCGTGGAGAATCGCGACCTAGTAAGGTACGCTCTTAAATCCTTTCCAAGGAATGCCTTGTGGTCATCTATGGTAGATGCCTACAAGGTTTCCAAGGATCTTTCCATTGTTAAATTAGACGAATTCTTTTGTGAAATGGAACTTCATGAACTTGCTAACAAAGGTCAAAAGGAGAAAGGTATAGCTTTGGTTGTAGGAGAAAAGAGCAAGGATGGGAGAAGAAGGAGAGAAAAGAAGAAGGAGAAAGAGATTCCTTCATCTTCATCCTCCTCCGAGTCCGATGATGAAGGTGGATCATCATCAAGCGAGATGGCAAATTTTGTGAGGAGGATCATGAGAAGAAGCAGGAGATATAAAGGAAAAGGTAAATCTAATGATCAAAATATCGATAAGACTAATGTTACATGTTATGAGTGTAGCAAGAAAGGCCACTACCGGAGTGAGTGTCCAAAACTCAAGAAGGAGGAACGGGCCAAAAAGAAGGAGGAAAGAGCCAAGAAGAAGAAAGCTCTCAAGGCCACTTGGGATGAATCCTCCTCAAGCTCATCGGAGGAGGAAGAGAAGAAGGAGAAGAGTACTCGGCAATTGGCACTCATGGCAAGGGAGGAGTCCGAATCCGAGAGTGATGACTCAAGCACATCAGCCGCGGCTTCATCATCTTCGGATGATGAAGAGGTAACCTCTTCTCACTTAGAAAAATGCTATAAGACTATTACACATTTGTCTACCTTGCTTAAAAATCAAAACAGAAAATAAATCATTAAAAGAAGAAGTAGAGAACTTGAGAGCTCTTAGGGAAGATGAGGTTGATGACCTACATCTAGAGCTCCTTGAAGATGAAAACAAAGCCTTGAAGGGTGAGGTTGAGAAACTTAAGAAAATGCTTGAGAAATTCTCAACTAGCTCCAAGACATTAGACATGATTCTAAATGCCCAAAGGGCGGTCTACAACAAGGCTGGATTAGGATACCAACCTAAGGAGTCTAGTTTTATTTCTTTAGTGTCAAGAACCCAATTTCATAGATCGCATGTTTCTAGGGTTCATGAGACTAGGAAGAAGGTAACAAAGGCATGGGTGCCTAAGTCTTTCATTGTAGATGCATTACGTCCCAAGACTTGGGTACCTAAAACATCTATCTTTCGTGTCTTGTAGGCATTGGTAAAGGGGGAGCGTCTATCAACTTGGTTTGTTGATAGTGGATGCTCCAAGCACATGACCGGGGACAAGTCACTATTTTCTACCATTCAAAATAAAAATAGAGGTAATGTGTCATTTGGTAACAATGGTAGTCTTAAGGTTGTAGGAGTTGGAGACATTCATATATCCGAATGTCTCCATATCAAGAATGTCCTTCTAGTCAAGGGGATGACTTTTAATCTCCTAAGTGTCAGTCACTTGTGTGATACGGGTTACACAATTGAATTTCATTCAAGTCAATGTTTGGTTAAACACATTGACACACTTGACACGGTACTAGTAGGCACAAGGGTTGATAATATTTATCAAGTATCGTTTAAAAGTGCTACTAATGCTTTGATTAAGTGTTTTATGTCAAAAGAAGAAGAGTCTTGGCTATGGCATAGAAGGTTGGCACATGTAAACATGAAGAGCATCCGGAAGTTGGCCAACCAAGGATTAGTGCGAGACTTACCCAGCATCAAGTACCACAAGACCAAACTATGTGATGCATGTCAAAAGGGTAAGCAAACAAAAGGTGTTCATAAAGGTAAAAGCACTGTAAGTACATCTACTGCTTTAGATTTATTGCACATGGACCTATTTGATTGCTAGTGTAATATCATTGAATGGAAGTAGATATTGCTTGGTAATCGTTGATGATTTTACTAGATACACATGGACTTTCTTTTTGAAACATAAGGACCAAACTATAGATATTTTTATTTCCTTTTGTAGAAGAACTGAAAATGAAAAATCGACAACAATTAAAACCATTAGAAGTGATCATGGTGGGGAATTTCAAAATCATAGGTTTTTAGAGTTTTGTCAAGAGAAGGGATATAGGCATGAGTTCTCTACTCCAAGGACCCCACAGCAAAATGGGGTTGTGAAGAGAAAGAACCGAGTCTTACAAGAGGCTGCACGAAGCATGCTCAATGAGTACTCACTACCGAGCTACTTATGGGCTGAAGCTGTGAAAATCGAGTTTTAATACATAGGTTTTTAGGAAAGACTCCCCATGAACTTTGGTTTGGGAAACTACCTACAATTAAACATCTTAGGGTGTTTGGTTGTAAGGTGTTTATTTTGAACACCAAGGACCATCTTGGGAAGTTCACGGCTAAGGCTGATCAAGGGATACTGGTCGGGTATTCTCTTACCAGCAAAGCCTATCGAGTCTACAACAATAGGACCAAATTGATTGAAGAGTCCTCTGATGTAGCCTTTGAAGAAATCCCTAACTTAAATGATCAACCAAGGGATGTAGGAGAAATTCAATTTGAACTTAGAAATCTAAGTTTGAATGATCAAAATGAAGAACGAGTCGAAGTTGACTCTGATGTTGATGAGCAAAGGCAACAAAGAACTCAATTTGATCCTTTGCCTGATATTGAGTCCTCGCCTGTGCTGAGTGAGACCATTCATGAGGCACCACCAACACCAAGACAATCTAGGATAGCCACTAGTCATCCCCAAGACCAAATTGTGGGAGATATCCAACAAGGGGTTAGGACTAGATCATTCTTTAGAAATGAGTCTAGTGAAGTCGCATTGATTTCAGAGATTGAACCAAAATTAGTTGATGAGGCATTGCGCGATCCTGATTGGATCATAGCTATGCAAGACGAATTAGGTCAATTTGAAAGGAGCCAAGTGTGGGACTTGGTTCCTAGACCGAAAAAGACCACCATTATTGGAACTAAATGGGTCTTCAAAAATAAGTTAAATCAAAAGGGAGAAGTTGTAAGAAACAAGGCAAGACTTGTAGCCAAGGGCTATAGTCAAGTCGAAGGTCTCGATTATGATGAGACTTATGCTCCCGTGGCACGATTAGAGTCCATTCGTTTGATGCTAGCTTTTGCTGCACATAGAGGTTTCAAACTCTATCAAATGGATATTAAATCTGCCTTCTTAAATGGTTTTATTAAAGAAGAAGTCTATGTTGAACAACCACCGGGGTTTGTGAATACCGAAGCTCCAAACCACGTGTACAAGCTCAAGAAAGCACTTTATGGGCTTAAACAAGCACCACGAGCTTGGTACGAAAGGTTGTCAACATATTTACTAGAAAAGGGTTTTGTGAGAGGCCAAATAGACCCAACACTATTTCTGCGTAGAGATGGTGAAAATATTTTTGTAGCCCAAGTATATGTCGATGACATAATTTGTGGCTCAAATAACAAGGGCTATTTGAATGAATTTATTTCTCACATGGAAAGTGAGTTTGAGATGAGTCTAGTAGGAGAATTGACATTCTTCCTTGGACTTGAAATCAAACAAACTCGAGATGGCATTTATGTCCATCAGACGAAATACACTCAAGAGATGCTTAGAAAATTCAATATGAGTGACTCTAAGGAAGTGTCCACTCCAATGGCGACAAACACTCGCCTTGACAATGATGAGAGTGGGAAACCAATTGATCTGACGCAATATAGAAGCATGATTGGTAGTCTTCTATATCTCACAGCTAGTAGGCCTGACATACTTTTTGCTGTGGGCATGTGCGCTAGATATCAAGTCTGTGCCAAGGAATCTCATTTAATTACAGTTAAGAGAATATTGAGATACCTTAAGGGCACAATTCGAGTAGGTCTATGGTACCCTCGTACAGAGTCTTTTGACTTGGTAGGCTATACTGATTCCGATTATGCTGGGTGCAAATTGGATCGGAAAAGCACTAGTGGGGGTTGTCAATTTTTAGGTTCATCATTAGTTAGTTGGTCAAGTCGGAAGCAATATCGTGTTGCCCTCTCCACGACCGAGGCTGAATATATTGCCATGGGAGAGAGTGTATCACAATTGTTGTGGATGATACACACCCTAGAGGATTATGGACTTTCTTATAAGGGTGTACAAGTGCTATGTGACAACATTAGCACGATCAACCTAACTAAAAATCCAGTCCATCATTCAAGGACCAAGCACATTGAAGTGCGTCATCACTTCATTAGAGATCACGTAGCTAGGGGAGACATTGCACTCACATATGTTGAGTCAAAGTCAAACCTAACTGATATTTTTACCAAACCCCTTCCGGAGAATGAATTTAGTCATTTAAGGAGGGAGTTGGGAATGTGTTTGGCTCCTTAGGTCATTAGAACTTCACCATGATCAATAAGGACTATTAAAATGACAAGAGTAATTAGGACAATATTTTGGGCAACTTGGGAACATCTCACACAAACTATAAGGTTTAACAAAATATTTTTGTTTGCTAGAAATGGGGTGAGATGCTAGGAACAACCAAATTATTCAAAATGTATCATGCATCCCTTGAATAATTAGGTTGAAGAGACATTAATTGAGTATGGGGAAGACCATTACATAATTCATGTGTATTTGGTTCCTAGATCTTACTCATATATTCCAACCAAGGAAACTTGGTTGGACTTTTCCCTATAAATCATGTAACCTTGATTGTTGGAATGTTTGATACCTTTGATCGATACCTTTCGTGATTTTGATTGAAACTAGGATAAGTCATTGAAATAATGATAGAAATTTGGACATATTTTGCCAAATTTGGGACTGAACATAGCAAGGTTGAAGATTTCAGTCTTTAACCTTGAGTTGTCTATTTTGACAAACTTGAAACTTGTCTGAAATCTCAGTGTTTGTGGTCGAATTTGAAAGTCTCAAGTTATAAACAAATTCACACCATAAGAGCCCATCGTTAGGACATAGTTATGCTTGTAGATTCTCAGGGTTCTAGATATTGATTTTGAAAGTTTTACTGGAGAAACTTCTACGAACTATCAAACATATCTAAGGATTTCGGTTACTGAAATCACTGAAAATTTCAGTATCAGACACTGATCGGGCTACAGCCCGATCAGGAGAAGATGGATCGGTCGACAGACCGATCCAAAAACTTCCCAACCTTTCTGTCTGTAATCTGATCGGTCCAAGGACCGATCAGGTTATTTTTGTGCGCCTCATTGATCGGTCCAGGGACCGATCAAGATAATCTGATACGCATCGGGCTCTTCTGATCGGTCCATAGACCGATCAGTGGTTCCATTGGTTAAGTCTGTGACTTAGGGGCTTACTGATCGATCTCTGATCGGTCTACGGACCGATCAGGAAGTTCCCTGATCGGTCCGGGGACCGATCAGCTTTGCAGAATGCTACTGATCACTTTCTGATTGGTCTACAGACCGATCAGGAGGTTCCCTGATCGGTCTGGTGACCGATCAGGGGCTTCGGATACCTTCTGATCGGACAACCGTCCGATCATTTCTTCACTGTACACCCATCTAAACCATTAAAACCTCCCGATCCCTCCTTTTCCTCATTCACGCGAAACCCTAGCCGACTCTTCCCACAGCTCACCCTTTCTCTTCTCTTTGCACGCCGAAGCTCTAGCCCTCGGAAGCACTAGCCTAAAGTTCGGATGGCACCAAGGTATCTTCTTACCTCACCTCTATAGAACTTGGCATTGTGTTTTCATTTCTCATCTTCTGTTGTTGTGTTTGTCTCGGTTCTTGATTATTGGTGGCTCCGGTGCTCACTCATTGCCCCATTTTACCACATTGCTAACCCCTTAGGAAGCAACCAGTAGGTGAGGGTACTTCCAAGTCCAAAGATAAATCCAAGTCCAAGGAAACCTCCCGACCTCAACCGTCCAGTTCCGGGAGATTCCCCAACCACCAGTTTGAAAAATCCTTTAAGGAAAGAACCTTCAAATTGCTCCCATGTAGATCAGTCGATAAAAACTACATGAATGAGTTTTGTCCAGCGATTACGGAGACCATAGTCTACTATAAACTTGATTCCTTGGTATATTTAGAGAGGGATATCAACTTTGATTTAGTTTCTGAATTCTATAACAACCTTCATCAGACTATTGATGGTAGTTATAGATCAAGAGTGGCTAAGCAAAATGTTGATTTCAGCTTAATTGCCTTCTTTGGTTATTTAGGCTGTCGTATGTGTTCGGGGACGGTGTTCTCATTCTATCCTGCTTTGCCTGAACCCGTGCCTCATCCTCTTGATGTCTCACCTGACTCAATTTATGAGTACTTCTTTGGACATCCGAGACCGGATGGATTAGATGAACTAGATGTCGATTTTCCTACATTTGCAGCCCTTAGCCTTTCTGCTCCTGATTACATTCTTTTCAAAATTGTTACAAACTGTCTTCTACCTATTACCTCTAAACCATTGGCAGAGATTCGACCGTATCATTGTCTGATGCTTTATGGGTTACGTAGGCGTCTTGACTTTGATGTCATGTCGAGTGTCTATACTTCTATCATATCCCATAGCGAGCCAAGCGGTTACACCATCTATATGCCTTTTGGGCATATAATTACTGACTGGCTTGAGACCCTGGGTATTGATGTCTCTAAGGGGAGGATAGTAAAGATGGTTAGGCAGGATTGTCGACTTGGGAAACGTGCGTTTTCCAAGTCTGGAATCTTAGGACAGGATGGGACAGTTAGGTGGAAGGATGGGAGGGCACTAGGTGAGTTACCTCGACGACAGGTTGCTCCTGTTGCTGCTCCTCCTGCTGCTGACGATGGAGAGGCCGATCCTGATCTGCGTTGGCAGATCGCCGAGCTGGAGAGTCGCTTTGACCGACACGAGGAGATGGTGGCTGCTGAGTTCGATGGACTACGCATACGGATAGACCAGCGCTACGATGACCTGCGCGGGCATATTGACCAGCGCTTCGATGATATGCGCAGTCATCAGGTGGTGACACAGCAGTTGCTACTCGGATGGATGGCACGCTACCCGCCTCCGCAGCCTTACCCAGGCTATCCATCCTCCAGCGTGCCGCCTCAGGATTTCACCCTTCCTGCCGATGATGATGATGCTCCTCATGTTGAGGACGTTGATTGATATAGTCTGTGTGTCACCTTGTCTGTATGTATTTTGGATGTTATTTGTTAGTCTGACCTGGATGTTTGCACTTCTGATGCTACTCATATATTTATGCTACTCAGTTTTATATTTGCTTGCTCTTTATTATGCTTCATTTTCTATCATTTTTTTCTATGCCATGATTTGATTGTATCTTATGTCTTTCCTATTGTCATATTGTGACCTTAGAGGGAACTCTAGGTCAGTTAAGAGAGGGCAGTATGGGTTAAGGGGGAGTCTTTTGAGTTTTTGTCACCTCATTTGCACCTTTTTGGTGTTTGGCAAAGGGGGAGAGGATACCTAAGTTTAGAAATGTATGAAAGCTTGATTTTAGGGGAGAGGATAACGGGAAGGATCTTGATTCCCGTCTTTGACTTGGTGGTGTATCCGTCTTAGGGGGAGGATCCTGATTTCCCTAAAATTATGAGTATATGAGCATTTCTGATCTAAACTTAAATCGTGTTGTCAAACAACAAAAAGGGGGAGATTGTTGATACAGTCTGACCTGGATGTTGTTTTGCTGTTGACACTGATTTAAGTTTGTATCAGATATTTAACTCAGATTAATTACTAAAATCTAGGTTGACTAGGTTGACCTGATTGAGAAAGTCCCAACTGGGATGTTAGACAGTTGGAAAGTCCTGGTGAGTGAAGCCAGGCAGATTGGAAATCCTGGTGAGTGAAGCCAGGTGAAAACCCTAGTGAGTGAAGCTAGGTGCAAGTCCTGGTGAGTGAAGCCAGGCAAGGGAAAATCCAGATGGATCAAGGGTGATCGGACATCTGGTGTTGAAAAGTCCAAGAAGGAAGCTTGGCATGCGAAGTCAGAGAGGGCTCGGTAGCTCGTTCTCTAGGACCAGATGAAGTCGGAGAGAGCTAGGGAGCTCGTTTCTCCGGACTAGGTCAGAGAGGGCTCGACCCGGACTAAGTCAAGAAGCTGGATCGGTCGGCAGACCGATCCAGTGAAATCTTTATACCTGATCGGTCTGCCGACCGATCAGTGGCTACTGAACGTTTACTGATCGGTCTGCAGACCGATCAGAAATCGATCAGTAGCCTACTGTGATGTTACTGATCGGTCAGGAGACCGATCAGGAAGCTGTAAGCGTTTGGGAAGAACGCTATCTGATCGGTCTCGGGACCGATCAGATTAGTGCCTGATCGGTCCGCAGACCGATCAGGAGCTGCGCGTATTTTCAAACAGCGCTATCTGATCGGTCTGGGGACCGATCAGATTAGTTCCTGATCGGTCCGCAGACCGATCAGAGATGATCCAGAAAGCGTGGATCGGTCTGCAGACCGATCCACAGTATTGTTTGTTTTGCATGTACTTTTTCTGATTGCCATATTTGTCTTCACCATCTGTTTTTAACCATCTGCTGTGAGTCTTTCTAGCTTGCAGGTTACAGGTCACATTCTCATGTTTGGATTCAAATTAAGCTTCATTAAGAGAAGGAGACAAGTACCCTTTTCACTGTAATTTGCTGCAACAGATACATTTGGGGCATCAGCGTTCACTGGCGAAATCCGATTGCGATTGGGCTGCTCAGTTTGACCTCTACCCATTGGTTGGTATCCAGAGACGCCAGTGATTTCCATTGGCATGGGTTCAGAGAATCAAAAGAGGAGGAGAGGTGATTGGCTACGCCTTGCTGGCAGCAGCGATTCTGCAGACGGCGGTGATTCGAGCCAGTAAAGCAGAGAGACATAAGAAGGAAGAAGAGGAGTTCAGAAAGGGAATTCTGAATTCTCGGTCTTTTGTGATCAAGCCTTCGAGAGAGCAAGTTAGTGAAGCGGTGAGCTCCTTGCTGAGAAGGTTGATTGTGCGCTCTCTGCTCTGTTCTCTTCTCCGCGTGGCTGTAAGCTCATCTTAATATTTTTCTCAGCCACTGTAAGTCTTGTGCTTAAATCTATAATCAACTGAGACTTTGTTGAGAGGTTGCTCCACCGAGAAGGAGACATCTTTAGCCGGATCTTGTCCGGGGTGTGATCTACCGAAAGATCAAGGAGTTGTCCTCCTTACGGACACGCCGAGGAGTAGGGGCAAGTTATCCCCGAACCTCGTATATCCTTGTGTCTGCTGTGTGTTTGTTTTTCCTTCGTTTTAGTTTTCTATTTCCGTTGTGCTGTGCTAACAAAGTTCTTGAAGAAATTTGCGTTTAGTGTTTTTCAAAGAGGCTATTCCCCCCCCCCCCCCCCCCCCCCCTCTAGCCATCTAAGATCCCAACAGTGTCAAGTGTTTAGCTCCCAGCTAACCTACCTTGGACTTAATCTAATTCCCAATTAGGTTTGCCTAGTCCCACTGGGACTTTCATTTTCCTAACCTCCAGTTCAAACTTTACCAATTAAATCTCATATTAATCTTGACCTACTTGACTTTCCATTCACACATATTGTCTAAATATCAAAACTCAAGTTCGAGCAAACCCGAGCTAAGTCAACCTGGTCAACCTTGACCCAAGGAAGATTGCACCAATAATATTCCTTTTTAGATGTTTGATAATATATTTAAGTTAAGCTAATCCATTAGCCCAACTTCCATCTTGAACTCATGCCAAAGCATGAATGATGGTTTCTAACTTAAATTTCATATTTTCTCCCCCTTTGACACATATCAAAAACACTCTTCGAGAGTCAATTTATTCATAGGGACCCAATAAAAGTATCATACCTTTCATTGTATCTTATGCTCAACATTGAGCATATTATGCATCACAATGAAGATTTTCAATCTTCTATTATCTTCAATGTTCACCCTAGAACATCTAATACAATGAAGGTTCCCAACCTTCCATTGTCTCCTCATTCTTAAAAAAATATCATCCATTTTAGGAAGACCTTCCCCTCAAAGTGTGCTTTATCAATCATATTATACCTATGGATGATTATGAGATGGTTGATTCAGTTTAACTTAAGTTTAGTTAGATTAATTAGATTTAAGTTTTGATATATAATTGATTTAATTTTAATTAGATTTAATTGATTAGATTTAAGGTTAATTTGATTTAAGTTAGATTTAAGTTTAATTTGTTTTGATTTGATTTCATTTAATTGATTAGATTTAAGTTTAATTTGATTTAAGTTAGATTTAAGTTTAATTTGATTTGATTTAATTGATTAGATTTAGGTTTAATTTGATTTAAGTTAGATTTAAGTTTAATTTGATTTAAGTTAGATTTAAGTTTAATTGACTAATTTTAACCTAAATCCATCTCACCATTTTTTAAATTATCAATCAGGGAACCTTATGGGTTTTGTGAGATGGTTAGTTTAATCTTCAATTTAGATCTAAGGATTGATTTATATTTGAGTTAAACTAAGGTTTAGCAGTTAGTCAATTAAACATTCATTTCAATAATTGGCTTCAAGGCTGTGGTGAAGCACTAGGCCTTCTTGGATATTGGAACAACAATCACTTCTAGATAAAGTCTTTTAAAGAAATTAAATATTTAATTTTCTTTTTGAAAATCTTTGGTCTAACTAAACAAGTGTTGATCAAGTATAAGTATTTATCTATCCTAATCTAAACATGTACAAGAAAAGTGGTAAAGCAAACATCAAACAAATTTATCTAATAATGAAGATGGTCTTTCTATTGGCTCCCCTTGGATCATAGCCTCAATAAGGTCTATCAAGGGAGTGAATTTGATCCTTGGGGATCCAATATTGATGAAGTCCAACTTGATTAACCAAGTTACACTTGGGGACACATGCTTGAACTACTTTTCTATTTGTTCGATTAAAAAGAGACAAGTAAGATTTAAATTTTATTTGGCCTTATACCCAAGTTTGGATTGGTTGTATACAACCCTTTGTTTCCAAAGAATTAGGTCAAGGTTCTTAGAACCCAAAGTGAATCGTTCCAACACTTTCTTAAGTTCTTTAACTTAAGTTCTCATATTGGAATTTCCTTCAACAAGTTGGACTTAAGTTGGAGTTCCAATTTGTGTCTTCTTAGTTAATGAACTTGGGTTAGTCATTTTCTTGAGGGCTTTGACCTCCTCTTGGAGTGACTTAACCTAGAGGTTGGATTTAGCCAATTTTCTAGATAAATACAAAATTAAATTATGTAATCTAATTAATGAGATACTTACAATGGATTGGGAACCTTATAAACCAGATACAGATCAGTGGCTTTGCTTGGACTCGGCTTCCGATTTGCTTCGATTTCGTCGACTTGTTCTCGGGTTAGAAGTGCGAGAAAGCTTGTCTATTCGAGATCTTCGTTGGAGTCTTCTGATGAAGATTCATCCCACGTTGCCTATAGAGTCTTCTTCTTCTGTTGCTTCTTTGCTTCCTTCAGGTTTGGATAATTTACCTTGAGATGGCATTTCTTGTTGTAGCCATAGCAGGTGACTTCAGACTTGGTTGTGTCATCTTTAATTGGATCCTTCTCGATCTCATGTTTTGTAAAGTCCTTCTTTTTCTTGTACAGTTTTCATACTAGGTTGACGAGCTCGGTGGTGATTTCATCATCATCTTCTAAGTCTGATTCGTCTTCGGACTCGAGTTCAGTTTAGCACTTGTTCCTAGACTCCTTTGTCTTGCTTGCACCTACAACTAATGTAATACCTTTCACGACCGAAAGTGCATTAGTCTATTCATGAAGTTCAAATTATGAAAATAGCTCATCTAGTCTAATTAAAGAAAGGTCCTTATATACTTTGTAAACATCTACCATCGATGCCCACAAGGTATTCCTCGGAAAAGCATTTAATGCATACCTTATTATATCACGATTCTCTACCTTCTGGCCGATCTCATGTAGTCCATTAAGTAGGTCTTGGATCTGAGCATGGAGTTGACTTGCCAACTCACCATCCTGTATTTTAATATTGTATAACTTATTTAAAATTAAGTCTCATTTGCTTACCATAGTGTCAGAAGTGCCCTCATGCAACTCAATTAGCTTTTCTCATAATTCTTTGGCGCTGTTGAAGGGGTCGATCCAGTTCAACTCTTCTTTGGGTAAGCCACATTAGAGTATCTGGGGTGCCTTTGCATCGGCTTCGATCTTCTTCATTACACTTTGGTCCCAATTTTCACAGGATGCCAGTTTTCCAGTGCCATCAAGTGGAAGTGCGAAGACAGTTTGGATGATGATCCACATCTTGACTTGTGTTTTGAGGTGGTACTCTATTTAGTTGTTCCAGTAATCGAAATCTTCACCGGAGAAGAGTGGTGGGTGTGCGATGTTATATCCTTCTTGATATGCCATTTGAAAAAAAAAACAAATCTAGCACACCAAAAATACAAGTAAATTTGTCTCAAGACTTGGTCTTAGATTAGCAGTACGGAATAAAGAACTTATGAAAATCTGAAAGAACTTGAGTGGTGTTGTACCAACTTCGAGAAAAAACTCAATTGCAAAAAAATGATCAGAAGGGGCAATTGTACCAATTCCGATCAACTTCAAAAAAATTAAAAATATTACCATAAAAAATTACTTGAATGATGGTTTCATCGATTCAAATTGCCCCCACTCTGATACCAATTATAGGATCGTTGCGCTAGAGGGGAGGTGAATAGCGCTAGCGGTTTTCACGATTTTCAAAAAATATTTGAACAAAATAACTCGTAGCAAAAATGGAAAGTAAAAAAAACATAAGCAATCATAAACACACCAAGATTTACTTGGTTTGAAGCCCGTGGCGTCTCCTACTCCAAGGCCCACACGTGAGAGTGCTTTCAATGGGGAATTACTAATCAAACGGAAGATTACAAGTACAATTTTAACTTAAGTACATGTAATTTAAAATGTAAATAATACCAACGACTTGGAGAATCAAATCTTTAGTGCAGTAGTGTTGAAGCAGCTTTCAGGCGTCATAGAGGTTTTATCAGAGCAGCATACAGAAGCGGAAGATGCTTAAAATGTTCTTTTAGAGGTGTTGGTCGAATTCTCCTTTTATAGTCCACTCTGGGTGCTTGGAACCTTCCCCGAATGCCCCCACAAGGTTGACGTGGCATGCTCTAGTTGAAACTCGATCCGGCAAAAGCTATCCATCTCTAGGCACCCGGACCACCCCCGGGCATCTAGACTGTGACATAGGCCTGCCAATCATCGCGCGCCAACTCACCTTGCAGATCGATTTTTGGTCGTCTAGGCGCCTAGAGCACCCGGATCGCCAGGGCGCCTGGCCAGACACTCTTCTAAGGTGCCTCTTCGATGAAGACTTCCCGGGTGCCCGAAGCAACTCCAGGCGCCAGGACCACCATTTTTGTCAACTTCTTTTTATGCAAAACAAGGTTAGTCCAGGCAATAATATTTAAAGAATGACAAGATTTGACAACCTTCAGACTGTCCGGTCCTGACTGTGGGATTGATGACGTGCTAGAGGGGGGGGTGAATAACACTCGTGGTTTTTTCACTCATTTTGGAAAACATAGAATAATGCAATGGAAGATAGAAAGAAACAAGAGAACAATCACTAACACTTTTGGTTACTTAGTTCGGAGACTGTGGCGACTCCTACTCCAAGGCCAGCAATCGTTGATCGCTTTCGTTGGGCAATCACTATAGATCCAAAAACTCTTTACGTAGAATAAGTACAAGTAAGAAGCTTTACAAATATTGAAATACAACTTGTTACCGACGACTTGGTGAAATCAATCTTTTGGCTTGGTCGTCGTCGGGGGTGTACAGAAGGGCTCAACTTGTTCTCAAATAATTATTCTTAATATGTGTTTCTGAAGCTGCTGGTTAACCATCCTTTTATAACTGAGTCAGACCTGATCTAGATCCACTGATCTCGGGATCAGTCTTTGACTTGACGTTGATCGATCGATCGATCCAAGTGTTCGGTCGACCGAACCCTCTGAACCTGCCCAGTTTCTCGTCCACATGCTTCTGCTCGGATAAGAGTCTTTGTTCAGTCGACCGATCCCGTTGATGATCTCTGACTTTTCTAATCCGATCAACATGGTCTGAAGCTAATCCATGTTCAGTCGACTGAACCTCCCTGTTCAGTCGACCGATCCTCTGGTCAACACTTCACCGCGAGCAAGAATCTGATCTATTCACTCAGTGGTTCGGTCGACTGATCTAAAGGTTCAGTCAACCGATCAAGGCTAACACTTCAACCTGCAACATGTTAATTCCCTACAAAATAGACATTAGAAAATAGGCAGATTACATGTGAAGTAAAATCTATTTTGACAATCAACGGACTGTCCAGTTCTGACTTTCAGATTTCACCAGAAACCCTAGGTCGAACCGACGCCTACTGTTCCCTCTTTGGGGAACACGTCCTTACCTACTCCTCTCAAGAGCTTTTGCTAGACTAGTCCTTCAGACCGACTAGACTTTTGCTCAATGCCCGAGACTTCATGTCTTCATGCTAGACACCCGCTCCATGACTCGTCCAGACTTTCACCTGGTTCGCGACCACCAGGATTTTCAGCTAGAGTCCCCGACTCTAGGATTTCGTCCAAAGTGCTCGACCAGCCAAGACTTTCCACCTAGGATTACCACCCCTAGGACCTAGGGTTATCTCACCCTAGGATTTTCCATAACCTAGGGTTACCACTGTTGGTTAGTCCTAGGAAAATCGTACCGGTTCCACTATACAAAAATTTTGTACAAGTGTCGAACCTTCCCTTAAATAACCTATTGTGTTCTTTAGAAGTTAAATTAGGAATCGCAGACGGAACTTAACATCATTGATTCCAAATTTAACTTATCTGTTCTTGATGGTTTAGATTTGGATCGCAAGCGGAACTTAACACTATTGATTCAAATCCACCTATGTTATTAATTCTATTAAATATTAATTTCTAAAATTGGCTTCTAGGACTGCATGGCGAGGCACATGGCCTTCTTGGATATGGGAGCAACCACCACCGCCTAGACAAAGCCTTTTAAGGAAAGCTAATATTTAATTTCCTTAAATAACTCTAGGTTTAACCAAAAAGAACAATCGAATCACAAATTCGAAAAACAAAGAAAACACAAACTCGAAAAATAAATTTGAAAAACTAGATCTAATGCCTCTTGTGTTTGGAATTCTTACAAAGAGAAATAACTAGCATGATGTGGAAAACAATTGCTAATTATACATTCTCTTTGTATGCTAATGACCTCGAGATCTTCTGCCGTATTCCTCGCCTCGCCTTGGACGTCGTGTGGGCGACGATCCTCCAAGATGAACACCACCCAAAGAGCTTTCTTCTTCCTCCTCTAATATCCAGCCACCACCGCCACCAAGGAAAAGAGAGCAAGGGAAAGGAGAGGGAGAGAGGGGCCGACCACACCAAGATCTCCAAGCAAGAGAATAAGAATTGTTCTCACATGAGGCCTCCTCACCCCTTCTTTTATATTACTTGCCCAAGACAAATAAGGAAAGACTTTTTACAAAAATTAAAATCTTCCTCATGGTTTTCCTTTTCCCTTTTAATTTTTCCTTTTCTTTCCTCTTGATTGAATCAATCACCAAATCATGGATTGATTTTAATTTTGATTGGCCGACCCCTTGCTTGGGCACCAAGCAAGGTGGCCAACCACCTCATCAAGGAAAATAATTTTATAAACCCTTATAAAATTTTACAAGCTCTCTTCTAATTTCCTAAAGTAGGAGTTAAAAAAAGAAAGTTTTAAAAATTAAAACCATGTTTTAAAATTTAAAACTTCTCTTATAAAATTTCCTTTTTTAACATGGTGATAGAAAATTTAAATTTTAAAACTTCTCTTCCTTTTTTTCCTAAACCATGAGGATGGTTAAAAAAGGAAAGTTTTAAAACTTTTAAACTTTCTTTTAAAACATGTGGCCTAATTCAAATAAGGAAAGTTTTTAAATTTAAAATCTCTCTTTTAAAACTTGTACTTTTCTACAAAGAGAAAATTTTAAAAATTCAAAACACCCCTCCTTGTTTGAATTATTGTGGCCGGCCCCTACATGCTTGGGCACCAAGCAAAGGGCCGACCCTTTAAAAGGAGATGTGGCCAGCCATTGCTTGGTCACCAAGCAATGGACCGCCCCCCTTCTTGGACACCAAGATGGACCTTTCTTTGGATGAACTTGAGGCTTTAATGAGGCTACGACAGGGACCTAGAGGAGAAATTGGTTTTGGCCTTCCGATGAGCTTGAGTATCCCATGTTCGCCCCGAACACACAACTCAAGTTCATCGATAATAACTCATTCCACTAGAGAGTTATTATCGCACTACCGCACCAATCCCAAATTATATTATAGGATCCTTCTTATTATGAGTGTGTTAGTCTCCCTGTATTTAAAATAACGAATGTCCACTAATTAAGTAAGTTACTGACAACTCACTTAATTAATATCTGAGTCCAAGAGTAGTACCACTCAACCTTATTGTCATGTTGGACTAAGTCCACCTGCAGGGTTTAACATGACAATCCTTATGAGCTCCTCTTAGGGGCATTTTCAACCTAAATAATTAGGACACAGATTCCTTCTATAAACAACAACACACACTATAAGTAATATCATTTCCCAACTTATCGGGCCTATTGATTTATCTAGCTAAATCTCACCCTTTGATAAGTTAAAGAAATAAATACTAAATATATGTGCTTGTTTTTATATTAGGATTAAGAGCACACACTTCTATTATAACTAAGGTCTAGTTCTTTTATTTAGTCAGTACAAAAAGAACTTACCTAAAATGGTCCTACTCAATACACTTAGAGTGTACCAGTGTAATTTATTAGTCAAGATAAACTAATACTTAATTATACTACAACTATTCTAACGGTTTGTTCCTTTCCATCTTAGTCGCGAGCAACTGTTTATAATTTATAAAGAACCGACAACATGATCTTCTGAGTGTGACACTACACATCATGTTATCTACTATATAAATTAATTGAACAATTACATTTAACAAATAAATATAGATATTGATCAATGTGATTCTTTTATTTCAAAAATAAATGTTTACAAAAACTAGGCTTTTATTATACATTCCAACAACCACCCCCTAGGACCTAGGGTTACCTCCCCCTAGGGTTTTCCACCTGCCTAGTATCCACTAGGACTTTTGCCTAAGAACACTTAGAACTTTCCTGTAAACTCAATCACACTTATTAGATAATAAGATAACTTAACTTTAAACCATTTGTCATTATCAAAACACATGTTTAATCGCTTGGTGCTTCCCGCACCAACACTGACTTTGAGTTTTGTTGAAACTCTAGGTCGGACCGACGCCTACTATTTCCTCTTTAGAGAACGTGCCCTCACTTACTCCTATCAGGAGAAATTACCTTTTGCCAGGTCAGTCCTCCACACTGTCTGGATTTTTGCTCAGCATTTGAGACTTCAGGACTTTATGCTAACGCTTGATCCATGACCCGTCCAGTCTTCTACCTGGTGTCTGCGATCCCCAAGATTTTCACCTAGCATCTTCGACTCTAAGATTTCATCCAAAATCCTTGACTCACCAAGATTTTGTCTAGTCCCCAGCACCAGAACTTCATTGCCTAACCATAGCTAAGACTTTCCACCTGCCTAGCCTTAACTAGGACTTTCCTGCACACTTAGTCATATTTGTTAAATCGCAAGACAACTTAACTTTGAATCCTTTGCCATAATCAAAACTTAGGTCCGATCATCTGGTATTTTCTATACCAACAGTGACTAATCCAAAGGTCCACTCTCCTCACTCACATATACACTATGAAACTTCCTTTCTAGAGGCGGAGAAGCCTCGTACAAGCTCAAATACACAAAATGTAGTATTAGTTACACAAGAAATAAAAGATAATTACAATAATGAACCTTGTTTTGTTTGCTCTTTTCTTGCTTGGAATAGCCTTTTAATTCTTGGAAAGTGCAACAACACTTCTAATCCAAACCCTCAACAACTAGCGTGAATAATGATTTTGAGTTGTGTCTTTAAACCTTCACGAAAACCCTTTTCTAGGGTTCACTCGACACCGTCAATTGATTCATCTTTTTTTCTAATCGATTATCACATCAGTCAACCATTCAAACACCAATAGAACAACTCTTTTTCAAATCTTGAATCGATTGATGAATCATACCAATCGATTCAGTAGCTTCTAATCAATTGACCAATCGATTCAAAAGCCTACTATTCACTCTTGAATTCTCCCAATCGATTATGCCATAGTTGTAATCGATTAAGAAACTTTTTAATCAATCAGCTAATCGATCAAGAGTACTTTTGTTCGCAAAGAAGAAGCTTCCCAATGGATTACCCAATCGATTAGCTTCAGGCTAGATCGATTGCCTAATCATTTCAGAGCCCTTCTATTTTGCAAAGAACATCTCCTAATCGATCACATGATCGAATGGCTTTAGACCAATCGATTGTCCAACCATAATCCCCTAAACTTGATTTTAGGGTTCCTTTGTCCAACTCGAACCTTCCATGACTTGTTAGGACTTCCTGTTGTCTAGCATATAGTCAAACTTGACCTGCTAGGACTTCTTTACCAAGTGTCCAATCATCTCTTAACCAACTGGACTTTCTCTTTCCTAGTTCCCAACTAGGACTTTTCTCGTGCCAAGTATTTAGCTATCAACTAACCCACCTTGGACTTAATCTAGTTCCTAACTAGGTTTGCCTAGCCCCACTAGGACTTCACTTATGTCAAGTGTTTAGGTCTCAGCTAATCCACCTTGGAATTAACCTAGTTCCCAACTAGATTTTCCTAGTCCCACTAGGACTTCCATTTGTCAAACCTCCAGTTTGGACTTTGCCAGTCAAGTCTCTAGTTAACCTTGACCTACTTGACTTTCTATTCACACATATTGTCCAAACATTGAAACTTAAGCTTGAGCCAATTTGAGCTTAGTCAACCTGACCAACCTTGATCCAAGGAAGATTATACCAATATGTCTCATGCATGGGCATGTAGGGGAGTGAAAATTTGTAGCCCCGATGGCACTAAATCAAGTTGACTCGTGTATGAGTATAACTTGCATGAGTCAAATACCAGACCGATCGGGACAAAATCCATAATCAATATTTTTCCATGTGGATAATTCTTTTGCTTGCTACTGATGTGTAATGAATGAATTAATCATTGATCAATTGAGAATCGACAATTTTGAAGCAATTGGTTGATGTTTTCAACTCAGCACCTAATGGCAATAAAAGACCTTTATTTGGTCATTTAATGCAACTGAGGCATGGATCTCCTATATAAGGAGACCCTCCAAGACCTTGAGAGCAAATGAAAGTAATAGAGAAAGAAATCTCTATCCACTTTGTTCCATTGTTTCTTACTCTATATAGTACATTTCACTTGATAATTTACCCGTGATAGCAATTGGATACTTTCTCAATTTGCCAAGACCAATTAGTGTTTGATGGTGATCGTGGTCTACCATTATATCTTGGGAAATAGACGTATGCCATGACCTTTAAGCGCCACAAAAGGGGACTAATTTGTTTTAAGGAAATTGTGTCAAACATAGACCTCAACATCTTCCTTTCTTGACTTGTCCAAAGTAACTTAGCCAAGACAGATCAGCACTCTACAGCTCAGACTTGATTGATTTGGAGCACTCAGTCGACTCGACACTTGGAGCACTCAGTCAACTCAGCACTAGGCTGAATCTGCACTCGGAGCACTCAACATCTCAACACTTGGTTGACTTATCATCTGGGGCACTCGGCTTACTTAGAGTCTCGACACTCGGTTGACTTAACGTCTCAGCATTCAGCTAACTCAGCGTCTCGATACTCAGTGAACTTGACCGACTCAAACTAGACTAACTCAGACTTGGCCAACTTAGATTCGACGACTCTGGAGCACTTGGCCAACTCAAACTCGGTAACTCAGTACTTGATGAACTCGACACTCGGGTGACTCGACAACTTAGCTAACTCTAACTCGGAGACTTAGACTCAGTCATATAATGCAGCTCAACCATTCATCCTTCCCTGCTTAATAGCATGAGATTATCCACTCAAGCCACTCAACAGATAAGTTGAAGTTGAATTTCAATTTCAATTTCAATTTAGCAATTTCTCCTCTATCTCCAGCAACAAGATTATCCAATGGCTAGTCTAAGAACTATGCACAAAAGCTCCACTATCTTCTCCTCTTTGGAAACTTACGGGAGGTGGAGAAATTTCTTACAATAATTGAGCTTAAAGGAAATATTAGAACAAAAACAAAAATATTCGAATGTGTGTTGATTTTGTTCTTCGAGCTTGAGCTCCTTTTATGAACTCTATCTCGAATTGATCATTGTGCTGATGTGGTACCTTCCGGTTGCATGGAAGCCTTCCGGTTGCACCGAAACCTTCCAGTAGATTGGATCTTTGTTGACATGGCTTTAGGTTTTATCCGATTCGACGATGGCTCGATAATGGCTTTGGATGACTTAGTCTCTTCTGATCGCCTAGAGGCTCTCCGATTGCCTAGAGGTTGTTGATGTAGTCATTCTGATCTGTTTCAACAATGGTTCTGGATGACTCAGTAGTCAACTTTTGATCTCCTGGAATGCTTCTAGTCATTTGGAGAATGATCAGCCTTTGTACTTAACCATTTATTAATCTTGCCTTCTCTGGTCTCCTGGATGAATACTCTAGTCGCTCGGACATGTACTTGTTCGAACTTTGTTTCGGTCGCCTTGCACAGTTTTCCTTCTAGCTTCCCATCCCTTAGATGCATTGAGTCTTTCTAGCTCGCTCTTATGCATCCTTGTTGCTCTGCAAGAATACTCTTCCGTAGCTCCTTGTACCTCGGATGCACCTAGTCCATCAACTCCTTTCTTATTCAATCATTCTCGCTCGCTTGCGTCTTCTGCCAATGCTTTCCATCTCTAATGCTCTTTAGCCATCAGACACATGTGTGTTCTCCTAAATTTTTATACACTTAGATACATATATTACAACACAATCAGAACCTAACTTAAATTTATTTGACAACACATCAAAACACTATTAGGGTTCTAGCATTCTCCCCGTTTTTGATATTTGTCAAACTAAGTTTAAATTAGGATAAATAAAATAAGCATAATGTAAATTTAAATAATTCAAACTCCCCTTGTATTTATGCCTAATTTTTATTTCTCCCCCTACAACAACAAAAAATTGGGTCAAAGAAAAATTCAAAATTTCTACCCTTGCTTGAAAATTCAGTAAAAATATTTCAAACTTAAAGATAAAACTAAAATATTTATCAAGTGTAAAACACAATATTCCTCATCAATGAAAATTAATTTTATTGAAAAAATTCTTTTTCATTAATTTTCTAATTTCAATATAATTATTTTTCTAAAAATAATTTTAGCAAAATTTCTAATTGTCGAAATTTTTTCAACTGGTAGAAAACATGATTTATTTTGGCATAAAAATAATTTTCATAAAATTTCAAAAATAATATTAAGTTAATTTCATACTTGTATATCAAATCAACCATTTGTTCAAAAATATTTCTTTTTATGGTTGACTATTTTAAAATATTTTTAAGTGGTCAAAATAGATTTAGACACCCAAAATAAATTCATACCTATTAAATATATCAAATATTTTTGTAGAATAAATTTTTTTGGCATTTTTATAATTTAACCCCTAAGATATCTAAAATTATATTTTGGTCCTTCATACCCTAATTCTTATCAGCTAAATTTTATTTTTTTGATTCTTTAACACAATATTCAAATTATTTGAACCAATGAAAAAAAATTCTAATGCTAATTTTTGAGCTTCTATTCCCTTAGTTTTACATTTTCATTCAATATTTTCTCTAAATCTTCCTTCGAACAAGAATTTTTCAATTTATTTTCTAAGTCAATTTTTATCTTCAATTTTATATGGTTAGTTCTTAGTTTCATAATGAACTAGAAAGCATTTTAATAGCATTATATAACTGATCTAAGAGAAAATGTCATATCTCACTTACTGTGTCAAACTTGTAGGTTGAGACTCCCTTTTCACTTTTGCTTTCTTCACTTGATGATGAATTATCTAACTCTTCTTCTTGGTGAGTTATCATCAATGCAAGACCAGCTATGTGCTCAATTTCTGAATCCTCTAAAGATGAATTGTCGCCTATGTTGCTTTCAAATTTGTTTCTTTGGGTTTTGCCTTGCCTTTGTCCTTCTCTTTGGATTTTTTTTCTTGAGCTTAGGACAGATTTCCTTGATGTGACCCTCCTCATCACAATTGAATGACCTTACCTTTCATTTTTTGCTTCTTTAACAATTGTGATGCTTGTCTCCTATCAAAATTGTTGGTTTTAAAAACTCTTTTTTTCTTACCAAGTATGCTTGTTCATCTTCATCTATTGAAGACTTCAAATTTGACTCACTCTGCTTTGCTTTTAGAGGTATGTTGTGATTCATCTTTTCTATTTCTCGTATATTTACACATCTAGATTCATATAATTTCATGGTATAAAATAAATCCTTTAAATTATTTACCTTGAGATTCTTTGAAATATAGTAGGAGTCAACCATTGACATCTACTCTTATGTTTATGGGAATGCATTTGGTGCATATATCAACATGTCTCTATTAGATACTGTTTCCTCGAGATTGTTCAAGCCAGTGAGGATCTCCTTCATTTTGGCATGTAGTTAAGCCACATTTTCCCTCTTTTCCAATTGGAGGTTGCTAAGTTGGATTCTCAGTATATCTCTCTTTGCAAATTTTACTTCTGAGATTCTTTCGTGAAGCTCTAGGAGTTTTCTCAATAGTTCTTTTGCCAAATTGTATTTACCAATTCTATTCAACTCCTACATGGGTAACACATTTAGTAAATGATACTCAACCTTACCATTTGCGATGAAGTCCTCCCATTACTTCTTTGTCCACCAGCGCACCTCTAGTTCTTCTCCATCCATGTCCTTAGACATCTCAAAATCATATTTGATGGATAGCATTATATAAAAGTTGGTTCTAAAGAATACCTCTATTTTTTACTTCCAAAGTGTGAACTCACTTTCGTATTTTGATGGTTGAATGCTTGATCCGACCATTCCTCCAAATCTAGTTGTTTAGTTGACGGCTAGTCCTTCTGAGTAGTCCAGCTCTGATACCATATGTTGGTTGATACGGTGCATGATAGAGGGGTCAAATAGCTGACGTGGTCGGAAGTCAAGCCCATGTGGCGATCAGAAGTCAAGCCCACGAGGCGGTCAGAAGTCAAGCCCACGTGGCGGTCAGAAGTCAAGCCTACGTGATGGTCAAAGGTCCAGCCTACGTGGTGGTCAAAAGTCCGACGTACGTGGTGGTCAAAGGTCCAGATTACAGGGCGGTCTGGGTCGGGCATAAGTGGCATTCAGGGGTTAGGCCTACATGGAAAAAAGGAACTCGGAAAGTAGGATATGCAGAATAGGATATACGTACCAGGATGTACAGGTCAAGATATACGGATCAGGACATACAGGTCAGGATAGACAAACTAAGGCTTACAGGTCAGGACTTACAAGATAAGTCATGCAGAACAGGATATACGGACCAGGACGTACAGGTCAGGATATACGGACCAGGACATACAGGTCAGGATAGACGGACTAAGGCTTATAGGTCTAGACTTATGGGATAAGAAATGCAGAACAAGATATACGGACCAGGACATACAAGTCAGGATATACGGACCAGGACATATAGGTCAGGATAGGCGGACTAACGCTTACAGGTCTAGACTTATGGGATAAGAAATGCAAAACAGGATATGTGGACCAGGACTTACTGTTCAAAACTTACAAAATAAAAGACGAAGCAGGGTCGTGCATACAGGAAGAGACGTAAGGAACGACCAACGAGGGCCTCGTTTGGCAGGGCGGTAAGCACAGATCTGGAGTTACCAGGATTTACCGAATGGCAAATGCAGAGCTGGACATATAGATCTGGATCTACGTGGCGATAAACACAAGCTAGGGAATGCAGGTCTGTGCCCACAGGTCAAGGTTTGTGTAACGACCACCCTTCTTACTACTACTACAACTCTCTAAGAGTGACCGTTACTTAACTACTAACTCTACTTAACCGGTATAATTAAAAACCACGAGGAATCTCTACCGAAAAATTTCGGCAGAGTCTCCCCTGTACCGATGACTAAATCATCAATACAAACAAACTATACTCAGCCACAGGCGGCTGGAACATATATTTTCACAACCACGCAGTATAATATCACAAATAAAAGAAGGAAACTACCCTAATAATAGCAAACAACAATATCACTCAATCAATAGAACCCAACTACAAATGCGGAATAAACTTAATTACAATCTTGACTCATAATAGCATTTAAAGAAAACTAAAGAACTCTAAACAGAAAAGTCTTAACAATTCCTTAGCAAACTCTTGATCTCCCCATAGTCCAGCCATCACACACCTTCATCACCACCACCTTGTCGCCTTCCTTGCTAAATCTTTTCCTTTCCTTTATCTGTAATAGGAGGAAGTGCAGTCTATAAGCATAAAGCTTAGTGAGTGCTATCTACTCACAAAAACTCGATATGCATGTATATAAATAAAAACATGCTAAAACTGAATGCTAACATATAAAACTACTCATGCTCATATATAGAAAAGGAATCATGCTAACTGAAATACTAAACATGTATAGCTAATCATGCTCATAAGAATAAAACTATAACTGCATGCTGAAAGCAAATAAAGCTAAACATGCTGATTAATCTAATAGCAAGTAACAAATAAACTACTACTGCATGCTTCAAATAACAAGAAACTAAACTTTCTAATTCTAAACATATTTGAAGCTTGTTTCATTTGTTTCAAAATTTATACTTTAATACTTCAAAATAATAATAAACTTCTTTTGGGCCCGGCATTGTACCAATTTGCGCGCATCCTTAATAAGAGTCGAGGTAGCTAATCCCGAAACTACTAAGGTTCTTCTAGGCGATCTTGTGCCTAGGGGCGTTCTAGGAGCCCACCCTTTGGACCTTGTGTCCGGTACATGTCATTAAAAAGTAAAATACTTTCTTTTTAACTATAACTTCTTTATACTTGCCCTTACTTGGCATTTAAGCAAACACCTTGTGTGCGCTTTTGATATTCAATCTTCTGGAATTGAAATCAAGTCTAGACCTTAGTCTTTCTTGCTTATAGTTCTTAAAGACAGAAACTCATGCTTATGTAATAGCAAAGAAACTAATAATTGCATGCTCAAGATATTCTAATAGCAAAAGAGACTAGAAAGTATCACCGTGCACATCTAATGGCAAAGGGAACTGATCATGCTTAATTATTAGCAAATGGAAAATTTCTCATGCTTTACTAACAGCAAGTGAAAACTAAACAGCAAGAAAATAAATCTAAACAGCAAAGGAAAGTCTAAACGACATGCTGAATCCATTCGAACTCCTTCTCCTCTTCTTTAACAAACAGATTCAAGAATAGAAACTTCAACTCATAGCAGTAAGTAAAGGTATCTGAAACTACTCCTCACTGTGACAAATGAAATGAAGTCTACATGCTCTAAAGGACTAAACTACCTCATGCTCAGATTTAATAAAGAGATTAAATCTAAAGACATCAACAAAGTGGAGCTAAGTGAAGCCAAATGAAGCAAAGTGTAGCAAAGTGAAGTGAAATCAACCTCACGGCAGCATTAATCCAGAAAATTCTGGAAATTTGCTAGAAATAGTTTTAACTAGAAATAGTGTCTAGTACTACTACTACAACATTTGCTAAATCTATCCTAAATGATAGTAGGGTGACCGGTACATTTTAAAAGTACCAAGAAGAAGATCTTCTGGTTTTGAAACCCTTCTTGTATTGTTCTATTCAAAATCAACCATGCAGATATTAACCGAAATCAACCAAAAACAAGTATTAAAACAGGACAATGCTACCAACTGTAAAATGCCATATTTCCTGCTATAATTAAGTAGATCCCTTTAGGTGATTCACGACAGCAAAACTAATCCCATCATAATCCACAGAAATGCAGCAGATCATTGGGCGTGTTGAAACTGAATTGCAAAATAAATTAATTCACAACAAAATCCTTTACTCAATGACTTACACGACATCTACACAAAAAGGAACCCAATCAGCGACTACATGGCACAAACTACCTCACGGCAGAAGCATGGATTCCCGATCATCACAAAGAATTCAAAAATTCGAAAACAAGAACAGAAACTAAATCCCTAATCAATCTCAATTCTGTACAACCTGATCTGTAGGCAAGGATGAATTAAATCAAAGCTTAAAACTGATTAGATCATCTACATGTTCCGAAACAAGCAGGAAAAGAGAGTTAAATCCCTAACCACTAAATTCGGTACAAACACAATCCGAAAGCAAGGAAAAACAAATTGAAACTCGGAACAACTCCTATTGTAGGTGAGAAGCAACTCACCTCGGTTCCTTGAACTCACAGCCGACGAGAAGAATTCTAGGGTTCTGAGGAGCTTGATCTTCGGCTTCTTCTTGCGCCCACCGATCCTCCTCGACGATGGTGGTCGCGCACGGTTGAGGACCCGCCGAAAAAAGCCCTTCGCCAGCGGCGAAGAGAGAGCCCTAGGAGGTGATGCGGTTTCGCCCGAGCAGGAATCGGCGCCGTCGCGTGAGAAGAAGAATTTTGAGAGAAATTGTTTGATTTTCTGAAAATCCAAAACCTAATTCCCTTTCTTATATTCGGGTTTAATCAAAACTATACCTTAAATATAATCCGTGCTTTCCTTAATTAACAAAAACTTGCCGGCACAACTGGTTAATCGGCTTTTAATCGAAACAAGGGGTCTCGGCTTCAATCCCTTAGTCGCACATTTTTCCAATTAATTCCCTAATCATTAACTATGCTATAAACTTAATTCTCACCATATAAGGTTAACAAGACCGTGTAGCTCAGCTGGTTGGGCCGGTTTTGCTTGGGTCAGTCTGACCCGAGGTCGTGGGTTCGAATCTCACCTTCAACGTTTTTTTTAAAAACTTCTTTCTTTTTGTAACCCTACCAAACGACCTCCAAAAATTACGTAAAAATACTCTAAAAATTCCTAAAAATCTCTAGAATATTTTAAAAGTATTTCCAAATATTTTTATGGACTTTTAGAACTTGAAATAGAGAAAATTGGGTCGTTACAATTCCCCATACCTTATAAAAAGTTTATCCTCGAACTTAGAATAGCTCTGGATATTTCTCTCTCATACTGTCCTCTTGCTCCCAAGTGACTTCCTCGTGCTTCTGGTTCTGCCAGATAACCTTCACTAGTGGCACTTCTTTATTTCTTAGTCTCTTGACTGCTCTGTCCACTATCTGTGTAGGTCTGCTCTCATAACGAAGATCCTCTTGGATCTGCACTGACTGAGGCTGAATCACTTGGCTAGGGTCGTGGAGACACTTCTTTAGCAGAGAGACATGAAATACATTATGTATTGCTGACATGTCCTGTGGTAAATCCAGCTTGTAAGCTACTTTCCCAATCCTTTCTGTGATCAGGTAAGGTCCTACATAATGAGGACTTAATTTGCCCTTCTTGCCAAATCTCATCACTCCCTTCATAGGAGCGACCTTGAGAAAAACTGAATCCCCTACTTGAAATTCAAGTGGCCTACGGCGTGTGTCAGCATAACTCTTCTGTCTACTCTGAGCAATCTCAATTCTCTGTCTGATCTTCTAAATAGCCTGAGTAGTCTCATCTATCAGCTCTGTCTGAATGCCCAGTTCCACTTCCATCTCTCTTCTTTCACCTGCTTCTTGCCAGCAAATGGGTGATCTGCACTTCCTGCCATACAATGCCTCATAGGGAGCCATCTTGATGGTGGCCTGATAGCTGTTGTTGTAGGCAAATTCAGCTAAGCACAGGTACTTGCACCAACTTCCCTTGAAATCTAGTGCACAAGCTCTAAGCATATCTTCTAGAATCTGATTTACTCGCTCTGTCTGTCCATCAGTCTGAGGATGGAAGGCTGTGCTGAACTTGAGTTTGGTGCCTAGTGCAGTCTGAACACACTTCCAGAAGTGAGAGGTGAAGCACCCATCTCTATCAGAAACAATAGATTTAGGAACTCCATGAAGTCTGATCACCTCTTTAACATACAGCTGTGCCAACTGCTCTATAGAGTGAGACACCTTGATGGCTAGAAAATGAGCAGACTTGGTCAATCTGTCCACTATCACCCATATCGCATCATATTCATTTGTGGTTCTTGGAAGACATGTTATGAAGTTCATGGATATATCTTCCCATTTCCATTCTGGTATTGGAAAAGGCTGAAGAACTCCTCCTGGTCTCTGGTGTTCTGCTTTGATCCTCTGACATGTCAGGCAGGTACTGACATATTTAGCTACATCTCTTTTGAGTCCAGACCACCAGAATCTCTGTTTCACGTCTTGATACATCTTGGTAGAACCAAGATGCATGGAATAAGGTGTACTATGAGCTTCTTCTAAAATTTTCTTTCTCAGCTCTTCGTCATTGGGAACACAAAGGCGGCTCCCCTGATAAAGAATTCCACTGTCTGATACTCGAAACTCTAAATTTTCTTCTTTCTGTATCCCTTGCTTGATCTTTTAGATATCAGGATCTTCACTTTGCTTTCTCTGTATATCCTCAAGTAGGGTTGACTCTAAGGTCAATGCAGAGAGTTACCCATAAATAATTTCCATACCAAAATCTGACAACTCCTTCTGTAGTGGTAGGGCTAATGATGACAAAGACATCAGGGATGCACTGGATTTTCTGCTTAGTGCATCTGCCACTTTATTAGCTTTGCCTGGATAGTAGAGGGTTTCACAGTCATAATCTTTGACCAACTCTAGCCACCTACGCTGTCTCATGTTTAAGTCCTTCTGAGTGAAGAAGTACTTAAGACTTTGATGGTCTGTGAAGATTCTGCACTGGACTCCATACAGGTAATGTCGCCAGAGTTTCAGTGCAAAGACCACAGCTGCTAGCTCAAGATCATGAGTGGGGTAATTCTTCTCGTAGTCTTTGAGTTGCCTGGAAGCATAAGCTATAACTTTTCCTTCTTGCATGAGTACAGCTCCTAGGCCCATCTTGGAAGCATCACTGTAGATGTCAAAACTCTTGTCACTCTCTGGAACTGTCAGAATGGGAGCACTGGTCAGTCTCTTCTTTAGCTCTTGGAAACTCTGCTCACATTTATCTGACCATTCAAACTTCTTGTTCTTTCTGGTGAGGGCTATAAGTGGAGAGGCTATTCTGGAAAAGTCTTCCACGAATTTCCTATAGTACCCAGCCAAACCAAGGAAGCTTCTGATCTCCCTGGCATTCTTGGGTCTCTTCCAATTGCTGACCGCTTCTACTTTGGCTGGATCTACTTGAATGCCTTCTCTAGAAACGATGTGACCTAGAAACGCCACCTGGTCCAACCAGAATTCGCACTTTGAGAATTTAGCATAGAGCTGCTTTTGTTGAAGGGTCTGCAGAACTATTCTCAAGTGCGTGTCATGCTCCTCTGGGGTCCTTGAATAGATTAGAATGTCGTCGATGAACACAATGACAAATTTGTCAAGGTATTCTCTGAACACTCTGTTCATCAGGTCCATGAAAACTGCAGGTGCATTAGTCACACCAAAAGGCATGACTACGAACTCGTAGTGTCCGTATCTGGTCCTGAAAGTCGTTCTGGGTATGTCTCTTTCCTTCACTTTTAGCTGATGGTACCCAGAGCGTAGGTCTATCTTGGAGAACACTGTTGCCCCTCTCAACTGATCAAATAAGCCGTCGATTCTGGGCAGTGGATACTTGTTCTTGATGGTCACTTGATTCAGAGCCCTATAATCTATGCACATCCACATAGATCCATCCTTCTTCTTGACAAACAACATAGGAGCTCCCCAAGGTGAGTGACTAGGGCGGATGAAGCCTTTGTCAAGTAGCTCCTGAATTTGCTCTTGTAACTCTTTTAGCTCTGCTGGAGACATGCGGTATGGAGCTTTTGAAATTGGACCGGTACCAGGAACCAGTTCAATCTCAAACTCCACTTCTCTGTTGGGAGGTAGTCCAGGTAGCTCTTCTGGGAATACCTCTGGATACTCACAGACTACCCGAACTTCCTCCTGCTTGGGCCTTTCTTGTTCTTCTGTACTCACAATGTGCGCAAGAAAACCAGCACACCCTTTAGCTAACATCTGGTGAGCTGTGAGAGAAGAAAGGAACTTCTGGGTCTTCCTCTTTGGCACCCCTGTGAACTCAAAGGATAGTTCACCTTCTGGACTAAAGATCACTTTCCTTCTGCGGCAGTCCACTGAAGCACTGTACTTGCTGAGGAAATCCATACCCAAAATGATATCGAAATCCTGTATGGCGAGGACTACCAGATTTACACATAGCTCACGGTCTGAAATTCTGACTGGTACAGCCCGAAACCACTGGTTGGATTCCATGACTTCCCCAGAAGGTAGGGTCGTCAGGAACTTGGAGTTCATGTTTTCTGTAGGTACCTGTAATTCTTTGGCAAAAGGTATGGATACAAAAGAATGGGTCGCCCCAGTATCAAATAGTGCAGTAGCTATATGCTGAAAAATAACTACTTGACCTGTTACGACCGTGGAGGCACTAGCAGCTTCTTCTTTGGTGAGGGAGAATACTCTGGCACTGGCTGGAACTGGTTGGGCTTCCAACGTTCCTTGACTGATCTGAGGTCCTTCCAGAGTTGCAGGCATATAATGTAGCTGAGATTTGCCTCCATATTGTATCGCCTGTGACTGAGGTGCTTTGAGCTTGTTAGGACACTCCCTAGCCATATGTCCTTCCTGCCCACACGAATAACATCCAGTCTTACCCAAGAGACAGACTCCTAGATGTATTTTCCCACATTTAGGACAGGGAGGGAACTTAGTCTGCTTGTTTGCTGGTCCTCCCTTCTGGTTACCTCCTGAGTTCCACTGCTTTCTCTTGTTACCTTTACCCTTCCAGTGCTGCTTATTTGCTTGAGGTTTCTGATTGCCAACTGTCTTGTCTTCGATCTTGACTGGCTTATGTTGCGCTCGTTGTGCCCTGATGCTGTCCAGATAGTGCTCAGCGACTAATGCTCTGCTGACTAGCTCTTCGCCGGTCTGAGGCTGATGAGCTCCACTACTCACATTAAGTGCTATCACTGGCCTCAGCATCCTGAGCATCAGTCTGACTCGTTCCTTCTCCGTGCTTACTAACTCTGGGCAGAGACGAGCTAGCCTATTGAATTTCTTTACTGCTTCTTCCACTGACAGGTCACCTTGTCTGAATTCTATGAACTCTTCATAATGCTTATTGGTGATCCGCCGACGGAAGAATTCTTCATAAAACTCTACTTCAAAGTCAGCCCAGCTCATCTGATTGACTGCTCTCTTGCTTTTAACTCTCTCCCACCATATACGAGCATCCCCAGATAGGAAAAATGAAGCACACTTGACCTTCTCGGCTTTTGGCCAGTCAAGAAGCTCCATTGTGCTCTCAAATGTCTTGAACCAAGCCTGGGCATCCTAGGGCTCGATCGTGCTTGAGAATCTTTCTGGTTTTAGCTTCACCACTGGATGAGGTATGCTTCTTGTCTTCTAGGTGTTGTGGCGACTTCTAGGACAACCGATAGGACTTCCGCCACCACTGGGGTCTCCACATTAATGGTTGGGGAAGTGGGAGGAGCTGGCTTCTGATTGGTCATTAGATTGGCAATCACTTGCTGCTGTTCGCTACTTGTCTCTGAAGTTGAGTAACAACTTCAGAGAGAAAAGGCCCAGGGGTTCTGGGCTCTTCGTTCTCCTGATCTTGGTTCTTAGTATAAACGGTACGGGGATGTCCTCTTCTTGACATCCAATTATGCAGAGGAAAAAGACTAAATAGCTTCTCTAACCCTTTCTAATCATATATATATATATGAATAAAGAAAAGGAAAACAAAATCTTCTATCTTACTTAACCACTTAAAAACAAATACTCTATACTGCAGTTAATAATAAGGAAAGCAGAATAAAGAAAGAATTTTAAATACTTTCTTACTTGGAGACGGCAAGGATGATGCTGATGTGTGTGTGATGCTGGAGAATGGAACACTGCTCTGATATCAACTGTAACGACCACCCTTCTTACTACTACTACAACTCTCTAAGAGTGACCGTTACTTAACTACTAACTCTACTTAACCGGTATAATTAAAAATCACGAGGAATCTCTACCGAAAAATTTCGGCAGAGTCTCCCCTATACCGATGACTAAATCATCAATACAAACAAACTATACTCAGCCACAGACGGCTGGAACATATATTTTCACAACCACGCAGTATAATATCACAAATAAAAGAAGGAAACTACCCTAATAATAGCAAACAACAATATCACTCAATCAATAGAACCCAACTACAAATGCGGAATAAACTTAATTACAATCTTGACTCATAATAGCATTTAAAGAAAATTAAAGAACTCTAAACAGAAAAGTCTTAACAATTCCTTAGCAAACTCTTGATCTCCCCATAGTCCAGCCATCACACACCTTCATCACCACCACCTTGTCGCATTCCTTGCTAAATCTTTTCCTTTCCTTTATCTGTAATAGGAGGAAGTGCAGTCTATAAGCATAAAGCTTAGTGAGTGCTATCTACTCACAAAAACTCGATATGCATGTATATAAATAAAAACATGCTAAAACTGAATGCTAACATATAAAACTACTCATGCTCATATATAGAAAAGGAATCATGCTAACTGAAATACTAAACATGTATAGCTAATCATGCTCATAAGAATAAAACTATAACTGCATGCTGAAAGCAAATAAAGCTAAACATGCTGATTAATCTAATAGCAAGTAACAAATAAACTACTACTGCATGCTTCAAATAACAAGAAACTAAACTTTCTAATTCTAAACATATTTGAAGCTTGTTTCATTTGTTTCAAAATTTATACTTTAATACTTCAAAATAATAATAAACTTCTTTTGGGCCCGGCATTGTACCAATTTGCGCGCATCCTTAATAAGAGTCGAGGTAGCTAATCCCGAAACTACTAAGGTAATTCTAGGCGATCTTGTGCCTAGGGGCGATCTAGGAGCCCACCCATTGGACCTTGTGTCCTGGACCTTGTGTCCGGTACATGCCATTAAAATGTGAAATACTTTCTTTTTAACTATAACTTCTTTATACTTGCCCCTACTTGGCATTTAAGCAAACACCTTGTGTGCGCTTTTGATATTCAATCTTCTGGAATTGAAATCAAGTCTAGACCTTAGTCTTTCTTGCTTATAGTTCTTAAAGACAGAAACTCATGCTTATGTAATAGCAAAGAAACTAATAATTGCATGCTCAAGATATTCTAATAGCAAAAGAGACTAGAAAGTATCACCGTGCACATCTAATGGCAAAGGGAACTGATCATGCTTAATTATTAGCAAATGGAAAATTTCTCATGCTTTACTAACAGCAAGTGAAAAAGCACTAAAATAAATCTAAACAGCAAAGGAAAGTCTAAACGACATGCTGAATCCATTCGAACTCCTCCTCTTCTTTAACAAACAGATTCAAGAATAGAAACTTCAACTCATAGCAGTAAGTAAAGGTATCTGAAACTACTCCTCACTGTGACAAATGAAATGAAGTCTACATGCTCTAAAGGACTAAACTACCTCATGCTCAGATTTAATAAAGAGATTAAATCTAAAGACATCAACAAAGTGGAGCTAAGTGAAGCCAAATGAAGCAAAGTGTAGCAAAGTGAAGTGAAATCAACCTCACGGCAGCATTAATCCAGAAAATTCTGGAAATTTGCTAGAAATAGTTTTAACTAGAAATAGTGTCTAGTACTACTACTACAACATTTGCTAAATCTATCCTAAATGATAGTAGGGTGACCGGTACATTTTAAAAGTACCAAGAAGAAGATCTTCTGGTTTTGAAACCCTTCTTGTATTGTTCTATTCAAAATCAACCATGCAGATATTAACCGAAATCAACCAAAAACAAGTATTAAAACAGGACAATGCTACCAACTGTAAAATGCCATATTTCCTGCTATAATTAAGTAGATCCCTTTAGGTGATTCACGACAGCAAAACTAATCCCATCATAATCCACAGAAATGCAGCAGATCATTGGGCGTGTTGAAACTGAATTGCAAAATAAATTAATTCACAACAAAATCCTTTACTCAATGACTTACACGACATCTACACAAAAAGGAACCCAATCAGCGACTACATGGCACAAACTACCTCACGGCAGAAGCATGGATTCCCGATCATCACAAAGAATTCAAAAATTCGAAAACAAGAACAGAAACTAAATCCCTAATCAATCTCAATTCTGTACAACCTGATCTGTAGGCAAGGATGAATTAAATCAAAGCTTAAAACTGATTAGATCATCTACATGTTCCGAAACAAGCAGGAAAAGAGAGTTAAATCCCTAACCACTAAATTCGGTACAAACACAATCCGAAAGCAAGGAAAAACAAATTGAAACTCGGAACAACTCCTATTGTAGGTGAGAAGCAACTCACCTCGGTTCCTTGAACTCACAGCCGACGAGAAGAATTCTAGGGTTCTGAGGAGCTTGATCTTCGGCTTCTTCTTGCGCCCACCGATCCTCCTCGACGATGGTGGTCGCGCACGGTTGAGGACCCGCCGAAAAAAGCCCTTCGCCAGCGGCGAAGAGAGAGCCCTAGGAGGTGATGCGGTTTCGCCCGAGCAGGAATCGGCGCCGTCGCGTGAGAAGAAGAATTTTGAGAGAAATTGTTTGATTTTCTGAAAATCCAAAACCTAATTCCCTTTCTTATATTCGGGTTTAATCAAAACTATACCTTAAATATAATCCGTTCTTTCCTTAATTAACAAAAACTTGCCGGCACAACTGGTTAATCGGCTTTTAATCGAAACAAGGGGTCTCGGCTTCAATCCCTTAGTCGCACATTTTTCCAATTAATTCCCTAATCATTAACTATGCTATAAACTTAATTCTCACCATATAAGGTTAACAAGACCGTGTAGCTCAGCTGGTTGGGCCGGTTTTGCTTGGGTCAGTCCGACCCGAGGTCGTGGGTTCGAATCTCACCTTCAACGTTTTTTTTAAAAACTTCTTTCTTTTTGTAACCCTACCAAACGACCTCCAAAAATTACGTAAAAATACTCTAAAAATTCCTAAAAATCTCTAGAATATTTTAAAAGTATTTCCAAATATTTTTATGGACTTTTAGAACTTGAAATAGAGAAAATTGGGTCGTTACAATTCCCCATACCTTATAAAAAGTTTATCCTCGAACTTAGAATAGCTCTGGATATTTCTCTCTCATACTGTCCTCTTGCTCCCAAGTGACTTCCTCGTGCTTCTGGTTCTGCCAGATAACCTTCACTAGTGGCACTTCTTTATTTCTTAGTCTCTTGACTGCTCTGTCCACTATCTGTGTAGGTCTGCTCTCATAACGAAGATCCTCTTGGATCTGCACTGACTGAGGCTGAATCACTTGGCTAGGGTCGTGGAGACACTTCTTTAGCAGAGAGACATGAAATACATTATGTATTGCTGACATGTCCTGTGGTAAATCCAGCTTGTAAGCTACTTTCCCAATCCTTTCTGTGATCAGGTAAGGTCCTACATAACGAGAACTTAATTTGCCCTTCTTGCCAAATCTCATCACTCCCTTCATAGGAGCGACCTTGAGAAAAACTGAATCCCCTACTTGGAATTCAAGTGGCCTACGGCGTGTGTCAGCATAACTCTTCTGTCTACTCTGGGCAGTCTCAATTCTCTGTCTGATCTTCTGAATAGCCTGAGTAGTCTCATCTATCAGCTCTGTCTGAATGCCCAGTTCCACTTCCATCTCTCTTCTTTCACCTGCTTCTTGCCAGCAAATGGGTGATCTGCACTTCCTGCCATACAATGCCTCATAGGGAGCCATCTTGATGGTGGCCTGATAGCTGTTGTTGTAGGCAAATTCAGCTAAGCACAGGTACTTGCACCAACTTCCCTTGAAATCTAGTGCACAAGCTCTAAGCATATCTTCTAGAATCTGATTTACTCGCTCTGTCTGTCCATCAGTCTGAGGATGGAAGGCTGTGCTGAACTTGAGTTTGGTGTCTAGTGCAGTCTGAACACACTTCCAGAAGTGAGAGGTGAAGCACCCATCTCTATCAGAAACAATAGATTTAGGAACTCCATGAAGTCTGATCACCTCTTTAACATACAGCTGTGCCAACTGCTCTATAGAGTGAGACACCTTGATGGCTAGAAAATGAGCAGACTTGGTCAATCTGTCCACTATCACCCATATCGCATCATATTCATTTGTGGTTCTTGGAAGACATGTTATGAAGTTCATGGATATATCTTCCCATTTCCATTCTGGTATTGGAAAAGGCTGAAGAACTCCTCCTGGTCTCTGGTGTTCTGCTTTGATCCTCTGACATGTCAGGCAGGTACTGACATATTTAGCTACATCTCTTTTGAGTCCAGACCACCAGAATCTCTGTTTCACGTCTTGATACATCTTGGTAGAACCAAGATGCATGGAATAAGGTGTACTATGAGCTTCTTCTAAAATTTTCTTTCTCAGCTCTTCGTCATTGGGAACACAAAGGCGGCTCCCCTGATAAAGAATTCCACTGTCTGATACTCGAAACTCTAAATTTTCTTCTTTCTGTATCCCTTGCTTGATCTTTTAGATATCAGGATCTTCACTTTGCTTTCTCTGTATATCCTCAAGTAGGGTTGACTCTAAGGTCAATGCAGAGAGTTACCCATAAATAATTTCCATACCAAAATCTGACAACTCCTTCTGCAGTGGTAGGGCTAATGATGACAAAGACATCAGGGATGCACTGGATTTTCTGCTTAGTGCATCTGCCACTTTATTAGCTTTGCCTGGATGGTAGAGGGTTTCACAGTCATAATCTTTGACCAACTCTAGCCACCTACGCTGTCTCATGTTTAAGTCCTTCTGAGTGAAGAAGTACTTAAGACTTTGATGGTCTGTGAAGATTCTGCACTGGACTCCATACAGGTAATGTCGCCAGAGTTTCAGTGCAAAGACCACAGCTGCTAGCTCAAGATCATGAGTGGGGTAATTCTTCTCGTAGTCTTTGAGTTGCCTGGAAGCATAAGCTATAACTTTTCCTTCTTGCATGAGTACAGCTCCTAGGCCCATCTTGGAAGCATCACTGTAGATGTCAAAACTCTTGTCACTCTCTGGAACTGTCAGAATAGGAGCACTGGTCAGTCTCCTCTTGAGCTCTTGGAAACTCTGCTCACATTTATCTGACCATTCAAACTTATTGTTCTTTCTGGTCAGGGTTGTAAGTGGAGAGGCTATCCTGGAAAAGTCTTCCACGAATTTCCTATAGTACCCAGCCAAACCAAGGAAGCTTCTGATCTCCCTGGCATTCTTGGGTCTCTTCCAATTGCTGACCGCTTCTACTTTGGCTGGATCTACTTGAATGCCTTCTCTAGAAACGATGTGACCTAGAAACGCCACCTGGTCCAACCAGAATTCGCACTTTGAGAATTTAGCATAGAGCTGCTTTTGTTGAAGGGTCTGCAGAACTATTCTCAAGTGCGTGTCATGCTCCTCTGGGGTCCTTGAATAGATTAGAATGTCGTCGATGAACACAATGACAAATTTGTCAAGGTATTCTCTGAACACTCTGTTCATCAGGTCCATGAAAACTGCAGGTGCATTAGTCACACCAAAAGGCATGACTACGAACTCGTAGTGTCCGTATCTGGTCCTGAAAGCCGTTCTGGGTATATCCTTTTCCTTCACTTTCAACTGATGGTACCCAGAGCGCAGGTCTATCTTGGAGAACACTGTTGCCCCTCTCAACTGATCAAATAAGTCGTCGATTCTGGGCAGTGGATACTTGTTCTTGATGGTCACTTGATTCAGAGCCCTATAATCTATGCACATCCGCATAGATCCATCCTTCTTCTTGACAAACAACACAGGAGCTCCCCAAGGTGAGTGACTAGGGCGGATGAAGCCTTTGTCAAGTAGCTCATGAAGTTGCTCTTGTAACTCTTTTAGCTCTGCTGGAGACATGCGGTATGGAGCTTTTGAAATTGGACCGGTACCAGGAACCAGTTCAATCTCAAACTCCACTTCTCTGTTGGGAGGTAGTCCAGGTAGCTCTTCTGGGAATACCTCTGGATACTCACAGACTACCCGAACTTCCTCCTGCTTAGGTCTTTCTTCTTCTTCTGTACTCACAATGAATGCAAGAAAACCAGCACACCCTTTAGCTAGCATCTGGTGAGCTGTGAGGGAAGAGAGGAATTTCTGGGTCTTCCTCTTTGGCACTCCTGTAAATTCAAAGGATGGTTCACCTTCTGGACTAAAATCACTTTCCTTCTACGGCAGTCCACTGAAGCACTGTACTTGCTGAGGAAATCCATTCCCAAAATGATATCGAAATCTTGCATGGCGAGGACCACCAGATTTACACATAGCTCACGGTCTGAAATTCTGACTGGTACAGCCCGAAGCCACTGGTTGAATTCCATGACTTCCCCAGAAGGTAGGGTCGTCAGGAACTTGGAGTTCATGTTTTCTGTAGGTACCTGTAATTCTTTGGCAAAAGGTATGGATACAAAAGAATGGGTCGCCCCAGTATCAAATAGTGCAGTAGCTATATGCTGAAAAATAACTACTTGACCTGTTACGACCGTGGAGGCACTAGCAGCTTCTTCTTTGGTGAGGGAGAATACTCTGGCACTGGCTGGAACTGGTTGGGCTTCCAACGTTCCTTGACTGATCTGAGGTCCTTCCAGAGTTGCAGGCATATAATGTAGCTGAGATTTGCCTCCATATTGTATCGCCTGTGACTGAGGTGCTTTGAGCTTGTTAGGACACTCCCTAGCCATATGTCCTTCCTGCCCACACGAATAACATCCAGTCTTACCCAAAAGATAGACTCCTGGATGTATTTTCCCACATTTACGACAGGGAGGGAACTTAGTCGGCTTGTTTGCTAGTCCTCCCTTCTGGTTACCTCCTGAGTTCCACTGCTTTCTCTTGTTACCTTTACCCTTCCAGTGCTGCTTATTTGCTTGAGGTTTCTGATTGCCAACTGTCTTGTCTTCGATCTTGACTGGCTTATGTTGCGCTCGTTGTGCCCTGATGCTGTCCAGATAGTGCTCAGCGACTAATGCTCTGCTGACTAGCTCTTCGCCGGTCTGAGGCTGATGAGCTCCACTACTCACATTAAGTGCTATCACTGGCCTCAGCATCCTGAGCATCAGTCTGACTCGTTCCTTCTCCGTGCTTACTAACTCTGGGCAGAGACGAGCTAGCCTATTGAATTTCTTTACTGCTTCTTCCACTGACAGGTCACCTTGTCTGAATTCTATGAACTCTTCATAATGCTTATTGGTGATCCGCCGACGGAAGAATTCTTCATAAAACTCTACTTCAAAGTCAGCCCAGCTCATCTGATTGACTGCTCTCTTGCTTTTAACTCTCTCCCACCATATACGAGCATCCCCAGATAGGAAAAATGAAGCACACTTGACCTTCTCGGCTTTTGGCCAGTCAAGAAGCTCCATTGTGCTCTCAAATGTCTTGAACCAAGCCTGGGCATCCCAGGGCTCAGTCGTGCCTAAGAAACTTTCTGGCTTCAGCTTCAGCCACTGTATCAGGTATGCTTCTTGTCTTCTAGGTGTTGTGGTGACTTCCAGGGCAACTGATGGGTCTTCAGTCACCACCGGGGTCTCCACATTAATGGTTGGGGAAGTGGGAGGAGCCGGCTTCGATTGGTCATTAGATTGGCAATCACTTGCTGTTGCTCGCTACTTGTCTCTGAAGTTGAGTAACAACTTCAGAGAGAAAAGGCCCAGGGGTTCTGGGCTCTTCGTTCTCCTGATCTTGGTTCTTAGTATAAACGGTACGGGGATGTCCTCTTCTTGACATCCAATTATGCAGAGGAAAAAGACTAAATAGCTTCTCTAACCCTTTCTAATCATATATATATATATGAATAAAGAAAAGGAAAACAAAATCTTCTATCTTACTTAACCACTTAAAAACAAATACTCTATACTGCAGTTAATAATAAGGAAAGCAGAATAAAGAAAGAATTTTAAATACTTTCTTACTTGGAGACGGCAAGGATGATGCTGATGTGTGTGTGATGCTGGAGAATGGAACACTGCTCTGATATCAACTGTAACGACCACCCTTCTTACTACTACTACAACTCTCTAACAGTGACCGTTACTTAACTACTAACTCTACTTAACCAGTATAATTAAAAATCAGGAGGAATCTCTACCGAAAAATTTCGGCAGAGTCTCCCCTGTACCGATGACTAAATCATCAATACAAACAAACTATACTCAGCCACAGACGGCTGGAACATATATTTTCACAACCACGCAGTATAATATCACAAATAAAAGAAGGAAACTACCCTAATAATAGCAAACAACAATATCACTCAATCAATAGAACCCAACTACAAATGCGGAATAAACTTAATTACAATCTTGACTCATAATAGCATTTAAAGAAAACTAAAGAACTCTAAACAGAAAAGTCTTAACAATTCCTTAGCAAACTCTTGATCTCCCCATAGTCCAGCCATCACACACCTTCATCACCACCACCTTGTCGTCTTCCTTGCTAAATCTTTTCCTTTCCTTTATCTGTAATAGGAGGAAGTGCAGTCTATAAGCATAAAGCTTAGTGAGTGCTATCTACTCACAAAAACTCGATATGCATGTATATAAATAAAAACATGCTAAAACTGAATGCTAACATATAAAACTACTCATGCTCATATATAGAAAAGGAATCATGCTAACTGAAATACTAAACATGTATAGCTAATCATGCTCATAAGAATAAAACTATAACTGCATGCTGAAAGCAAATAAAGCTAAACATGCTGATTAATCTAATAGCAAGTAACAAATAAACTACTACTGCATGCTTCAAATAACAAGAAACTAAACTTTCTAATTCTAAACATATTTGAAGCTTGTTTCATTTGTTTCAAAATTTATACTTTAATACTTCAAAATAATAATAAACTTCTTTTGGGCCCGGCATTGTACCAATTTGCGCGCATCCTTAATAAGAGTCGAGGTAGCTAATCCCGAAACTACTAAGGTAATTCTAGGCGATCTTGTGCCTAGGGGCGATCTAGGAGCCCACCCATTGGACCTTGTGTCCTGGACCTTGTGTCCGGTACATGCCATTAAAATGTGAAATACTTTCTTTTTAACTATAACTTCTTTATACTTGCCCCTACTTGGCATTTAAGCAAACACCTTGTGTGCGCTTTTGATATTCAATCTTCTGGAATTGAAATCAAGTCTAGACCTTAGTCTTTCTTGCTTATAGTTCTTAAAGACAGAAACTCATGCTTATGTAATAGCAAAGAAACTAATAATTGCATGCTCAAGATATTCTAATAGCAAAAGAGACTAGAAAGTATCACCGTGCACATCTAATGGCAAAGGGAACTGATCATGCTTAATTATTAGCAAATGGAAAATTTCTCATGCTTTACTAACAGCAAGTGAAAACTAAACAGCAAGAAAATAAATCTAAACAGCAAAGGAAAGTCTAAACGACATGCTGAATCCATTCGAACTCCTCCTCTTCTTTAACAAACAGATTCAAGAATAGAAACTTCAACTCATAGCAGTAAGTAAAGGTATCTGAAACTACTCCTCACTGTGACAAATGAAATGAAGTCTACATGCTCTAAAGGACTAAACTACCTCATGCTCAGATTTAACAAAGAGATTAAATCTAAAGACATCAACAAAGTGGAGCTAAGTGAAGCCAAATGAAGCAAAGTGTAGCAAAGTGAAGTGAAATCAACCTCACGGCAGCATTAATCCAGAAAATTCTGGAAATTTGCTAGAAATAGTTTTAACTAGAAATAGTGTCTAGTACTACTACTACAACATTTGCTAAATCTATCCTAAATGATAGTAGGGTGACCGGTACATTTTAAAAGTACCAAGAAGAAGATCTTCTGGTTTTGAAACCCTTCTTGTATTGTTCTATTCAAAATCAACCATGCAGATATTAACCGAAATCAACCAAAAACAAGTATTAAAACAGGACAATGCTACCAACTGTAAAATGCCATATTTCCTGCTATAATTAAGTAGATCCCTTTAGGTGATTCACGACAGCAAAACTAATCCCATCATAATCCACAGAAATGCAGCAGATCATTGGGCGTGTTGAAACTGAATTGCAAAGTAAATTAATTCACAACAAAATCCTTTACTCAATGACTTACACGACATCTACACAAAAAGGAACCCAATCAGCGACTACATGGCACAAACTACCTCACGGCAGAAGCATGGATTCCCGATCATCACAAAGAATTCAAAAATTCGAAAACAAGAACAGAAACTAAATCCCTAATCAATCTCAATTCTGTACAACCTGATCTGTAGGCAAGGATGAATTAAATCAAAGCTTAAAACTGATTAGATCATCTACATGTTCCGAAACAAGCAGGAAAAGAGAGTTAAATCCCTAACCACTAAATTCGGTACAAACACAATCCGAAAGCAAGGAAAAACAAATTGAAACTCGGAACAACTCCTATTGTAGGTGAGAAGCAACTCACCTCGGTTCCTTGAACTCACAGCCGACGAGAAGAATTCTAGGGTTCTGAGGAGCTTGATCTTCGGCTTCTTCTTGCGCCCACCGATCCTCCTCGACGATGGTGGTCGCACACGGTTGAGGACCCGCCGAAAAAGCCCTTCGCCAGCGCTCGCCCGAGCAGGAATCGGCGCCGTCGCGTGAGAAGAAGAATTTTGAGAGAAATTGTTTGATTTTCCGAAAATCCAAAACCTAATTCCCTTTCTTATATTCGGGTTTAATCAAAACTATACCTTAAATATAATCCGTTCTTTCCTTAATTAACAAAAACTTGCTGGCACAGCTGGTTAATCGAAACAAGGGGTCTCGGCTTCAATCCCTTAGTCGCACATTTTTCCAATTAATTCCCTAATCATTAACTATGCTATAAACTTAATTCTCACCATATAAGGTTAACAAGACCGTGTAGCTCAGCTGGTTGGGCCGGTTTTGCTTGGGTCAGTCCGACCCGAGGTCGTGGGTTCGAATCTCACCTTCAACGTTTTTTTTAAAAACTTCTTTCTTTTTGTAACCCTACCAAACGACCTCCAAAAATTACGTAAAAATACTCTAAAAATTCCTAAAAATCTCTAGAATATTTTAAAAGTATTTCCAAATATTTTTATGGACTTTTAGAACTTGAAATAGAGAAAATTGGGTCGTTACAATTCCCCATACCTTATAAAAAGTTTATCCTCGAACTTAGAATAGCTCTGGATATTTCTCTCTCATACTGTCCTCTTGCTCCCAAGTGACTTCCTCGTGCTTCTGGTTCTGCCAGATAACCTTCACTAGTGGCACTTCTTTATTTCTTAGTCTCTTGACTGCTCTGTCCACTATCTGTGTAGGTCTGCTCTCATAACGAAGATCCTCTTGGATCTGCACTGACTGAGGCTGAATCACTTGGCTAGGGTCGTGGAGACACTTCTTTAGCAGAGAGACATGAAATACATTATGTATTGCTGACATGTCCTGTGGTAAATCCAGCTTGTAAGCTACTTTCCCAATCCTTTCTGTGATCAGGTAAGGTCCTACATAATGAGGACTTAATTTGCCCTTCTTGCCAAATCTCATCACTCCCTTCATAGGAGCGACCTTGAGAAAAACTGAATCCCCTACTTGAAATTCAAGTGGCCTACGGCGTGTGTCAGCATAACTCTTCTGTCTACTCTGAGCAATCTCAATTCTCTGTCTGATCTTCTAAACCGAGTTAATGTCTCATCCATGCACTTTCCACCTGTCCCTCCATTTACCTCCCTCCATATCCGTGACCGGCTCTCCGCTGATATGGCGGCCACTCTTGATGGTGGCCTGATAGCTATTGTTGTAGGCAAATTCAGCTAAGCATGGTACTTGCACCAACTTCCTTGAAATCTAGTGCACAAGCTCTAAGCATATCTTCTAGAATCTGATTTACTCGCTCTGTCTGTCCATCAGTCTGAGGATGGAAGGCTGTGCTGAACTTGAGTTTGGTGCCTAGTGCAGTCTGAACACACTTCCAGAAGTGAGAGGTGAAGCACCCATCTCTATCAGAAACAATAGATTTAGGAACTCCATGAAGTCTGATCACCTCTTTAACATACAGCTGTGCCAACTGCTCTATAGAGTGAGACACCTTGATGGCTAGAAAATGAGCAGACTTGGTCAATCTGTCCACTATCACCCATATCGCATCATATTCATTTGTGGTTCTTGGAAGACATGTTATGAAGTTCATGGATATATCTTCCCATTTCCATTCTGGTATTGGAAAAGGCTGAAGAACTCCTCCTGGTCTCTGGTGTTCTGCTTTGATCCTCTGACATGTCAGGCAGGTACTGACATATTTAGCTACATCTCTTTTGAGTCCAGACCACCAGAATCTCTGTTTCACGTCTTGATACATCTTGGTAGAACCAAGATGCATGGAATATGGTGTACTATGAGCTTCTTCTAAAATTTTCTTTCTCAGCTCTTCGTCATTGGGAACACAAAGGCGGCTCCCCTGATAAAGAATTCCACTGTCTGATACTCGAAACTCTAAATTTTCTTCTTTCTGTATCCCTTGCTTGATCTTTTAGATATCAGGATCTTCACTTTGCTTTCTCTGTATATCCTCAAGTAGGGTTGACTCTAAGGTCAATGCAGAGAGTTACCCATAAATAATTTCCATACCAAAATCTGACAACTCCTTCTGTAGTGGTAGGGCTAATGATGACAAAGACATCAGGGATGCACTGGATTTTCTGCTTAGTGCATCTGCCACTTTATTAGCTTTGCCTGGGTGGTAGAGGATTTCACAGTCATAATCTTTGACCAACTCTAGCCACCTACGATGTCTCATGTTTAAGTCCTTCTAAGTGAAGAAGTACTTAACACTCTGATGGTCTGTGAAAATTCTGCACTGAACGCCATACAAATAATGTCGCCAGAGTTTCAGTGCAAAGACCACAGCTGCTAGCTCAAGATCATGAGTGGGGTAGTTCTTCTCGTAGTCTTTGAGTTGCCTGGAAGCATAAGCTATAACTTTTCCTTCTTGCATGAGTACAGCTCCTAGGCCCATCTTGGAAGCATCACTGTAGATGTCACTCTCTGGAACTGTCAGAATGGGAGCACTGGTCAGTCTCTTCTTTAGCTCTTGGAAACTCTGCTCACATTTATCTGACCATTCAAACTTCTTGTTCTTTCTGGTGAGGGCTGTAAGTGGAGAGGCTATTCTGGAAAAGTCTTCCACGAATTTCCTATAGTACCCAGCCAAACCAAGGAAGCTTCTGATCTCCCTGGCATTCTTGGGTCTCTTCCAATTGCTGACCGCTTCTACTTTGGCTGGATCTACTTGAATGCCTTCTCTAGAAACGATGTGACCTAGAAACGCCACCTGGTCCAACCAGAATTCGCACTTTGAGAATTTAGCATAGAGCTGCTTTTGTTGAAGGGTCTGCAGAACTATTCTCAAGTGCGTGTCATGCTCCTCTGGGGTCCTTGAATAGATTAGAATGTCGTCGATGAACACAATGACAAATTTGTCAAGGTATTCTCTGAACACTCTGTTCATCAGGTCCATGAAAACTGCAGGTGCATTAGTCACACCAAAAGGCATGACTACGAACTCGTAGTGTCCGTATCTGGTCCTGAAAGCCGTTCTGGGTATATCCTTTTCCTTCACTTTCAACTGATGGTACCCAGAGCGCAGGTCTATTTTGGAGAACACTGTTGCCCCTCTCAACTGATCAAATAAGTCGTTGATTCTGGGCAGTGGATACTTGTTCTTGATGGTCACTTGATTCAGAGCCCTATAATCTATGCACATCCGCATAGATCCATCCTTCTTCTTGACAAACAACACAGGAGCTCCCCAAGGTGAGTGACTAGGGCGGATGAAGCCTTTGTCAAGTAGCTCATGAAGTTGCTCTTGTAACTCTTTTAGCTCTGCTGGAGACATGCGGTATGGAGCTTTTGAAATTGGACCGGTACCAGGAACCAGTTCAATCTCAAACTCCACTTCTCTGTTGGGAGGTAGTCCAGGTAGCTCTTCTGGGAATACCTCTGGATACTCACAGACTACCCGAACTTCCTCCTGCTTAGGTCTTTCTTCTTCTTCTGTACTCACAATGAATGCAAGAAAACCAGCACACCCTTTAGCTAGCATCTGGTGAGCTGTGAGGGAAGAGAGGAATTTCTGGGTCTTCCTCTTTGGCACTCCTGTAAATTCAAAGGATGGTTCACCTTCTGGACTAAAATCACTTTCCTTCTACGGCAGTCCACTGAAGCACTGTACTTGCTGAGGAAATCCATACCCAAAATGATATCGAAATCCTGCATGGCGAGGACTACCAGATTTACACATAGCTCACGGTCTGAAATTCTGACTGGTACAGCCCGAAACCACTGGTTGGATTCCATGACTTCCCCAGAAGGTAGGGTCGTCAGGAACTTGGAGTTCATGTTTTCTGTAGGTACCTGTAATTCTTTGGCAAAAGGTATGGATACAAAAGAATGGGTCGCCCCAGTATCAAATAGTGCAGTAGCTATATGCTGAAAAATAACTACTTGACCTGTTACGACCGTGGAGGCACTAGCAGCTTCTTCTTTGGTGAGGGAGAATACTCTGGCACTGGCTGGAACTGGTTGGGCTTCCAACGTTCCTTGACTGATCTGAGGTCCTTCCAGAGTTGCAGGCATATAATGTAGCTGAGATTTGCCTCCATATTGTATCGCCTGTGACTGAGGTGCTTTGAGCTTGTTAGGACACTCCCTAGCCATATGTCCTTCCTGCCCACACGAATAACATCCAGTCTTACCCAAGAGACAGACTCCTAGATGTATTTTCCCACATTTAGGACAGGGAGGGAACTTAGTCTGCTTGTTTGCTGGTCCTCCCTTCTGGTTACCTCCTGAGTTCCACTGCTTTCTCTTGTTACCTTTACCCTTCCAGTGCTGCTTATTTGCTTCAACTGTCTTGTCTTCGATCTTGACTGGCTTATGTTGCGCTCGTTGTGCCCTGATGCTGTCCAGATAGTGCTCAGCGACTAATGCTCTGCTGACTAGCTCTTCGCCGGTCTGAGGCTGATGAGCTCCACTACTCACATTAAGTGCTATCACTGGCCTCAGCATCCTGAGCATCAGTCTGACTCGTTCCTTCTCCGTGCTTACTAACTCTGGGCAGAGACGAGCTAGCCTATTGAATTTCTTTACTGCTTCTTCCACTGACAGGTCACCTTGTCTGAATTCTATGAACTCTTCATAATGCTTATTGGTGATCCGCCGACGGAAGAATTCTTCATAAAACTCTACTTCAAAGTCAGCCCAGCTCATCTGATTGACTGCTCTCTTGCTTTTAACTCTCTCCCACCATATACGAGCATCCCCAGATAGGAAAAATGAAGCACACTTGACCTTCTCGGCTTTTGGCCAGTCAAGAAGCTCCATTGTGCTCTCAAATGTCTTGAACCAAGCCTGGGCATCCCAGGGCTCAGTCGTGCTTGAGAATCTTTCTGGTTTTAGCTTCAGCCACTGGATGAGGTATGCTTCTTGTCTTCTAGGTGTTGTGGCGACTTCTAGGACAACCGATAGGACTTCTGCCACCACTGGGGTCTCCACATTAATGGTTGGGGAAGTGGGAGGAGCTGGCTTCTGATTGGTCATTAGATTGGCAATCACTTGCTGCTGTTCGCTACTTGTCTCTGAAGTTGAGTAACAACTTCAGAGAGAAAAGGCCCAGGGGTTCTGGGCTCTTCGTTCTCCTGATCTTGGTTCTTAGTATAAACGGTACGGGGATGTCCTCTTCTTGACATCCAATTATGCAGAGGAAAAAGACTAAATAGCTTCTCTAACCCTTTCTAATCATATATATATATATGAATAAAGAAAAGGAAAACAAAATCTTCTATCTTACTTAACCACTTAAAAACAAATACTCTATACTGCAGTTAATAATAAGGAAAGCAGAATAAAGAAAGAATTTTAAATACTTTCTTACTTGGAGACGGCAAGGATGATGCTGATGTGTGTGTGATGCTGGAGAATGGAACACTGCTCTGATATCAACTGTAACGACCACCCTTCTTACTACTACTACAACTCTCTAACAGTGACTGTTACTTAACTACTAACTCTACTTAACCGGTATAATTAAAAATCACGAGGAATCTCTACCGAAAAATTTCGGCAGAGTCTCCCCTGTACCGATGACTAAATCATCAATACAAACAAACTATACTCAGCCACAGACGGCTGGAACATATATTTTCACAACCACGCAGTATAATATCACAAATAAAAGAAGGAAACTACCCTAATAATAGCAAACAACAATATCACTCAATCAATAGAACCCAACTACAAATGCGGAATAAACTTAATTACAATCTTGACTCATAATAGCATTTAAAGAAAACTAAAGAACTCTAAACAGAAAAGTCTTAACAATTCCTTAGCAAACTCTTGATCTCCCCATAGTCCAGCCATCACACACCTTCATCACCACCACCTTGTCGCCTTCCTTGCTAAATCTTTTCCTTTCCTTTATCTATAATAGGAGGAAGTGCAGTCTATAAGCATAAAGCTTAGTGAGTGCTATCTACTCACAAAAACTCGATATGCATGTATATAAATAAAAACATGTTAAAACTGAATGATAACATATAAAACTACTCATGCTCATATATAGAAAAGGAATCATGCTAACTGAAATACTAAACATGTATAGCTAATCATGCTCATAAGAATAAAACTATAACTGCATGCTGAAAGCAAATAAAGCTAAACATGCTGATTAATCTAATAGCAAGTAACAAATAAACTACTACTGCATGCTTCAAATAACAAGAAACTAAACTTTCTAATTCTAAACATATTTGAAGCTTGTTTCATTTGTTTCAAAATTTATACTTTAATACTTCAAAATAATAATAAACTTCTTTTGGGCCCGGCATTGTACCAATTTGCGCGCATCCTTAATAAGAGTCGAGATAGCTAATCCCGAAACTACTAAGGTAATTCTAGGCGATCTTGTGCCTAGGGGCGATCTAGGAGCCCACCCATTGGACCTTGTGTCCTGGACCTTGTGTCCGGTACATGCCATTAAAATGTGAAATACTTTCTTTTTAACTATAACTTCTTTATACTTGCCCTTACTTGGCATTTAAACAAACACCTTGTGTGCGCTTTTGATATTCAATCTTCTGGAATTGACATCAAGTCTAGACCTTAGTCTTTCTTGCTTATAGTTCTTAAAGACAGAAACTCATGCTTATGTAATAGCAAAGAAACTAATAATTGCATGCTCAAGATATTCTAATAGCAAAAGAGACTAGAAAGTATCACCGTGCACATCTAATGGCAAAGGGAACTGATCATGCTTAATTATTAGCAAATGGAAAATTTCTCATGCTTTACTAACAGCAAGTGAAAACTAAACAGCAAGAAAATAAATCTAAACAGCAAAGGAAAGTCTAAACGACATGCTGAATCCATTCGAACTCCTCCTCTTCTTTAACAAACAGATTCAAGAATAGAAACTTCAACTCATAGCAGTAAGTAAAGGTATCTGAAACTACTCCTCACTGTGACAAATGAAATGAAGTCTACATGCTCTAAAGGACTAAACTACCTCATGCTCAGATTTAACAAAGAGATTAAATCTAAAGACATCAACAAAGTGGAGCTAAGTGAAGCCAAATGAAGCAAAGTGTAGCAAAGTGAAGTGAAATCAACCTCACGGCAGCATTAATCCAGAAAATTCTGGAAATTTGCTAGAAATAGTTTTAACTAGAAATAGTCTCTAGTACTACTACTACAGCATTTGCTAAATCTATCCTAAATGATAGTAGGGTGACCGGTACATTTTAAAAGTACCAAGAAGAAGATCTTCTGGTTTTGAAACCCTTCTTGTATTGTTCTATTCAAAATCAACCATGCAGATATTAACCGAAATCAACCAAAGACAAGTATTAAAACAGGACAATGCTACCAACTGTAAAATGCCATATTTCCTGCTATAATTAAGTAGATCCCTTTAAGTGATTCACGACAGCAAAACTAATCCCATCATAATCCACAGAAATGCAGCAGATCATTGGGCATGTTGAAACTGAATTGCAAAGTAAATTAATTCACAGCAAAATCCTTTACTCAATGACTTACACGACATCTACACAAAAAGGAACCCAATCAGCGACTACATGGCACAAACTACCTCACGACAGAAGCATGGATTCCCGATCATCACAAAGAATTCGAAAATTCGAAAACAAGAACAGAAACTAAATCCCTAATCAATCTCAATTCTGTACAACATGATCTGTAGGCAAGGATGAATTAAATCAAAGCTTAAAACTGATTAGATCATCTACATGTTCCGAAACAAGCAGGAAAAGAGAGTTAAATCCCTAACCACTAAATTCGGTACAAACACAATCCAAAAGCAAGGAAAAACAAATTGAAACTCGGAACAACTCCTATTGCAGGTGAGAAGCAACTTACCTCGGTTCCTTGAACTCACAGCCGACGGGAAGAATTCTATGGTTCGGAGGAGCTTGATCTTCGGCTTCTTCTTGCGCCGACCGATCCTCCTCGACGATGGTGGTCGCACACGGTTGAGGACCCGCCGGAAAAAGCCCTTCGCCGGCGCCGAAGAGAGATCCCTAGGAGGTGCTACGGTTTCGCCCGAGCAGGAATCGGCGTCGTCGGTGAGAAGAAGAATTTTGAGAGAAATTGTTTGATTTTCTGAAAATCCAAAACCTAATTCCCTTTCTTATATTCGGGTTTAATCAAAACTATACCTTAAATATAATCCGTTCTTTCCTTAATTAACAAAAACTCGCCGGCACAGCTGGTTAACCGGCTTTTAACCGAAACAAGGGGTCTCGGCTTCAATCCCTCAACCGCGCATTTTTCCAATTAATTCCCTAATCATTAACTATGCTATAAACTTAATTCTCACCATATAAGGTTAACAAGACCGTGTAGCTCAGCTGGTTGGGTCGGTTTTGCTTGGGTCAGTCCGACCCGAGGTCGTGGGTTCGAATCTCACCTTCAATGTTTTTTTTAAAACTTCTTTCTTTTTGTAACCCTACCAAACGACCTCCAAAAATTACGTAAAAATACTCTAAAAATTCCTAAAAATCTCTAGAATATTTTAAAAGTATTTGCAAATATTTTTCTAGACTTTTAGAACTTAAAATAGAGAAAATTTGGTCATTACAGTTTGCAGGTACGGGGACCTAGTCCAGGGTTAATGGACCGGGTGGACACGCTCTACACGATGATCAAGTCAGGGAATCATAACAACCTGTCAGAGAATAATCACCACATGTCAAGGAATATGTTAACGGTCTAGGGCTCATTATCCACCGATCTCTCCTTAGGCCTTAAGGAAGATGTCGCGTGTCATTCACTGCCACACAAAGCCTGACACCCAATATTCCCTGACACTCGTCAGACTCCAGAAGTACCCACTACCATATAAAAAGGGAGGCTTTTACCCTTACGCAGGTACGCTCACTCATCTTTTGACATTACTTTTCATCCTTTCGTTTCACTATACTTCTGGGGAAAAAAATACCTGACTTGAGCGTCGGAGGGCCTGACACGGGGACTTTTCCCCTGGTTCTTGGTCTCTAAGAACCTGGGTGCTTGTTTGAGTGTGCGCAGGAGACCCCCCACCTCATCGTCCTAATCATCGTCTTCTGTCATCCTCTCGTGATAGCCCTCGCAAGAAGTAAAGCGCCAGTAACGCATCTCAACGACCCCCGTCAACGCCGACGACAGCACAGCCGACCTCCATCAGACTCAGCTTCCGGACGAGATCAAATTTAGCGCCGTCTGTGGGAACACATCTACCTGTTCTGGAATGTGAAGATGGAGGACTCTGGTCGAATCAACGTAACCATGACAGTTGGAGAATACGAACTATTCAAGGAAGCCAAGAAGCGGGCAGCCTCCGAGAAGTAAACTACCACCTCCTGACCGCGAAAGTTGCCTGAAGTTTCTAAAGAGCCGGCCCACACCTCGGATAGAGGTTCCAAGAGAAAGCAGCCTATAGAATTTCCCCCGGCCTTCTACAGGGAGCTCGGCTAGGGTTATTATTAGCCAGATCCTGGATGCTACAACCACATGGAGCAACCACAAGTTTCTATGGTAGAAAGTTCCCTGCCTAAGGATTCGAAAAGGAGAAAGGCTACTGTCCTTCGAGAAGAGCGTCGGGTGGAGCCAGAGGAGAAAGTGCCCTTCTCCTTCAAGATATTGGAAGAAAAGCTGCCCAAAAGATATAGACCCCCTGCTATTGGGGAATATGATGGTAGCAAAGATCCCGAAGATCATCTTCGTAAGTTTAGAAACACGGCTCTGTTACACCAGTATAGTGATACCGTTAAGTGCCGGGTATTCTTGAATACTCTATCGGGCTCCACCCAGAAGTGGTCCGATGGACTGCCGCACGGGTCCATCACTTGTTTCTTAGATTTCAAGACTGCATTCCTGCACCACTTCACCAGCAGCAGGAAATATCAAAAGACTGACCACTACCTTTTCTCTCTCAAGCAGGGACCCTCTGAGCCGTTAAGGAGTTATATCAAACGCTTCAATCAAATGGCCCAGGACGTCCTCGTAGCCACATCAGAAATACTCATGAGCGTCTTCTCTCATGGACTAACAGAGGGAGAATTCTTTAGGGACCTCATCAGAAATCTCGTAAGGAATTTTGATGAGATGCTAGAGAAAGCCGCCAGCTACATCAATGTGGAAGAAGTGCAGGCGGCTCGAAGGAAGGCAAACAAACCGCCCTCCTCTGCCAATAAGCCAGAGAGAAGAGTACCCCAACTGCCTGTTCAACCTCTCCCGCGCGCTCGGGAAGCTCGACCTACTCCCCCCCCGGTCAGGATGTTCGGCCAATCCCGCATGTAACTGCAGTGTTAGAGTGTATACTAAAAGCCTAGTTTTTGTAAACATTTATTTTGAAATAAAGAATTACATTGATCAAAAATGTCTACATTTATGCTAAGTGTAGTTGTTCAATTAATTTATATTGTAGATAACATGGTGTGTGGTGTCACATACAGAAGATCATGTTATTGGTTCTTTATAAATTATAAACAGTAGCTCGCGACTAAGATGTAAAGGAACAAATCATTGGAATAGTCGTAGTGTAATTAGGTGTTAGTTTATCTTGACTGATAAATTACACTAGTATACTTTGAGTGTACTGAGCAGGAGCATTTAAGGTAAGTTCTTTTTATACTGACTTGATAAAATTCCTCACCTTAAATAACTAAGTGGGAGAGGGATTTTTTAAATAAATTCCACGGTCTTCATTACTGGTTTGTAAATGATGCAAACAAACTTGCACATTGGCTCTGAGTGCCTTCCTCCATATCGGATGAGTTTGTTTGCGGATCACTAGATCAAACTTTCATCTTGGATGATTATAGGAAATTAATTAGGAGCGTGTGATCTTCCCCATCGAAAGGGGCACAATCTTATTTAATGGACTAAGTATCAAGTAATGGTATACACTTAGACACATTTAATAATATCCTCCCCATCAGAGTCACTGCTATTATTTGTGTGACCAAAGGAAAACCAACTATTAATTTGTCATAAATATAGGTTGACAAGATAATAAAATTAAAACCCCCTCTTACAAATGTTTGGATTTGTATACGTCCACACTATCATGACATACAATATTCATGGTGTTTGAGGTAATTTTATTTGCCATAAAAATAGGTTGACAAGGTTATTAATGGGTACAACCCTCCTCTTACAAATGTTTGATTTTGTATACGTCCACACTATCGTGGCATGCAAAATTCACGGTGTTTGAGATGTTAGTGAATTTAAATGATATTATTTTGAGGATTTAATATTATTTTAAATTCAAAGTTTTGACCAAATATTTGATCAAAGATAGACCAACTATTAATTTTATTTGTCATAAAGTGAGGTTAATGAGATAATAAAATTAATGGATAAAATCTCCTCTTTATTTTTTTATACGTCCACACTATCGTGGCATATAAAATTCACGGGGAAGGTGTTGGTCTTGACCAAATATTTTTTGTGATTCTTAGGATTTCATATGTTTGTCAATCCCCTAACTGTTATACTATAGCATAGACTTAGTAGTCCCAATTAAGATTGGAAACAAAACTTGGACTCTAAGATGGACTGTCCTCTCAGAATCAAGAACAGTATAGGTGTATTATATTCATTAGTTGTTTAAACATGTTTAGTGGTGTTATCTATCGGTACCTGGTGTGTAGATACGGGAGCCACTGATCACGTCTGCAATTCATTGCAGGGGTTCCAGGAAATCCGACAACTATATGAAGAGGAAATCACCATGGGCACTGCCGCGAAAGTAGCAGCTGTTGTAGTGGGAGATGTTTAACCTCCAATAGGAATAAAACATGGATTTTGAGAAATTGTCTTTACGTACCAAGTTTAGAAAGAACTAGATTTTAGTCTCTAAACTATTCAAAGAACTTGATATTTTATCCCTTTTGATAACAAAGTTGTTATCTAGAAAAAGAGGAAAGTTATATGTTCTGGTACGTTGGTTGGCAATTTATATAAATCCAATAAATTCCATGATGCAACAAATGGAAATTAATAATACATCTTCTAACTCTAATAAGAGAAAGCAACCTTCAGAAATGAACCAATCATATCTTTGGCATTTAAGGCTAGGTTATATTAACTTGAGAAGGATTCAAAGGATAATAGCCGATGAACTTTTGGGTTCATTGGTGGTGGAAAATTTTTCAACCTGTGAGTCTTGCTTGGAAGGAAAAATGACCGAGAGGCTTTTTAAGTCTAAGGGGTATAGAGCCAAAGACGTGTTGGAATTGGTTTATTCTGATTTGTGAGGACCTATGACTATCCAAGAAAGAGGTGGTTTCGAATATTTCACCTCTTTTATAGACGACTATTCGAGATACGAGTGCATTTACTTGATGCGCCACAAGTCTAAGTACTTTGATAAGTTCAAAGAGTACAGGGTTGATGCGGAGAAACGTCAAGGTAAAAGTATCAAGACACTGCAATGAGATCGTAGTGGTGACTACCTCTTAGGAGAGTTTAGGAGACACTTATCAGAAGTCAGGATTAAATCCCAACTGACTACATCTGGTACACCCCAACAGAATGGTGTGCTAGAAAGAAGGTATAGGACTCTTATGGAAATAATTAGATCGATGATGAGTTATTCAGAATTACCAAATTCGATGATATACTCTGGAAACAGAAGTGAACATAGTACCTTCTAAATCAGAACCTTATACTCCCATAGAATTGTAGAATGGGCGTAAGCCTAGTCTAAAGCATATTCGGATTTGGGGTAGTCCAACACATGTGCTGAAGGGAGACACTAATAAGTTGGAATTAAGAACAAGAGTTCACTTGTTTATGAGTTATCCTAGAGAAACGTTAGGAGGTTTATAGTCCTAAAAATCAGAAGGTCATTGCTCGATTTTTAGAAGAGGAATATGTAATGAACCACGTGCTCATAAGTAAAATTTATTCTTAAATAAATAATAAAGGACACGTCTAATCTAGTACTAACAGTACAAGATGAGATACCACAAGAAACTGTAACACGTGTCACAAATAATGCACAATTACAGACAATGTCTCGTCGTAGTGGGAGGGTTGTTAGGCAACCTGAAAGATTTATATTTTGAGAGAGTCTTTGGACTTGATCCCTGGTGAACATGAACATGTTCCCCGGACATATGACGAAACGCTCCAAGATAAAGATGCAGCATCTTGGCAAAGAGCAATGAATACTAAAATAGAATCTACAAGCTTGTAGAACCACCAAATGGTGTAAAATTCATTGGGTGTAAATAGGTCTACAATAGGAAAAGAAGGATAGACGGGAAGGTGGAAACTTTCAAAGCAAGGCTTGTTGAAGGAAACTTTTCACCGGTAGTCATGCTTAAGTCTATCAGGATTCTTTTATCTATTGCTACTCATATGGATTATGTGATTTGACAAATGGATGTCAAGACAGCTTTCCTTAATAGAAGTCTTGAAGAAAGGATCCATATGAAGCAACCAGAGGGGTTCATTGCAAAAGGGCAAAGAGCATCTAGTATATAAGCTCAATCGGTCTATTTATGGACTGAAGCAAAGCTTCAAGGTCTTGGAACAACCGGTTTAATGAAGTAATCTAGACCTATGGATTTATTCAGTGTCCGGATGAGTTTTGTGTATACAAAAAGTGTAATGGAAACGTGGTGGTATTTCTTGTACTATACGTAGATGACATTTTTGGTAGTTGGAAACAATATCAAAGTGTTGTCGGAAGTAAGAGTATGGTTGTCCAAATAATTCGATATGAAGGACTTGGGAGAGTGTGCACATATTCTCGAGATCAAAGGGATCACAAGAAAAGAATGTTGTACTTATCCCGAGCTTCATACTATGCTAGCTCATTTAAGCATGCAAGACTCCATGAAAGGTTTTTTCTACCTTTTGTGCATGGAGAATCTTTATCTAAAGAGATGTCTCCGAAGAGATCAAAATAGATAAAGGACATGAAGGCAGTTCCTTATGCTTCGGCTATCGAAAGCATAATGTATGTAACGCTATGCATGAGACTGGATATCTATTTTGCCCAGGGCATAGTTAGCAGATATCGAAGTAACCTAGAACTGGGACACTAGACTGTCATAAAACATATATTAAAGTACCTTAGAGGGACTAGAGATTATATACTAGTTTACAAGGCAGATAATTTAATCTCTGTGGGTTACACGGATTTTGACTTCCAATCAGATAGGGGCAATAGAAAATTGACCTCGGAGTTTTGTGTTTACTTTAGGAGGTGAAGCCATAACTATGGAGGAGTGTTAAGCATAGATGTTTTTCCGGACTCCACCATAGAGGCTGAGTATGTGGCAGCCTCTGAGGCAGCCATAGAAGTTATATGACTTAGAAACTTCATGATGGACTTAGATACGATTTCTGGTTTGTCCAAAGATTATTACAATTTATTATAATAATAGTGGTGCAGTAGCAAACTCGAAGAAATCATAAGTCCATAAGGCAAGTAAACATAATAGAGTGCAAGTACCACCCAATACGAGACATCGTATAACGAGGAGAAGTTGTTGCAGCCTAGATTGCATCAGATGATAACCCGAGAGATCCTTTCACTAAGGCCCTTCCGATGAAAGCTTTTGATCGGCATACGGAGGGGATGTGAATCAAATGTATGGCAGCAGATATGGCATCTTAGTCTTTTAGTATAAGTGGGAGATTGTTAGAGTGTATACTAAAAGCCTAACTTTTGTAAACATTTATTTTGAAATAAAGAATCACATTGGTCAAAAATATCTACATTTATGCTAAGTGTAGTTGTTTAATTAATTTATATTGTAGATAACATGGTGTGTGGTGTTACACACAGAAGATCATGTTATCGGTTCTTTATAAATTATAAATAGTAGCTCACGACTAAGATGGAAAGGAACAAATCATTGGAATAGTCGTAATGTAATTAGGTATTAGTTTATCTTGACTGATAAATTAATCTAGTACACTTTGAGTGTACTGAGCATGACTATTTAAGGTAAGTTCTTTTTATACTGACTTGATAAAAGAACAACACCTTAGTTATTATGGAAGTGTGTGCTCTTAATCCTAATATAATAACAAGCACATATATTTAGTATTCATTTTTTTAACTTATCAAAGGGTGAGATTTAGCTTGATAAATCAATAGGCCTGATAAGTTGAGAAATGATATTACTTATAGTGTGTGTTGTTGATTATAGAAGGAAACTGTGTCCTAGTAATCTAGATTAATAATGTCCCCAAGAGGAGCTCATAAGGATTGTCATGTTAAACCCTGCAGGTGGACTTAGTCCGACATGACGATAAGGTTGAGTGGTACCACTCTTGGACTAAAACATTAATTAAAATGAGTTGTCAGTAACTCAATTAATTAGTGGGCATCCGACATCTTAAACACAAGGAGACTAATACACTCATAATAATAAGGATCCCAAAATGTAATTTGGGATTAGTGCGGTAGTTCAATAATAATTCTTTAGTGGTATGAATTATTATTGATGAAATTAAGTTGGGTGTTCAGGGCGAACACGGGAAGCTTAATTTCATCGGGAGACCAAAACCAATTCCTCCTCTCGGTCTCTATCGTAGCATCTTATTTATAAAGTATTATACCTATCTATACCCACCTTTATACCCATCCTAAGGTGGCCGGCCAAGCCTTGCTTGGAGCCCAAGCAAGGGGCCGGCCAAGTTAATCCTTGGATGAACCAAGTGGTGGTCGTCCCTAGCATGAGTTCAAGCTTAGGTGGCCGGCCACAATAAAATTAAAATGATTTTATTCTTTAAAATTTTCTTATGTGGATTCCATGGTTTTAAAAGAGAGTTTAAAATTTAAATCTTTCCTTTTATAGCTTTCTACAAAAGATTAATAAAAGATTTGATATCTTTCCTTATTTATAGATTGAAAGAAAAATTTTAATTTTGATAAAACTTTCCTTTATGTAACCATGTTCATGATTTAAAAGAGAGTTTAAAATTAAATATTTCATTTTATAAGTTTCTACAAAAGATTAAGAAAAGATTTGATATCTTTCCTTATTTTTATATTATAAGGAGATTTTTATTTTAAAGATAACTTTCCTTTTTGGAAATCATCCACATGTTTAAAAGAAATATTTTAATTTATAAAATTTCCTTTTATAACCAACCATGAAGGGAAAAATTGTTAGAGAAATTTTTATTAAAATTTTCGGAAACAAATTAGGATATTTTAATTCTTGTGTTTTTAAAACTTTCCTTGTTTGGAGCTTTAAGGTGGTCGGCCATATGATTTAAGAAAAGGAATTTGATTTTAATTAATTAAATTTTCCTTTTCATGGAAAAGAAATTAAGGAATGTTTTATTTAAATTTTCCTTATTTGCCAAGACCAAGGATTATAAAAGAGAGGGTAGAGGTGTCTTCATGGCTAACAACTCTATTCTATTTTCCTCTCCTCTCTTCTTCCTTGGTGTGGCCGGCCATATCCTCCTCTTCTATTCTTCTTTAGTGGCCGGTTCATCCATCTTTTGGAGCTCTTGTTGGTGGTCGGTTCTAGCTAGGAGAAGAAGGAGAGAAAGGAGGCTTTACTCTTGCATCCCTTGGAGCTTGAAGGTTGGTGGTCGGACCTTTACATCCTTGGAGGAGCTTTGGTGGCCGAAACTTGGTGAAGAAGAAAGAAAAGCTTGGGTGGTTCTCATCTCGGAAGATCGTTGCCCACACAACGTCCGAGATTAGAAGAGGAATATGATAGAAGATCAAGAGGTTGTTTACTTGCAAAGAAAGGTATAACTAGTAATTGTTTTCCGCATCATACTAGTTTTTCTTTGTATGAATTCCAAACACAAGAGGCTAGTGATTCTAGATTTTCGGATTAGATATTCGATGTTGTGTTTCTTTTGTTTTGTTTTTCGATCTTGTGATCCGATTGTTCCTTTTGGTTAAGCCTAGAGTTATATAAGAAAATTAAATATTAAATTTCTTTAAAAGGCTTTGTCTAGGAAGTGGTGGTTGCTCCCATATCCAAGAAGGCTAGTGCCTCGCCATGTTTAACCTCGAAGCCAATTTTAGAAATTAATATTTAATTGAATTTATAACATAGGTGGATTTGGATCAATAATGTTAAGCATCGTTTGCGATCCAAGTCTAAACCATTAAGAACACATAAGTTAAATTTGGAATCAATAATGTTAAGTTCCGTTTGCGTTTCCAAATTTAATTTCTAAAGAACACAATAGGTTGTTAGGAAAGGTTTGACACTTGTACAAAAATTTTTGTACAGTGGAACTGGTACGATCTTCCAAGGACTAACCAACATGCAGTCCATGTCCCCAGACCTGGGCCTTGGAGACCGCGCTATTGTACTTATCATCGGTCACACACGCATGCCACCAGCAATTATTTTCAATTCACTCACGATTCTCGTCGTGCTACCGAGCTGGGCTTGCCACCACCCGAGCTGGCTCCTCAGGTCCAAAGAATAATGGAGGAGCGACGTGATGCAGCGGGATAGGCAGGCAGACCCCGGACAAATCAGGGGGGCCTGGTGTGCAGTAACAAGGACGTACCGGGGAGCAAGGAGAAGCTCGCGAAGTGGAGAATAGGGGTAATGCCGCCATCAGGGACATAGGCATGATCTCTGGAGGGCCTACTGATGGAGATTCGGGCAGGGCACGCAAGTACCACGAACGCCGGTTGTAGATCCACGCTGTTGGATGTAGCTAGGAGCAGGCTGCTGGCCTTGTCATTAGCTTTGGGTCATAGGATTTGGAAGGATTGGAACTGCCTCATGATGACACCCTCATCATTAAGGCTGCCATAGCAAATAGTCGCGTGACCAAGGTCTTCGTTGACACCAGGAGTTCTGTAAACGTGTTGTTTAAGACTGCTTTTGAAGAAATGCAGATTGACGCCAGCGAGCTTCAACGAGTGGCTACTTCTTTATATGGTTTCATTGGTAACGAGGTAAAGCCCATGGGTTAGATCAAGTTAGCCATATCTTTGAGAAGCGAACCATTAGTGAGAACCAGGAGGAGTACCTTCATCGTGGTAGATTCACCCTCTTCTTATAATGTCATTATGGGTCGACCAGCTTTACATGAGTTCCGAGCTGCTGTTTCCACCTTCCACCAGAAAATCAAATTCCCCGTGGGGGAGTAGGTCGAAGAAGTTAAAGGAGAGCATCGAGTTTCTCGTCGATGCTATATTGATATGGTCAAAGTAGAAGCTCGCAAGGCACAAAGGACCCAAGATGAGGTCATTCACCCCATTCAAGAAGAACCTCTACCTATAACGGAAGAACTCATTCCCTGGGAGGAAGTCCAATTATATCCTGAATGCCCCGAGAGTCTTACTCGTATAGCTGGTGATTTACCTCCCAATCTTAAGGAAAAATTAATCCAATGCTTGACTCGCAATAGAGATGTCTTCGCCTAGTCCACTAAAGAATTACCAGGGGTCAGGCCTGAAGTAGCAGAACATAAGTTATATCTCTTGCCTGATGCCCGGCCTATTAAGCAGAAAAAGAGAAATTTCTCAGCCGATCAAAATAAAATTATCCGAGTCGAAGTGGACCAACTCCGAAAAGCGGGCCATGTTAGGGAAGTACAATTCCTGTCCTGGCTCTCTAATGTGATTTTGGTGGCGAAGCCCAATAATAAGTGGAGAGTTTGCATAGACTTCCGGGATCTCAATCGCGCCAGCCCTAAAGATTATTATCCTCTTCCTAGAATTGACCAACTGGTAGATTCAACCGCTGGCTGTGAGAGGATTTGCATGCTGGATGCTTATTAGGGGTACCACCAAATCCCCCTGGTCATAGAGGATCAAGAGAAAGTCAGTTTTATCACGGCGGATGGTACTTTCTGTTACACGGTCATGCCCTTTGGACTCAGGAATGTTGGAGCTACCTACCAAAGGATGATGGATAAGATCTTCCGGGAGCAGGCCGGGTGTAACGTGGAAGTCTTTATAGACGATATACTCATCAAATCCCCTTCAACCGCAAACCTGATAGCTGACGTGGAGGAGACCTGCAGAACCCTTCGACAGTATGGGTTAAAATTGAATCCTTTGAAGTGTTTGTTCGGAGTCAAAAGATGAAAGTTCTTGGGATACCTAGTGACTGAGCAGGGAATTGAAGTCAATCCTGAGAAGGTCCAAGCACTCCGAGACATGAAGGCCCCCAAAAACCTGAAGGAGGCTCAGAAGTTGGTAGGCAGGATAACAACCCTGTCCAGATTTATCTCCAGATCAATAGACAAAGCAGCACCCTTCTTTAAAGTGCTCAAGAAAGCTTCCAAATTCCAATGGGACGAGGAATGCACGCGGGCTTTTGAAGAGCTAAAAAAGAATCTGGAGACCTTGCCTTCCTTATTCAAGCCTATTACGGGATACTGCTCTGGGTCTACCTATCAGCCACTCTTGAGGTCGTGCAGGCAGTGCTGGTAAAAGAACAAGACAATGTACAGTGACCAGTGTACTTTTTCAGTCATCTACTAAAGGGAGCTAAGTCTAGTTACACAGCTCTGGAAAAGTTAGTCTACGGACTAGTCCTCATGGCCCGACGCTTGAGGCCCTATTTCCTAGCATATCACATTACGGTCCTGACCAATAACACCATGGGTAAGGCCCTTACCAATGTAGAGGTTGCTGGCCGACTTATCAAGTGGGTGACAGAATTGGGAGAGTATAATATAGTATATCAACCTCGTACGGCTATTAAAGCACATGCCTTGGCCGATTTCTTGACAGAGATTCATCAAGTTGATCCCGAAGAGATTTGGAAGGTGTATGTGGATGGATCGGCTACACAGCAGGGGAGCGACGTCGGAGTTCTTCTGATATCCCCTCAAGAAGATATCCTGCAGATAGCAGTTCGGTTAAATTTCAGAGCCACTAAAAACGAGGTAGAGTATGAGGCTTTGTTGGCAGGGCTGCAAGCAGCCCAGCATGTGGGAGCTGCCCGAGTAATCATCTATTCAGATTCCTAATTAGTAACCCAACAAGTAGCGAGCAACTTTGAGGTCAATAGTGATAAGCTACAGGTATACTAGGAGACTTCTGAAAGAATGAAAGAAGAGTTCAAAGAGGTTACGGTAAGCAAGATTCCCATGACTGAGAATGGTCGAGCTGATGAGTTAGCCCAAATGGTCAGCTCTCTGACTACATGGGTATTAGATAAGTCAATAGCACAGACCTTCCTCATAGCCCAGATAGATCTTCAGAATAGCATGGATGAGCCTATTGATTGGAGAGCGCCAATGATTAGTTATCTTCAACAAGGTATCCTGCCAATCGACCTTGAGGGAGCATGACTGATCAGGAAAAAGGTTCATGCCTATGCCATGATAGGAGATCAGTTATATAAGCGGAAATTTTCCAGGCCCTTACTCAAGTGTTTAAGCATGGAAGAGGCGAAGCATGCCTTACGAGAAATACATCTAGGGTGTTGCGGCAGTCACACTGGAGGCAGAACATTGGCCCGCAAGGTGCTGTTGGCTGGCTATTTCTGGCCTACCTTATAGAAGGATGCTCAGCGGTTGGTAAACACTTGTTTATCTTGCCAGAAACATCAGAATCTGACGCATACACCCACCTCGATGTTAAAGACGTCTATAGTTTCTTGCCCCTTCGATCAGTGGGGTATGGATATTGTAGGACCATTCCCTATGGCACCCAGTCAAAAGCGATTTTTTCTTGTGGCAGTGGACTACTTTTCCAAATGGGTAGAAGCTGAAGCCCTGGTCAGAATTACAAAGGGAGTAGTTATTCAGTTTTTGTGGAAAAATATACTATGCCGATTCGACATACCCCATAAACTGGTATCAGACAATGGAAGATAATTTCAAGGACGGAAGATCCAGACCTGGTGTTAGGGGTTCGACATTATACAAGCCTTCACATCCGTGGCATACTCGCAATGTAATTGCCAAACAGAAGTTATTAACCGAGAGATTGTGCGGGGATTGAAGGTTAAATTGGATCACGTTGGAGGAGATTGGGTGGAAGAATGGAAAAGCATTCTCTAGACCTACCGTACAACACCCCGGGAGAGCACAGGCCTCACTCCATTTCATCTAGTGTACGGCAATGAGGCAGTAGTACCTATAGAGATCGGGGTGCCTTCAACTAGGAGAATGCTATACGATGAGGAGAATGCCGAGCGACGACTTGCAGAGCTGGATCTTATTAGTGAAACCCGCGAGCGGACGACAGCCAGGATTTTACTACACTATTTTCATTCATATAATCATGGTTTGATATAGTTTTCATAGATAGAACCCATATTTACATTATATTTTATGCATTGTATCAATTTTGGACTTAATTGCAAATTACTTTATTATGACTTTATTTGATGCTAATATTTAAGTGTTAATATGCCGAGCGATGACTTACATAGCTGGACCTTATTAGTGAAACCCGCGAGCGGACGACAGCCAAGATAGCTGCCTACTGATAACCATGATTTTACTACACTATTTTCATTCATATAATCATGGTTTGATATAGTTTTCATATATAGAACTCATATTTACATCATATTTTATGCATTGTATCGATTTTGGACTTAATTGTAAATTACTTTATTATGACTTTATTTGATGCTAATATTTAAGTGTTATTTTGTAGGTATCAAGGGCTCTTGGACTAGATGAATTTGAACCAAATTCGTGCTCGGATCGGAGTTTTAACAAGATGATCAAGCTTCAGAATAATCATAGTCGTTCATTGAAGATCAGAGAGATCTGAGCCATCCATTGAGAATCTGGTCCATCCGACCTAATGGGGAGCAGATCTCATCTGTTGATGAAGATTCGAAGCTTTTGATCCAGATCTGAAGACATTGCAGCCGTTAGATGAGATCAAATCATTCTGGACCGTTGGATCAAATTTTAAAGGGTATAAAACCTTTGAGAAGCTACAGTGCAGAGTGGGCTCAGTTCCTCGCGATTTTGCTACAGTGCTTTCTTCTTCTTCGCCGCGACACCGAAGCTTCCATTCACCATCTCCAGATCTCAAATTCAATGCCAACTTTAACCACGAATTCAGGATTTCTTGGCAATCAGCGAGCGAAGAGCAGATTGTGATCCCTGGGCATTCCCTAGATCCACGACATTTCTCCTCCGCGATCGATTCCTCCACAGATTGAAGGGCGTTCTCTTGATCTGTGGCTTCCAGGCGTCTACGAAGCTTATTTGGAGTTCTCTTGAGGCTTACGTATTCATTCCGTTTCCAGATTAGCTTGCAGCTTTGAGATCGAACTGATTATTCGGTTTGAGCTGCGATCGTCATTTCCCTCTCCTGTTCTTCACGCAACAAGATAGCTAGCCAGAAGGGCGTTCTTTGCGGCTTGGCGATTCTTATTTACATGGCTGAAGATTCCTGATGCAGTGATTGAGAGCCAGAAGGGCGTTCTCTGAGGCTCCTTTACAGATTAACAAAGAGAATGGATTAGATCTAGGATTTGGAGTTTGTGAATGTTTCTTACCCTAGATCTAGATTCAGTTTACATACATTTGTTGATTTAGTTTTCCTTATTGAACAACACATCCCATTTCTGATTTGTTAGTGCAGATGTGAAGATTTCTTTTGCAACTCTGTTTTGATTCTGTCATAGATGCAGTTATAATTGATACGTTTTTAGTTTTCTGAAATAGATCTGAGATTGGAAGTTTAGCATAATTTTGTCTACTTGCATTTTAGATTGGTTGTTGAATTGAACTTAGTTTGCAATTGTCCACAGTTTTGGTTTTAGTGAACAACTTTTCATTCTACAGCAAATTTGTAGTAGTTAATTTAGGTGTCTTAGGGGGTTTAGCTAATCCAGATTGGTTTTAAGTTTACCTGCCATGGAGTTTCTGTAGTTAGTCTAATTGTTGAGCTCAAGTCAGTAGGTTTTAGGATAGAATTCATTTCTGAATTGTTATTCCTGCACATTTTGTTTTCTGAAACTTTGCAGTAATTTCTGCTAGAGAAATGCAAGGCTCTAATGTAGGTTGTATCATTCCATCCATAGCTTAAGAGTTTTATTTTCTGTTGACAATTAGAAAAACCAAAAAGAGCTTTGAATCCAAAACATCACACTTATTAGTTACTCCTAGGAAAAATACAACTTGGGACTCCTTACTACACATGTTATTTTTGGTTTATGTGAGTTTCAATCTTTATCAATTGGGGTACCACGTGACATGCAAAATGTTTAACACCAAATTTTGGCGTCATTGTCGAGGAACATAACTAGTAGTGTGTGTTTATTTTGGATTGTGCATTGATTGATTTTCTTTGTTAGCATGTTGATTGATTTGATTGCTTATTCTCTTTGTAATTTCATGTTGATTTGTTCTTGAATTGTTAAGTGCTTAAATGTTCATATTTACATATAATTGAAACTTTATGCTCTTGAGTCTTCTAATCTTGAGTTTTAATGTTTTAGTGTAAGAACAGGATATTTCTTTAACATAGATCCATATTTTCAGAATTTTAGAGGTGGAATGGAGAATCAATATTTTTAGCCTGAGTATCAATTTTACCCAAACATGGATCAACAAAATAGGTATGAAAGTACACAAGGACTATTTATTGAGCCATATCCAGCTTACCAGAATTCATATGGGTTTCAAGAGGTTTCAACATCTTTTATGCCAAATTCTTTTCAACAAAATGATCCTCAAATGGATGAGTCAACATGGAAACTCAAGAAGATTATGCAATAAATGAGAGAACATCAAGAGCAACAATTCTCAAGGATACAGAACATGTAGTTACAATTAGATCAAATTACATCATCCATTCATCAGTTACAAACACAAAACGCCAGTGAAGAGATGGATTATGGAGATCTTGTCAGGCCTGACACTGCATCTACTTCTTCACTAGATTCTTTAAGTACTTTTTATTGTTGTGATGATGTAGTTGAACATACTTTTGATTCTACTAATGATGTTGCTTTAGATATTGTGAATGCTACATATATTGATGTTGAAGATGATTTAAGTGTAGGGGAATGCTTACTGGAAGCATTACCTCAAGAATCACCAAGAATTGAGGGCGTAAGTGTAGGGCCTTGTTCTATGGAGCCAAGCACCCAAGAATCACTACATGAAGTTGTACATCCACCTGAACCATCACGTGAACCAGAGCATGAGCCATATTTTAATGAAAAGGAGGTAATAATCACCACTCCAGGTACCTTTCAAGATGACAAGGTGAGTATTTTTTATGATTTTTCAGAAAATTTAATTGAGGTACCAATAGTTGACTTCATTAGTTGTGATTCACTACTTGATAAATTTTCTACTCACATTAATGTTCTCCTATTTTCTTTTTATCCCATATGTGTATGGGAGTTCTTGTCTTTTAATGATGTTGTAGGATAATACAAGCTTCCGGAGTGGATGCTTGAACTGAACTGCCTCCGTCCTCTAGAAATAATTTGCAAGGGAAAAATGATGGATAAAAAGAAGTTGATTGCAACCAAGGATACTTCACTTCCGGGATGGATTCTTCTTTTTAATCTTCTTCAACCGCCCGGAATTAAGGGAAGTTTGTTTCAATTTAATTTCCTTTTGCAATTTTAATTCATACTTAATGTTTAGTATTTTCTTTAATAAATCTTTGGAATACAAATATTGATTTTCTTATTACATTTAGCTATGTTTACAATTAGTAGTTTTCTTTTTGCATTTGATTTTGAGTGTGAATAAGAAAATGACACCCCTAGCAATTTTTCTATAACATGTTAGAGGTAGAGAATGTGAGCTAGATTTGAGAATCTATTTTTGGAGCTTAATGTCAATAATGAATTTTTAATTTTCTCAAGGTTTCTACTTAATGATGGAAATTTGATTGATAAATTGGATTAATACTTTCTCATGCCTAGTGGGGATAAGCCTTAATTGAGTGATGCAATTGTGTTATTGCACTCTAGAACTTGCTTTGATTCTTTCAAAACCACAATCCAATGGATTAAATCATGTTTATGAAAGTATATCAATTTGTTTATCTTCCACACATATTCTTGCTATTTCTTCTTGATAATTATCATATCAATTTATGTCTTCTCATTTGTAAATCTTGGATATGAATACATTAAGTGTTATATGATGGGTTCTTTGGTCAAGAGGACAAAGATTCAATTGTGGGGGAAATGTGAAGTGGTTGTAAATGTTTGGATGCATTCGTTTATAGCTGAAATTTAAATTCAAGACAAGGATGGAGTTTGGAAGGATGTACTAGAGTTAAATGTTAAAGGCTGTAGAGTTTGCATTAGTACAATTCTATGGGTTAAAGTTTACAAAATTTCAGAACTTAGCTATGCTAAATTGGTTGTAGCTTGTGAAATCTGCAGATCCCAAGTAATTTGAATTGGTGAACTTGGAAGTTCTGTTATGTGCTTAATGGATGTTTAGTATTGGAGTTGCTGACATGAGCTCTTGGCTACTGAGAGTTGTGTAATTTCTACAACTTTAACTCGAACTATTTGAAGACATATGTCGAAGAAGGTTCAAAAATGATGGAATCCGAGTATTCTGTTGATGTTGCTACTTATGGTGCTGTGCTATAGCCTTCAAAAAGATTGTGCTGAGTTCTTTCATGATGTCTATAAAATTTTTATTCTGATGGCATAGAATTTTAATGACTGAGATAAGGAACAAGTGAAAAGGAAATTTAGAAACTGTGAATTGCTGAAATTAAGCAAGGATACTTCGGATCTGTGGGGTTTTAAATTACAAGTGAAGTCAACTTCCACTAATCAAGTAGCAAGAGTTAAATACAAACAGAGTAACATCTTTTAGAAGCTATAGATGGGAGATAGCTACAATTAAGCAGTAAAGACAGCAGCTGTAAAATATGATTCAGCTTTAGAGATGTATCAAGTTATATAAACCTTTTATGTTTAGCTCTCAAATAGCAAGGAAAAAACAGTGATTCTCTTACATTTACAGATTCAAATGGTAACCCAGTTCTTCCTATGCTTCTCTATATTACTTTGAACAAAATTTTGGAAGTATCAAGAGGTTTAAATGAAAATTGGGAGCTATTTGTATATGATGAGTGTAATGGCTGGAAATATGTTATGGAAGAGAAAATTTTGTAATTTAGTTGGTGGACACCATGTCATTTATGAAACACTAGAAGATATCATCAATTAAATTGAAAAGGAGATATGGAAGGTTGATTTGAGAATACATGAGGTTTTTATCAATCTAATCAGCAAATTAAATCAAGAGCAGAGTTGATGAAGCTGTGAACTCACTGGATCATTTAATGTGATGAATCAAATTGGAATAAAAATCTGAGAATTTAAGAATAGGTTGAGGAGTTCATGGTGAACTGCAGAGTAGGAATTGTGTGCCTAGATTTTGACAGTAAATTGAATCAATGATGAGTTCAAACTGAAGCAAGTTTTGACAGTAAATGTAGGAATTTGCAGTTTCTTGTGCAATTTTTGAAAAATGAGTTGTAACATGCTTAAATTTCTTTAATCCAAAAATCTTTGGAGGATGATTTGATAGAGAACTTAAGAGGCCAAATGTAATGATATTGGACTTTTTGGAGGCTAGATGTTGGTGAGTGGATACAAATTCAGAATTGCATAAGAGAAAAAAAAAAACCTGCATCTGTTGTGATAAAGGGAGTTAAAGGCTATTTGTTCACTGGAGATTTGGAAGCTAACTGTTGTAAAGTGTTGATAAAAGAAGACCTTGTATCTTCATAGTTTAGCTGAATTTTAGAGTAAGATTTTGATATAGAACAGTGACAAAAGCTGGGAACTGGAAGTTGAAGCTGAATATCAGAATCTATTTATTCTACAGTTATGTTAGAATTATGGATTTGCAGTCATTGAGGGTACAATCTGAGATGAATTGGGTTAGGTCTTGCTGAGGATTTAATATAAGAGGAAAGCTGTGGATATAGAGTATGTATAAATGATGGAAAAGGAGATGAAATTCAGTAACACAGGAACTTGATTCTGATTTTTAGGAAATGGATTTGGGTTAAGTTTCTTTGATATTTTTGATTAGCAATTAATGGAACTCAAAGTCTTTTGACTTAATACTAAATGAACTATCTTCTTAAGCTCAAATTTCTATAAAATTTTGTAGAATTCATTTGTATCAGAATCTGGATACTATGTTCAGGTTTATTTTGAAGTTGCAGACTTCTTTTAAATTTATGTTGGGCAGGATGTTGTAAGTATTTGAATGCTAATTCTGTCCATTGGCTATTACAGATTCATGATCTTGATCCACTGATGATTAAACGAGTAATTATATGCATAAATTTTGAAATCTAGCAATGTGCCAAATTCTGTGAAGTGCAGAGAATTGCTGAAATTGTTGAGTTGGTTGAGCATTTGTTGAGTTTCATTGCTCGAGACGTGCTAAGATTCAAGTGTGGGGGAGGTAAGGTATGATCCGATTGTTTCATTGGTTGAATGCACAATTAGAGAACAAGAAGATTTAAATTGGTATTATATCAGATGATGAAAATGAAGTGCTGAAATTGGAATTGTAGAACTGAAATTCATGGTCATTTTGCAATTGGTCAGTGATGTACTACAAGGAAAAGCGGTAGAGTTCAAGGATGAGTAGGATCATGAATTAGAACTTAAAGGAACAATTTAAAGGGAGATGCACAGTGAGTTTTTGCAGCTAAATAGGAAGGAGACAAATGCAGTAAAGGTTAAGTGTTACTATGCAGTTTTTGTGCTGGAATTTTGAAAGGCTAAGAACTGAAGTTAAGTAAGTGGAGATTGCTAGATTTGGGAATGAATGAAATGGTTTTCAAAGATTAGTTAGTAGAGATGCATTCATTGAAATTAAAGGAATGAGAAACTGAATTGTTGATCAATGGTGAAGCAATGGGGAGAAAGTTAAGGAAGAAGGAAGTATGACCAAGTATTCATTTATATAGAACTCTTTTGTATCCATATCTTCCACTAGAACTAAAATTCATACTTTCTTTCTTATCTTTTCTTTGTTGCTAATTTTTTCTTTTCTTATCTTTTCTTGCAACTAATGTTTTGATTGGCACTTAATTCATATTCTTACATTTTCTTTTCCATGATTAACCTTCATATTGTGATTTGTATCCATGATTATGGTAGAGAGTAGAAGATAAGCAAGCTTATGGTAGGGTAAGAAGCACAATTAGCATGAGCGTCCTCCATTTTTTTTGTGATTACATGTGAGATAGGATGAGGGCCACAAAAACTCTATCTTGTGAGGTTTTTAGTGTGAAATCAATTTCAATTTATTCATGATAGATGAAAATTATTATGTGGTTAACCAAGAGTAAAATTTGAAGTCCATGAATACTTGAGATTTTGGAATGCGATAATCTTAGATAGTTTACTTTCTTTATTTTCTAATCATGTTTAGGAATTTGTTTAGGGGGTGTCATTTAAATAGGATTTTTAGTTTTTCTTTACTTGCACGGGACGTTCAAAAGTAAGTGGGAGGGATTTGATAACCATGATTTTACTACACTATTTTCATTCATATAATCATGGTTTGATATAGTTTTCATAGATAGAACCCATATTTACATCATATTTTATGCATTGTATCAATTTTGGACTTAATTACAAATTACTTTATTATGGCTTTATTTGATGCTAATATTTAAGTGTTATTTTGTAGGCATCAAGGGCTCTTGGACTGGATGAATTTGAACCAAATTCGTGCTCAAATCGGAGTTTTAACGAGGCGATCAAGCTCCAGAATAATCATAGTCGTTCATTGAAAATTGGAGAGATCTGAGCCATCCATTGAGAATCTGGTCCATCCGACCTAATGGGGAGCATATCTCGTCTGTTGATGAAGATCCGAAGCTTTTGATCCAGATCTGAAGACATTACAGCTGTTAGATGAGATCAAATCATTCTAGACCGTAGGATTAAATTTGAAAAGGGTATAAAACCTTTGAGAAGCTACAGTGCAGAGTGGGCTCGGTTCCTCGCGATTTTGCTACAGTGCTTTCTTCTTCTTCGCCGCGACACCGAAGCTTCCATTCACCATCTCCAGATCTCAAATTCAATGCCAACTTTAACCACGAATTCAGGATTTCTTGGCAATCGGTGAGCGAAGAGCAGATCGTGATCCCTCGGCATTCCCTAGATCCGCGACAATTCTCCTCCGCGATTGATTCCTCCACAAATTGAAGGGTGTTCTCTTGATCTGTGGCTTCCAGGCATCTACGAAGCTTATTTAGAGTTCTCCAGAGGCTTACGTATTCGTTCCGTTTCTAGATTAGCTTGCAGCTTTGAGATCGAACTGATTATTCGGTTTGAGCTGCGATCGTCATTTCCCTCCCCTGTTCTTCACACAACAAGATAGCTAGCCAGAAGGGCATTCTCTGCAGCTTGGCGATCCTTATTTACATGGCTGAAGATTCCTAATGCAGTGATTGAGAGCCAGAAGGGCGTTCTCTGCGGCTCCTTTGCAGATCAACAAAGAGAATGGATTAGATCTAGTATTTGGAGTTTGTGAATGTTTCTTACCCTAGATCTAGATTCAGTTTACATACATTTGTTGATTTAGTTTTCCTTATAGAACAACATATCCCATTTCTGATTTGTTAGTGCAGATGTGAAGATTTCTTTTGCAACTCTGTTTTGATTCTGTCATAGATGCAGTTATAATTGATATGTTTTTAGTTTTCTGAAATAGATCTGAGATTGGAAGTTTAGCATAATTTTATCTACTTGCATTTTAGATTGGTTATTGAATTGAACTTAGTTTGCAATTGTCCATAGTTTTGGTTTTAGCGAACAGCTTTTCATTCTACAGCAAATCTGTAGTAGTTAATTTAGGTGTCTTAGGGGGTTTAGCTGATCCAGATTGGTTTTAAGTTTACCTGTCATGGAATTTTAGTAGTTAGTCTAATTGTTGAGCTCAATTTAGTAGGTTTTTAGGATAGAATTCATTTCTGAATTGTTATTCCTGCACATTTTGTTTTCTGAAACTTTGTAGTAATTTCTGCTAGAGAAATGCAAGGCTCTAGTGTAGGTTGTATCATTCCATCCATAGCTTAAGAGTTTTATTTTCTGTTAACAATTAGAAAAACCAAAAAGATCTTTGAATCCAAAACATCACACCTATTAGTTACTCTTTGGAAAAATATGGGACTCCTTACTACACGTGTTATTTTTGGTTTATGTGAGTTTCAATCTTTATCAATTTGGGGTGTCACGTGACATAAAAAATGGCCAACACCACCTACCGACAAAGGATGAGGCAGAATTATGATAGAAAAGTGGTTCCTCGTTTCTTCGGGGAGGGTGACCTGGTCTGGAAGCCAACAAAACCTGTGGGGGCGTAGCCAAGCTAGCACCCCAATGGGATGGGCCTTATAAAGTTATTAAAAAGTTGATGTCAGGTGCTTACTACCTGTAAGACGATCGAGGTAGGAAGCTAGACCGGCCCTGGAGCGCTAACTATCTTCGGCCTTATCGCACATAGATAGCTTTATTTTCTATAAAGTCCAGTCCTGATAAATGTGGGTCTGATTGAGATATGATAAGTCAGGTCGGGAATATTTGCTCGACCGATCAATCAAAAGGTTAGCCTGGTCAGGATCATTATGTCCTTACTCTTTGTAAATCATCGAACTCATTTAGGACTCATACCTAGAAGGCGGATAACAAGAAATGAGATGAAACGTTAAGCATAAGGTGGTTTGGCTTACATAGTTTACAAATATAAATTACTTAAAAGCGAAAAAGACTTCGTCAGGTATTTCTTTCAAAATACGGCAGTGATATAAGAAGTCTTCGGGGTAGTGGAGGTAAGGTACCCTTGCTCATATAGTTGCCGCAGGGTCCCTGCTGCACCATAAGCTATAGATGTCACGAAGCGGTCCCCCACTTGAACGCCAAACTCCCAAGAATGTAAGTAAGTCTTTCAGCTCAGCCTGCAACGTTCATTTTCTCCCTCCCTATACATTTCCATAGCTGTGGCGACTCCAGAGGAAGTAGAGCGGGCTTGGGCTAATTTAGCTTGCATGGCGCGTAGTTCTGTTGCTTGCGATTCCAAAGTTTTGCTTTGATCTTGTAATAGTGCCTCCTTGGATTGCAGCTCTTGGGTTAGCTGATCTAAAGTCTGCTTATGAAGAGCTTTCGCCCCGCTTTTTTCCACCTGAAGGCCTTTGATTTCTTGATTGGCCTCCCTTAGGGACTGCCTGTGGAGGGCATTCACTCTCTTCAAGGCTTCTATCTCAGCCCGCAGTATATAGTTAGCTATCGCCGGGTCATGTAATTGAAGCTCCACTTCAGCTACTCTGTCCTTCATAGCTTTATTTTCTTGATACAAGGCGGATAGCGTGTAGCTCATTGTCAAAAACTCGGCGAGGCTCTATAGAGGGATGAGCATAAGAGAATGTTGAAAATAAGGAGAGGAAATAATAAAGGAAACATACCGATATAGCTCCTTCCGTGATCAGGTCCAACTTGAGTGGCACCGGAATGGCATGTATCTGCTCCAAATTTTCTTGCCAGCGGTCAGACAATAATCCTCTCAGAGTGATGCGGCTAGTGGGGGCATCCTCTTGACGCTGCAGGTGTCGTTCTGAAGGTAAAGTGGTTCTGAAGTATGAGTAGGTTGGACGTCATGAGCTAGAAGGTCCGGCTTCACCTCAGTCGTTGGGCGTTGTGATCTAGATGGTCCATCTTCACCTCTAATCGCAAGGGAGCGAGTTGAAGGTCCCACAGTCGCATGGGGGGCCTCTGGAGGATGGGGCGCATAGGAGGGAGATGTAGAAGGAGATGTAGGTGGCGAAGCAGGACCCAAGGGGGGGGGGGGGGCGGGTGAGATTCGTGCCGAAATTCTTCAGGGACAATTGGAGGTGTCCCTCGAAGAGTTCCTTCTAGGGCCTTTGAAACTGGAGATGAGGAGGAGGGTCGAGCAGTAGGTGGATCGTTGGAGACGGGATCAATATCGCTATGTCGGAACCAGCGTATCAATGTTTGGTCGTCTGAATCTAAGTCTTCAGGTGCAGGTCGGGATCAACGAGAAAAAAGCGATGAGGCACTTTGCCTTATGGGATCAGTAGCAAAATGAGCATGTCGGGCTGCACGAGAAGCTGCTCGAAAAGAGGGACTGGCAGGAGGTATGTTCGCCGACCTGGAGGGTGGTCGGGGAGCTAGTCGGAAAGCAGGTTCAGGAGCTGTGCGGGGGGTGGACAGGGGAGTTGTTTGAGGGGTCGACCGAGGAATTGCAGCAGTAGTCGCTCCTAACCGGGTAGGGGTAGAATGTGAAAGGGGTCTTCTTTCTAATATGATTTTGCCTCTACGCAGTATTTCTTAGTCGTTCAGGAGGAGGGGTTGGACGTCTGATGCGCGGAGCAGGGTGTTAGCTACGCAGGGAAACTAGAGTTGTAGTAACAATTCCAAAAACCAGGATGGAGTAATTCAAGGTCGGGTAAAACTCACCTAGGGAGTGAGGCATCTCGGCAGAGGAGATGCGGCTCAGCCTAAAAAAGGATAGCATGCCCTCGGTCAGAAGTCTCATTAAGTCCAGTCTCCAACATCTCAGTTGAGCCAGAGCCTCTGTGAAGAGGGGATCAGTACTGAAGTCCCCTATGTAAGGTGCTGCAGGAAGCACTCGTTGCCACCGAGTGGGTCATTCCACGTCGAAAGGAAATTTAAGGAATAAATATTTATCCTTCCAATTCACGTTAGAGGAGGGAATAGGACAAAAGAAAGTAGTGCGGGTACGGGCCTGAAAACTAAACAAGCCCTCACCTTGCTGGCGAGGAGTAAAGAAGTAGTGGAACAAGCGGGCAGACCAGGGTATGTCGCAGACTTCACATAAGACAACGAATCCGCATAGGATCCTTATAGAATTGGGAGTTAGTTGGCCCAGAGAAAGTCTGAAATATCGACTTACGTCAGAGAATAGAGGGTGAATGGGGAAACGAAACCCAACAACAAATTGCTCCTTGTAAAAGTGACATATCCTGCTGGAGGAGAGGAAGCCCGGTAAAGCAAATTAGGAATAATGATGTGCATGTCTTCTGAGATTTCATAGTTGAAACGAAGATCGTCCAGAACCACACCAGCGAAAGAAGAGACTCCAAAGGGGTAAACGATGGTAGGAAAAGCTATAGGAGAGATTTAAGTATGAGGCAGAGGGCAAGAGGATGAGGCAAGGAGCAAGAGGCAGCGAAGGGCAAGAGGGAGCAGAGAGTGAGAACAGAAGGAAGAAGCAGGCGAAAAATTTCCAAGGGATAGAGGAGGAGGCCTATTTATAGCCGATACTCATGAAAGGTATTATGGTCAACCTCCATCCAACGACTCATAATAAAAGCAGTTTAGGTCATCCAAGAAAAAGGAGCCATGAGATCATCATAGAAAACAAAGCTAAAGGGGTTGGAGAAAGTAAATGGTGGCTACCTGGAAGCGCCATGAGTCCATACAACAATCATCATATGATTAGCTCTAGGGCTCTAACTAACAATCTCCCACTAGCACTAGTGCCAATCAGTGTAGGCTCTAAGGCTCAATGACCTAGTGTGACCATCATGCTTTCTCTGTGCTAAAGCCTTGGTCAAGGGATCTGCGACGTTAGTTTCTGTGGGTACTCTGCAAATCTTCACATCTCCTCTATCGATGATCTCTCGAATGAGATGGAAGCGCCGTAGTATGTGTTTGGTCCGCTGGTGTGAGCGAGGTTCCTAAGCCTACGCAATTTCTCCATTGTTGTCACAATAGAGCTCAATAGGATCTGTTATGCTAGGAACCACCCTAAGCTCAGTAATGAACTTGCGGATCCAAACTGCCTCCTTTGCTGCTTCTGATGCAGCAATATACTCGGCCTCTGTTGTAGAATCAGCGACTGTATCCTGCTTCGAACTCTTCCAGCTCACAGCACCACCATTTATGCAAAACACGAACCCAGACTGCGATCGATAATCATCCTAGAAAGTCTACCTGGAAGATCTTAAGAAGAAGAGAAGTGAGACTTCCACTTCAGGTATATATGTTATAGAAGTCAATCTATCTATTTCTTCATCATGGGTATTAGATATCGGATGTGCTTCTCACATTTGTACTAATGTGTAGGCTCTGAGAAATAGCAGAGCATTGATGAACGGCAAGGTGGACCTACGCGTAGGCAATGAAGCACAGGTTGATGCTGTTTCTGTAGGGACTTATTCTCTATCTCTGCCCTCTGGGCTTGTACTAGAATTAGATGATTGTTGTTATGTGCCTGCTCTTACTAAGAACATTATATCAGTTTCTTGTTTGGACAAGAAAGGTTTTTCATTTATAATAAAGAACAAATATTGTTCAGTTTATTTAAATGATATGTTCTATTGTAGTGCACCGCTGATGAACGGACTTTATGTTCTAGACTTAGAGAACCCTATCTATAACATAAGTATCAAGAGGTTCAAGTCAAATGACATGAACCAAACCTATATCTGGCACTGTCGCTTAGGTCATATAAATGACAAACGCTTATCCCAGCTCCATAAAGATGGTTTGCTGGACTCATTTGATTTTGAATCATATGAGACATGCGAGTCATGCCTACTAGGCAAGATGACCATGACTCCCTTTAGTGGACACAACGAGAGAGCGACTGACTTGTAAGGACTCATATATAGTGATGTATGTGGTCCTTTCAATGTCGCTGCTAGGGGTGGTTATAGGTACTTCATTATATTTACTGATGACTTCAGTAGATATGGTTATGTGTATTTGATGACACATAAGTCAAAATCCTTTGAAAAGTTCAAAGCATTCAAGAATAAAGTACAAACTCAGTTTGGCAAGAGTATTAAGATACATCGATCAGATCGAGGTGGAGAATACCTTAGCCATGAGTTTCGTGACTATCTAGCTGAGTGTGGGATTCTATCTCAACTCACTCCTCCTTGAACACCACAGTGGAATGGTGTATCCAAAAGGAGGAATCGTACCCTATTAGATATGGTGCGATCTATGATGAATCACATAGATCTTTCTACATCTCTTTGGGGCTATACTCTAGACACTGCAGCCTTCATACTCAACCGTGTTCCATCTAAAGTTGTGATAAAGACACCATATAAGATATGGACTGGGAGAGATGCCCAGGTGTCTTTTATGAGGATTTAGGGTTGTGAGGCTTACGTTCGACGTCAAGTCTCGGGCAAACTGGGACCCAAATTCGATAAGTGCTATTTTATTGGATATCCCAAGGAAACTAAGGGATATTACTTCTACATTCCCAGTCAACACAAAGTAGTTGTGGCTAAGACTGGGGTATTTCTAGAAAGAGATTTTGTTTCTAAAAAAAACTAGTGGAAGTACGTTCGATCTTGAAGAAGTTCAAGATATTGACCATAGCACTGAAGCCTCGATGGAAGTTGAAATGGAACGACAAAGTGTTATGGATGATGTTGTCCCACAAGGAGTTGAGGAACAGCAACCAGTTCAAGTAGACCTACCTCTTCACAGGTCTGATAGGGTACATCGTCAGCCTGAGAGATATTCATTTCTCTTGTCTGACCATGATGACATTGTGCTCATTGAGGATGAGTCTACCTCTTATCAAGAAGCTATGATGAGACCAGATTCTGAGTCATGGCTAGAAGCCATGAGATCCGAAATGGAATCCATGTACACCAACCAAGTATGGACTTTGGTTGATCCACCTGAAGGGGTGAAACCCATTGGGTGTAAGTGGGTCTTTAGAAGATAAACTGACATGGATGGACTTATTACCTATAAGGGTTGTTTGGTAGCAAAAGGTTTCAAGCAAATTCATGGTATTGACTATGATGAAACCTTTTCTCCAGTAGCGATGTTTAAGTCCATTCGGATCATGCTTGCTATTGCAGCATACCACGATTATGAGATCTGGCAGATGGATGTCAAAACCGCATTTCTGAATGGAAACCTGCTCGAGGGTGTGTACATGACACAACCTGAGGGTTTTGTAGATCCACAGTATACTGGCAGAGTATACAAGCTGCATAAGTCCATTTATGAACTAAAGCAAGCTTCTCGAAGCTAGAATCTTCGATGATGCAATCAAACAGTTTGGTTTCATCAAGAATGAAGATGAACCTTGTGTCTACAAGAAGGTTATTGGGAGCACAGTTGTCTTCCTTGTATTGTATATGGATGACATACTACTCATTGGGAACGACATCCCTTTGCTGCAGTTGGTAAAGACTTGGCTAGGGAATTGTTTCTCAATGAAGGACTTAGGCGAAGCAGCCCGTATTCTAGGCATACAGATCTATAAAGATAGATCTAAGAAATTGCTTGGCCTAAATCAGAGTACATATATTGACAATGTACTACTATGGTTTTCCATGCAGAAATCCAAGAAGGGATTTCTGTCGATGTCACATGGTATGAGTCTTTCGAAGACTCAAAGTCCCTCTTCTAGAGAGGAGAGAGACCGCATGGATCAGATCCCTTATGCTTCAGCCATATGATCTATCATGTACGTCATGCTATGTACTCGTCCTGATGTCTCGTATGTTTTGAGCATGACGAGCAGATACCAGTCAGATCCAGGTGAAAGTCACTGGATAGCGGTCAAGAATATTCTTAAGTACTTGAGAAGGACTAAAGAATATTTCTTGATATATGGAGGCGATGACGAGCTAGCTGTAAAGGGTTACAGTGTTGCTAGCTTCCAAACTGACCAGGATGATTATCGATCGCAGTCTGGGTTCGTGTTTTGCATAAATGGTAATGCTGTGAGCTGGAAGAGTTCGAAGCAGGACACAGTCGCTGATTCTACAACAGAGGCCGAGTATATTACTGCATCAAAAGCAGCAAAGGAGACAGTTTGGATCCGCAAGTTCATTACTGAGCTTGGGGTGGTTCCTAGCATAGCAGATCCTATTGAGCTCTATTGTGACAACAATGGAGCAATTGCGCAGCCTAAGGAACCTCGCTCACACCAGTGGACCAAACACATACTACGGCGCTTCCATCTCATTCGAGAGATCATCGATGGAGGAGATGTGAAGATTTGCAGAGTACCCATAGAAGCTAACGTCGCAGATCCCTTGACCAAGGCTTTGGCATAGAGAAAGCATGATGGTCACACTAGGTCATTGGGCCTTAGAGCCTACACTGATTGGCACTAGTGCTAGTGGGAGATTGTTAGTTAGAGCCCTAGAGCCAATCATATGATGATTGTTGTATGGACTCATTGTATCATATTTTTATGTATATAAAGGCATTTGTTTTGGTTATTATACTTACTTGTATTGGTGTCAAATAACTAAGTATAATAGCATCCTTGAGTAGAAGGTTCTTATCTATATCAATCGATTGGTTCAATCGATAGTGAGATGGTATAGAGAACACTACTCTTAATCACTCCTAGTCAAGTATTAATATTCAGGGACAATGTTAATGCGACGAGACTAGCATGTAGGTCAACTCGATGACTTGATCTCACAAGTCATGGATATGGAGATATCAAGTTGACACATGAGTATGCATTGGAGAATGTATACTGAATGACCCACCATGAGAAAGTATCATGGATCGTTATATGAGTGTCATATACTTTCTCATGTGGCTATTAGTATGACTATTAGTCCTTGGACCTGAAGTCACCATGGTTCCCTACATAAGGAGTTATATATTTTGGCTTCGTCAGACGTCACCCATAATTGGGTGGACTATAAAGGCGATTACTGGGTATGTAACAAATTATGCGGAGGGATGTGAGTGATGTAGATGGGATCTATCCCTCCTATATAACGGGAGTGACATTGTTATTCTTGATAGAGTGAGACCACTAAGTGCATGATCATGCCCAAATGAGTCAATATGAGATATTGAGCTCATTTGATTAGAGTGAGTCTACTTGGAGTTCAAGATTTAGATTGATTAGATGATAACATGGTCTATGCCCCACATTGATCAATCTAGGTGTCAAGGATAGAAGGACACTGTCATATATTGTGAAAGGTCACAATTAGTAGTCACAAGGTGATGTTGGATCTCAACATTCTTGTAACTTGGGTAGTAATGATGTGTTGCTAGATACCGCTCATTACTTATGCTTCTAAATGTGTTTAGGAGCATTGCCAACGTTACAAGAACCTATAGGGTCACACACATAGGGCAATTAGATGGAGATTCGGTTCATATGATGAACCAAGAGGATTAGGTTCATGTGATGAACTAAATTGGATTAAGAGTAATCCAAATTAGATTAATTGAGTAAGACTCAATTGAGTTAGAATTGAGTTAGACTCAAGTGAGGTTAAACTTGAGTTAGACTCAAGTGAGGCTAGACTTGAGTTAGACTCAAGTGAGACTTAATGATGATATTCATTGAATTTTGAATTCAATGATAAATGAAATTCAATTTGAATTTTAGATTCAAATTTCGAATGAGTTTCAAAATGGCCATTAATAAAGAATATTAAATACTCATTAAGGCTCATTAATGAGGCTCATTAATGGTGCTAATGAAAATACTTAAGCCATTTTTACTCTTATTTTCATGATCGATCATTATTCCTCCTTGCTTCTTCTTCTCTCCCTCTCCTCCTCCTCCTTGGCCGAACACCTTTAGAGTGCTAGCACACTCTAAGTGTTTTTTCCATCTCTATTGTTCGTGTGGATACGTATAGAGGTGTGTCCACTTGAACACACTTGAGATCCGACAACTTTTGGACGAGCGGGATTCGCGAAGGGCTTCGCTACAAGGGTAATCTCTTAACCATATAGATCTAATGTAGATCTAGGATAGAAAAACATGTACACGAAATTTTTGTTCTTTTAATCTTCGCACGGATCCGGTGACATGGGATTTCGAGGTTTCCGCAATGCAAAAAGTAGTTTTTGCGACTCGAAAATCCCAACAAGAGGGTTATCTAGAGTCAAAGGGTCAAGCGGGTTGCAAGGAGTTAGGGGCAACTCCAATTCTCAAACACGAGCCTTCAGCGACTCGTTCTCTCGTAGTAAATCTGCAGCAAACTGGGTCAAGCTCAAGCCCGTGAGCAGGCCTGCCCGGCAAAAAGAGGAGAGTCAGAATTAATTTCAGATAGTCAGACCAGGAAAAGGAACACTCACTGATAGAATATGTTGAGAAACCAGGTCTAGCCCTTCTAACGGGGAGCCTCCCCAGAACTGCTCATTGGTCAACCGCCAGGAGGTAGCTAAGGCTCCATGCAGTTGAATCTGACCGCAGACAGGAGAAGTGCCACCAACCTCTGCTGAATCCATTGTCGAATCCAATCCAGTTATAGAGGGTAGGTTCCAGGAAGCTGTGAAATCGTATTTACTCCTTCGGGGTCGTTCCCTGGTGCGAGCAGCTGAGGGGGAGGGGCGGCAGGAGGAATAGATAGGGTTGTAGAACTCCCGGGCTGGTCTCCAGCAGAGGGGTCGACCTGCTCGGGGCTAAGGACTGGACGGGAGTAGGTGCGGGGACTTCCGCTACAAGAGGAGACTCTTGGACGGGTGTTTTAGCCGTTTTAGCCCTGACCTTGGTCCCTTTGGAGGAAGCTTGCCTGAGAGGAGGAAGTGAAGGGGAAGATTGAATAGAAGGTGATCCTGTCCGAATCACCGAACCAAAGGGCGCTGGGCACGTGGCGCTCTCCTAGTCGATGACGCAGGCCTCCGAAGCTCCGGCGATCCTGCACAGAAGTCGGGCCGGGCAGGGGTTCCCGGCGTCGACCCTCCGACGCTCAAGTCAGGTAAGTGGTGGAAAAAGGAGCTCCCAAGCTGGCAGAATGCGTACCTCCGGCGAAGTCTACGGCTCTTTATATAGGGCAGTGAAGAAGCTCCTACACGCCTATCGAGGCACCTGCGTGTCCGCAGCCCATGCCTCGGTGTGTACCTGTCAGAGAGCTTACCTGACGCCATACTGCGACAGTCCTCTTGCGCCTTTGATGGGACAACAGGACACCCCGTTGTCAGACTAGGAGTATGGCCTAGCCGTATGATTCGACGGCTGTCAGAAGATGTTCCCCCCTCTTTACTGCTCATAATCCGGGGCGTCCGACCGGCTGGACAGGGAGTCCGTCCGGCCGGCCCTTCCTCCTTTTACGCGCTGGCCGGACGGTACTCACCTCGCTTCCGGCCCGCCGTTGACATTGGTGTGCTGGGGAAATTTCCAGTAGGCGCTATGTAGAGACTGTTAGCAGTGTCATTTTTCCCTGGTTCTTCCGCTCGGTTCTTAACTACTATTTCGACAGAGCGTCGGAACCCCGACTCGGTCAGGGCGCCTTTTGCTACCGAATGTCCCTTGGTCGGCCGATCGGCCTTGTCCATTTCTTCCAAGTCCGGTCGGCTCACCCTTCTTAGGCGGGCTGCTTGGCCATTTGACCTCTACGTGGCATTGACCCCTCGTTAGGGGGTCCCGGGCTCTTACCACCGAATCACTTGCCTTCCCTTCGAGTCTAGTCGAGGGAGGCGAAGTCCGATTGACTGGACTGCCGATCTGACAGAACAACGATCATTGCATTGGGCCGCTCGGCCAGGCCTAATGATGCTCGTCCGTTCGGCGATATCTGGTCCGTGCCTTGTGGTCTCTTGAACTCCATGTCCTATGCTCTCCCCTACTGTTCATCACGTGCACTGCGCACGGTAAGGGGCGCTCATTAAATGCGGCCAGTATCCCTCTGACACGTGGTGATCATGCGTTTGTCAGCGTATGGCGGTGGCGTCACTTCCGATGGGACAGCCGCCGTTTGAAATGGACGGCTGGATGATGACCTCGTTATCGACGACCTGGATCGGACGGTGGAGGTTGCTCCCGGGCGGCGATATAAAGCCCGCGACTCCGTTTCCGCCGCCTTGTTGCTTCGTCTTCATCCGGCGCTCCTCTGCTCGTTTTTTCTCCGGCGACCTCGCCCCTCGATTCTTCGGCAACCCCCAGGCCCCCGTCGATCATCTTCCTTGCTCGTAAGACCCTCTTTTTCGTTCCCAACGTTTTCTTCTTTCTGTTAATCGTTTCCTTCAGTCGGATTTCCTCCATTCCTTGCTTGAACCTTCTCTTTTGGTCCCGTATCCTTGTCTGTCGACCATGACTAGCACCTCGCAGTCGACCGGCGGTGCTCCGGGTCTTTGGTATTCGAACATGGAAAGCCGGTTCGACGAAGAGGATGCCTTGCGCCTCACTCGAACCTATGATTTGCCGACCGACTACCAAATAGTGTTAGCCACACCGGCCGATCGGCCTCACGAACCGCCGTCCGGCACTGTTCTTTTCTTCCGAGACCAATTTCTGGCTAGACTGCGTTTTCCTCCCCACAAGTTTTTCTTAGAAGTTTGTAATTATTTTCGCATTCCGCTCGGCCAAGTAGTTCCCAACTCTATTAGGCTGCTAAGCGGAGTGAGAGTTTTATTCAAACTGAACGGCATCCCCTTAGAACCAAAAATTTTTCACTACTTTTTTTATCCCAAGCAGGCCGAGTGGGGTACTTTTGTTTTTCAATCTAGAATAGGTTTTGTACTCTTCGATAACATGCCGAGCTCCAACAAACATTGGAAGGAGCATTTTTTCTATATACGTTTTCCCGAGCGGCCAACTTTTCGGACCAAGTGGCAGACGGCGATGCCGGCACAACCGGAGCTCGGCAAATTTAGAGGCGACGCGGCCTACCTTCATGCAGCCGAACGGCTGGTTGGCCAAGCTCCTCCCGGGAGTAATGCACATATTCGGCTTGTCCTCTACCACAGCCGACCTGCCCTGCAGCATGAGTAAGTTCCCTTATCTTCCCGTTTGTTTTATTCTAACTGATTAATTTTTTGCTTCTGCAGCTGAAGTCATGTGGCGCGCTAAAGCTACCGAGAAGCTCAAATTGAAGGTCGCTCAGATCGAGGCGGTGACGAACAAGGAGGCCGCCGAACGGGGCCTTTCTCCAGCTGATCCGGCCGGCGAAGAAGGTGAGGGGACACCAACTGTCCCCGAAGCCTCAGACGCCCCCGCCTCTCACGATGAGGCCGCGGGCGACATAGAACCTCCTACAGAAGCCGAGGTGGAGGGCCGTTCGGCCGATGACGTGCCGCTACGCACTCGGAAGCGCCGACGACCGGAATCCGCATCTGCCTCGACTACACTTGATGATTCACAGCCCGAGCGGGGCGCGGATGCCCCGGTGCTGTCCGGGACGGTTTCCCTCGAGAGTACTCCGACCCCTCGTGGTTCTCCGAGGGCCAGCTCTGAGGCGCCGCCGTCCAGCCCTTCAAGAACTTTGCGCCGTATCAGGCGCTTGGGTGAGCTTCCCTCCTCGTCCACCGGTGGGCCGTCTGGTAAGGCCGACGCTTCCAAGAGCGAGCCGAGCGGCCAGAATTTAATTAAAACCGTTCTGCGCCTTCCTTCGGAGGCGTACATGGCTGCTGCTGATCGGCATGTGGTCCCCGAGCAGCAGATTACCTTGACAGGCCCTCTGGCCCAAGCTTGGGTGGACGCTCAGCGTCGAATAGCCAGGCTGACTCCCGGGCAGCTCGGCGACAGCAATCTACAACAGGCCACCGGGGTATGCACTGTCTCTTTGTTTGCGTATTTAAATTATGTTTTTAACCTGTCCACATTTGCTAGAAGAACTGGGTGGAGCAGATCGCCATTAGCGATCGATTGGCCGAACTGGAGGACGAGTTGAAGAAACAAAAAGCTGCGGGGGGTACCAAGCAGTCGACGGCCGCTCTAGAGAAGGCCAAAAAACTGCTGGATGCCGAACAGAAAAGGGCTAACGATTTGGCGAGCAAGGTCGTTTGGCTTGAAATGATGATCAAGCAACGAGATAAGGAGATCAAAACGGCGACCACTCGGAAGCAGCAGGCCATCAATGATATGGACCGCATGAAGGTGGAGATCAGGGGGCTGGAACAACGCATCAAAGATTTGGACGCCCTGCTTGCCACCGAGAAAGAGAGCCGCTCGGCCGATCTCCAAAGATTTGATGGAGATTTGAAGGATCTTCAGGCCGCCAGCGACGCTGCCCACGCCGCGCTCAAAGAATATCAAGAGGGGGAGTCGGCTCGCTCCGAAGAAGGGAGGAAGGCGTTCCTCCGCTCGGAAGACTTCGGAGAGAAGTTTACCGACAAGATATCCCTTACTTTCGAGGAGGCGATCAAGGCGGCGGTGGGCTATCTGAAGACCAAAGGCCACCTGCCTGCCGAGCTGACCATCCCCCCCGAGGACCTCGCGAGCGTGATGGACTCCATCCCGGACGCTCTTTTTGATTTTGATGTGTGAGGAGCGTTTTCACGAACTTTTTTGTGTTCTTTATATCCTTTCCGCTCGGCACAACGGTTCTGTCCGGCTCAATTCGATTGTCTTAATGACATCTATCATGCGACCGCGCAGCTGCTAGGCTTTCGAACTTAACCGCTCGGCATTTACATGCTAATATCCCTAACTTTCACTGACCAACTTTTTCTTTGTGCCTTACCCCCAAAGGGGTTTTCCGTACATTTTTGATGAGCAAGCCGCTCAGCCGTATAACCAGGCTGTCGTTGATTGTATCATGTGACTGGCTATCCGCTCGGACGTTTATAGATGTCGGCTCATCTCTCGATATTTAACGTCGGAGCTCGACGGCCTTCCGCTTGGACGTTTATAGACGTCGGCTCGTCTCTCGATATTTAACGTCGGAGCTCGACGGTCTTCCGCTCGGACGTTTATAGACGCCGGCTCATCTCTCGATATTTAACGTCGGAGCTCGACGGTCTTCCGCTCGGACGTTTATAGACGCCGGCTCGTCTCTCGATATTTAACGTCGGAGCTCGACGGTCTTCCGCTCGGAGGGTTTATAGTCGCCGGCTCGACTCTCAATTTTTAACGTCGGAGCTCGACGGTCTTCCGCTCGGACGTTTATAGACGCCGGCTCGTCTCTCGATATTTAACGTCGGAGCTCGACGGTCTTCCGCTCGGACGTTTATAGACGCCGACTCGTCTCTCGATATTTAACGTCGGAGCTCGACGGTCTTCCGCTCGGACGTTTATAGACGCCGGCTCGTCTCTCGATATTTAACGTCGGAGCTCAACGGTCTTCCGCCCGGACGTTTATAGACGCCGGCTCGTCTCTCGATATTTAACGTCGGAGCTCGACGGCCTTCCGCTCGGCTAACTTTTAAACTGATTATATACGCCCTTCCGAGGGGCGAGGGTCTTCGTTATCGAGCGTGCGGCTCGTACAATATACCTCCGGCCTAACGGTCCGGGGCCTTCGATATCGAGCGTGCGGCTCAGATATTTATATGCCCCTACCGAACGGCACGGGGTCTTCACGCAGTAAGCCGTTCGGCGGAGAATGCTCAATGTGTTTTCATCTTTTTGCTTCCTGCATTACAAGTACATAGGCGACTAGCATATACACAAAAATGAATTACATTCGTGCACCTTTCATCCAGCTCGGTAAGGCTGGAGATGATTTGCACTCCACGGTCGATCCAGCTGCCGCCCGGCTTCATCCTCCAAATAATATGCGCCCGAGCGGAGCTTTTCAATAACTTTGAAGGGGCCCGCCCACGGTGCCTCCAGTTTGCCGACGTCGCCGACCGGCTTGACTTTCTTCCAGACAAGATTGCCGACTTGGAATGATCGGGGGATTACACGGCAGTTGTAACTTTGTTTCATCCGTTGCCGGTACGCCATCAGCCGGACGGATGCCTTGGCTCTTTCTTCTTCGACCAGATCCAGCTCCATGTTCCTCCGCTCGGCATTGTCCTCATCGTAATGTTGGATCCTAGCGGATTCGACGCCGACTTCGACCTGGATGACCGCCTCGCCACCGTACACCAAATGGAACGGCATGACACCCGTCCCTTCCTTCGGCGTCGTTCGGATGGCTCATAAGACGCCCGACACTTCATCCGGCCAACTTCCTCCCAAATGGTCGAGCCGAGCGCGCAGAATACGAATTTCGGCTTGACCGTTGCATTGGGGATAAGCCACGGACATGAAGTGTTGCTCGATGCAGTAACTTTTGCACCAATCCTCTAGCATCTTCCCTGTGAATTGTCGCCCATTATCTGAGACCAATCGGCGAGGGATGCCGAACCGACAGATGATGTGTTGCTAGATAAATTTTTTGACCATCTGTTCGGTGATCTTGGCTAGCGGCTCGGCCTCCACCCACTTGGAAAAATAATCAACCGCCACTAGCAAAAATTTCCGCTGCCCGGTCGCCATCGGGAATGGACCAACAATATCCATTCCCCATTGATCGAACGGACATGAAACTGTGGATACCTTCATTTCTTCTGCCGGTCGGTGGTTGAAGTAATGGTACTTTTGGCATGAAAGGCACGTTGACACTGTCCGAGCGGCATCTGTTTGTAAGGTCGGCCAGAAGTATCCAGCTAGCAGGATCTTCTTGGCCAACGATCGTCCGCCCGGATGTCCTCCGCACGATCCTTGATGTACCTCTTGGAGGATGTAAGCTGAGTCTTCCGTGCTCACGCATTTCAACAGCGGGCGTGAGAAAGCCTTTTTGTAAAGCTGATCGCCGATGAGTGTGAACCGACCGGCCCTCCTTCTTAACAGCTGGGCTTTGTTCCGGTCGGACGGCGTGGCTCCCGAGCGGAGGAACTCTACGATGGGTGTCCACCAGTCGCTTGGAAATGTGAGGCCTTCCATCCGGTCGACGTGCGCCACCAACAGTACTTTTTCAATTGATTGCTAAATGGCGACCGACGTTATTGAGCTCGCGAGCTTGGCTAACTCATCAGCTGCTTGATTTTCTACTCTGGGTATCTTCTGGACAATAACTTCTCTAAAATCGGCTTTCAGCTTCTCGAAGGCTTCAGCGTAGAGCTTGAGCCTAGCATTATTGATTTCGAAGGTACCAGAGAGCTGCTGAGCGGCCAACTGCGAGTCCGAGTGGAGTGTTACCCGACCGGCTCCCACATGCCGAGCTGCCTGCAAGCCGGCTATGAGGGCCTCATACTCTGCTTCAGATAGGTGCATCTTTTCTTCTTGTGGGAAGAGCAACAATATTCCAATCCCAGCCGAGTGGACGACCCATCCACATATATTCTCCACATAGCTTCCGGCTCCGGCTTTTGCACCTCAGTCACAAAATCGGCCAA